>NC_136895.1:14242801-14842801 GCF_949152265.1 Phoxinus phoxinus | reverse complement strand
TACTGGGGTGCCTCAGGGCTCAGTGCTTCGACCACTTCTCTTCTCCAACATGCCATCCCTAGGATCTGACATTCAGAAAGATGGCTTTTGCTGATAACATATGCTACCTCTCCTTCAGCCGGATGATAGGACAGTTGCTGCTCGCATCTTAGCCTGCCTGACAGACACTTCTTGCTGGATGAAGAACCATCACCTTCAACTCAACCTTGCCATGACAGAACTGCTTGTGGTTTCGGCCAACCCAACACTTAACTTATCAACCATAACTCCTTCCAGCCACATTGACAGCCACATTGCTTGAACTGCCCAGTCCTGCAGATTTGACTAAGATTCATAAATGAATGACTCTTATGAGCTGGCTCTATAGTAAATCAAACACACACAGCGCGCAACCAGTTTAGTCAGACTCCAGTATGAGTCCTCAAACCTCTTGTCCAAACCTCTACTCTTGACACAGCAGAAGTGAACTCATCCCAGCCTGGTTGGGTTTTTCAGGGGAATGGGGGCCCTCTTTACTTTTACGGCCTGTGTTGCAGGCCTATGGAGATATGGTTTCATTTTCCCGGAGCGGGACAGATCCTGCAGGCCCCACTGCTGCCAGCAGCTTTTATTTGATGTGGACGTCTCGTGTTGGGTTTCAGCACCAGCTAAACATATGATCTTCATTACAGGCTGGAGCAAGAACGGATGGTGGTTGCTGACTGGTGATGCTGGACACATAGATTTGGAGCGAGGCGTTAATACAGACCACACTGACATCCGCTGCCAGACTGGGGGTAAAAGTCAGCAGCTAAATCTGACATCAAACATGTATAGTCTCTTCAGCGAAATCTGAGATGCAGTTTTATCTAGGAGCTGAAATGTACCGTGAGATATCTGACAGGGTTTTTGTAAAGACGAGGCGTGTGGCGTATAGGTCATTGAAATCTCACCATTTATCACCACTGTGCACTGGGATTGTACAGTTCTTGCTAAAAAAAAAAAATACATCACACAAATGTGATAAATAACAAAACTAAACAAAAATGCATTTCCATGAGAAAAGTCTAACTGAATTACCCATGAATCTTTGTCTGGGAGCAGTACAGATCGCACAGGATAACCAAGATTCAGGTATCGGCAGATTTATCCAGATTAACCTTGATAAGAGATGCCTTGCGCAGAGATTACCGATGCGATGCTGCTTATGTAACAAGTGCCAACGATCAACTTGTGTGATGTGCCAACTTGTGCCAGTTGCAAAGTCTCCTCTTTGTGTTATTTTTCCAATATAAATTCATCGTTACCGATAAAATTTAGCCGATAAATAACGATTATATCCTTCAGCTGAGACACTTCAGATGCACACAGTTCACCATTATGGTTTTGAATTGCTTGAAATATGATTGGAATCACTTCAAAAAAGGAAAATACAATTAAGTGCAACATGTGCAGCGCAAGTCTGTCATACAAGCTACATAAAATTATAATGAGAACATTATAATTGTGTGCTTGGCACATGGCTTTTAATTGTGAGACTTTTGTTTTTGCAATCAGACTCTCAAAAATTATATACAAATTTGGATTTAGATTTATCGGCCAATATATTGGTTATCGGCTAACGGCTTTCAAATAAAAAGAAATATTGGTTATCAGTATCGGCCAAAATGTTCATATCGGTGCATAGTATACATATAGCCTATAGCTATAGCCTATATCTCTCTGCCTCTCTCTGACACTTCATCCACTTGTGTCGCTGTTGGACAGTGTTACTTTATAAAAATTAGGCATTCATACATTATTCAATCTCATATTTAGGTTTTGTTTCATTTTTTTGCCCTGTCAATTATTTTATAAATTGATTTCTTCTTATTTTTTAGCCTCCCGTGCCTCTTCTGAGAAAACAGCCCAGGTTAAATGAAAGTCATTTGGGTTAAGAATGACGGAATTCACAAAGATATGGTGCCTCAAATGTTATTATATTCAAAAGAACACAATAACATTCGAAAGGTCATCAATTCAGTAAATTATGGGTATTCTAAAGATTAACCACATTTAAAATCTGTCATACCCAGAAGGTTTGTTTTATTGAGCCTATAATAGTGTGACTCTCTGTTTTATTGTCTAGGCCTTAGCATCCTATTGTTCCCCCTCCGTTTGAGATTCAAAATATTTAGATCTCACATTTCCATAATATGATGGGACAGGAACATTCACATTTATTGCGTCTTTATCCTAAGTCCATTCTCTCCGTAAAATCATAACGGCACAGTATTTTATAACGCTCCCTTATCAGCTTCGGGGTTTAGTTATTTACTTTAAAATGGACTAATTTCTTATTCTAGCGGAGGGGGGAACGGCTGCTGACTTGAACAGCTGCTTCATGACCCAAAAAACTGTCAGTCTTTCCCTGGAATAAATTGTGGACTGTTCCATTTTCGACGGAGGGGGAGCGAGTATGTGGAGAAAAACATGCGGAGGGGAAAACGGCTTTAATTACGTCAGGATTTATTTTCTGAAACAAAATATGCATAAAACGGGTTTTGAAATACATATCTGATTGATTAGAGGAACTATAAGGATGATGTTTGAACGATTAAAAGTTTATGTTTGTGTGTGTTTACCTCAGCCTTTTCTCGCTCCGATTCGGGTAGGCTCATAGTAGAATCAATTCACAGAGAGGGGAGCTTGAAACCGTCCGCTCGTGCCCGCGCGCTGAGTTTGGTGAGCGGCGTGTTGGGTATCTCGGAGCTGAACTCTGGGTGTAAGATGTATGATAAGCTGTCCATCTCCAGGAGACATATTCATTTGTTTAAATGTTTCTAACATGAACGTAGCCTACGCTTGAGAGTGAAAGAAACAGGCGTTGCGCGCGCATTCGTTTTGTTACGGAAATTAAAACATTCTTCGCGTTCTTTAAGTTACATCTTAAAGTTTCTCTTCAAGTCAGTCTGCTCTCAGGGCTTTAAAGCGTTTATTTGTATTTACCGCACCGTTGTCAGGTGAATAAAAGCAAACATTACGGTTAATTTTCTTCCTCAGGTCTTAGTAAGTCCGATTCACTTGTTAATTTGATTGACAGGCGTCAAGTATTACTCATGCAACTTCTTTGTGACGTCACGCGCGTTAAACTCATGAATTATGTATATTATACATATTTATGACATTGAAAGGGTGATATTGGATGTGTAACGTTACTTTGTTTTGGTTTATTTTAAAATTACCAGATTTGTGCGGCCATTAACTCAAATTCAGACAATAAACATTTGATATATTTCAAAAAGCCTATTTTTATTTTAATGATTGATTCAATGAAATATAGCCTACTTCAGTTTGAAAATATATAAAATTTGCTCCTTGCTAAAGGGAGACAATTTCATTACTGTACGTTCACACCGCCGCCGGCGAGAGCGGCAAAATTCGCTCTCGCCGCCCTGCCATCGACGCCGTGAGATTCGGGGACTCTCTGGCGCTCTGACGTAGATTTTAGAATGTGTGATTTTTAAAAAACTTTATTTAAAGGAGCCGCAAAGCAAATAAGAACTGAACATAAATCAGTATCATATTTTGTGCATACTGGCCACACGTAGGGTAAAAGTTAACCTATTAAAATCTTTTAAATGTGAAAGTAACAAAACACCATCAATTTCAGACACCTTTTTCCATTCGTCGTTCTTTTTATTAATATCCCTGTATGTAAACAGGGACACGTCGTACAATAACGGGAAACCCGCAACAGAAATAATGAACTTTTCCTCCATTTTGCTTAGGAACTAATGTGGTCGGAACCAAAGTTTACAGGATTGTGTTCTCTGGTATCCTCTCAGGCGGAGCACTTCTACATTCCGATTGGTTGCCGCTGAACCGCGTCATAGCTTATTACCATAAAGTTGACTTGATTTCAACTCTTCTCGCCGCTCTCGCCGTCCAAGACGCGCCGCTCTCGCCGCCGGCTCTCATTGAAAATGAATGGCTTCCGGCCACTTTGACGCTCTCGCCGCCTGCGGTGTGAACGTACAGTTACAGAAAATTTAATATGTTTTAATTCATAGAAGTGGAGTGACTATTACACACAAAATGTTCATCCAGACATTTTGATGTAAAAATTCCCAGGTGTTTTGACACACGACTGTTTGATCCCTAATGTATTGTTCCTTATTTTTGCTGTCTGAGCTAACAGATATAAATAGTGTGAAATGAGGGCTGGCAATTCTCGCATGTAGATGTTAATTTTTTTTATTATTGAATCTTATTGTTTATTATTGCTATGCTACCTAGGCTACATACAGTGCATAACCTAAAAGCGAGACCAAACAAATAGGCTACACAAATATTTCAGTGTCATACCTTATGCATATTTGCTTGCCCATAAATGACCACATTTGTAAAACATCCAGAAAGCACCTACTTATGCATACATGAGATGATTATGGAAAATAGGCGATATCACATTCATACCACTTAGTTTCTCTCACTGTTTTTCTCTCTTTCATTATTCTGTTCATTTCTACAGGCATGGCTATTTTCACAGGGCCCCGTGTGTGTGCAGCGGCTTTGGCTCTTCAATGCACTGCAGGCTGACTTTACCAGCAGGCTGGGACTGATAAGGAAGTCGTATATGGTTGAAGCGGAGTTCTAGCCCAAAGACAGTCTCTCGGTCTCTCTCCACACCTCAGAACTTCAGCTCGGCTTCACTGCGCCCCCTGTGACCACACATCTGAAGTGCAGGCACAGCTTTGAACTGTGACACACGACTTGATTGAATTGTTAGTCACACTATACTTATTTTGAGGTATTACGGGTAAGCACGTCATACCGGCGTCACTTACAGGTTAGTGATAGGAATCAATGACATGGAATGAAAGTAATAAAATGATATCCGTATGAACAAACAACTGTGCTTCTACAAAAATAAAAATCTTGTGTGTTTTTTCATACAGGTTTGGAACAACATGAGGGCGAGTAAATGCCAGTATTTTCATTTCGGCTGAACCATCCTTTTATTTCTGCCACACTGGGATTACGGACCCCCATATTCCCTCCCACTGTAAAAATTCTCATCTAGATTTATTCTCATCAGATACCCAGGTGTGGCGAGCCACTGTTATTCAGAGCCCAGCGCAGGTCTTCATCAAGCGCAATGCACTGTGGGATAGGGCTCGGTCTGTGCGTAGGGGGGACAAACAGAGCAGAACAGGGTTCATGTAGGGTTGTTATAAGCTCTGTGCGTTAGCATTGAGTCAGATGCTTCGGGAACTGACCGTGTGAGTCATACACAAACAAATCTATCTTTAGTTGGGTTTCTGTAGTCCCCTAGCAAGCCTATTGTGTGGCATCGCAGTCCCGTCGACTATGTTAATGTTTGCACAGCCGCACAATGGTCTCTATCTGATAACATCATCTGCTACCTATCAGGTTAATACTAAACTGAGGTGAGATGGACCAGATAATGAGTAAAAGAGCAAGACTGAGGGAAGAAGAGTCGTAAGAATAATAATATGTGAATTAAACTTGGTTCACCTAAAAATAATATAATTATGATCTAATAAATAATTTTGTCATCTTTAAAGGCCCGTTCACACCAAAGACAAGAACGATATAGTTTTCAAAATCTTTCTACATTTAAAAGAAAAGCACTACACTACAATGATAACGGCACAGAGGAACGATATAGAGTGCAACAGTGCCTGCTTTCAGCGGCGTTGGTTCCGGAAGTTGGGAAAGAACGGCAATCCCATGAAGCATTGCGAACTGCATAATCTAATTAAAAACGATGGAGAAATATATATACACTCACAAATATATTCTAATATGTAGGTAGGCTATACAAATATTTTGCTATACAAGTATTTTGAGACCATATAGGGAGATCGACTCGATTACTTCATTTACGTGTTTCATGGGAGTGGGCGGGGCTAAAGAGCTCTTTTGGTGTTTAACTTTTTTAGACTCTGATCGTAGAATTTTCTGTACAGCATCATGGGTAATGTAGTTTCTCACCACAAAATTTGCTGTTCAGCACGATTACTTTTAAAAAATAAGTTGAAACAATGCGGGCTGACACAGAATAACGAATTTATTTGGAAAGCAGCTACACTTCATTTCTATTCCAATGAATAAATTGAGTCTACAACATTGGAACGACATTAGTTGACTACATGGTGACGACACAAGTTTAATTTTTTGCGTGAACTTTCCCTTTAAATGTGTGGGCTAGGCCTACTCAACAGAAAGGAAAAAAACATGCATTGATTTAGGTATTCAACTTTTTTCCACCAGCTCATTTCCATGTTCTAAACAAAAAGAACGCATCGTCTTATATACCCGGCTAGGGCACTCCAAATATTCGCTGTCGTCCATGACAACGTATATCAGCGCAAAGTCGGCGCTATCACGCGGACTCGACTCACGATTATAGTGTACACAGTAGCTTAATCGTTTTTTATTCTTTGTGGAGGTAAGATTATAATATTTAAATTCAATTCAACATGTAATGTCAGAGTAGGCTATTTAATTAAAATGTCAGTAGCCGCGCAATAAATGGGATTAAGTGCAGTCAGCTGGTCGTTAACGCAAAATAAAACATCGACAGTAATCTCTCCGCTGTATACCTCACTTACCATGTAATGCACTTTTTCATATCTGTTGTATTTCATCATTAATACAGAGACGACTTGTAGGTTATTAAGTGGATGAGGATCCATAGCGCCAGGTGGGAAACGTTCTATCACAGCCTATAATCACAGCCCTGGTGTGTGTGTGTGTGTGTGTGACAGGGTGTTAAATCTGAAGGAAGTTATTTTTGAAGAACAGTCTGCTGGACATCTCGCTGACCTTCACAGGTTTGCACCTGCTTCACAGCACAGGTGGTTTGTTTTTGAAAAATACCTGCAAAAGGTAAGAGATGGAGTAGCTTTTTGTGCTGTAAAAGTCATAAACTTCTGAGAAACCATGAGTCGTAATGTGTCATAAATGGGGTTTGACACTATATACATTATGCCGGGGTGAGGGTATACAACCAGTGATTATTTTAAAATGCATCTGTGTGCATGTAATAAACCCCAAGGTGTCTACACTAATCTCTATGTGAAAGTGCACTCTCTAGTGACCGTAGTGGGAATGTACACTTTTGCTCCATGTAATGCCAGTTATAGTCCACAGCCATTAATTTTGACGTAACCTACAGCTCTCTAGCGCCCCCGTGTGGCGTGTGATGTATAATTAATTTCAATGAATGACAGTATGTGGTTGCAGTGGATTGGGAAAGTCAAACACTTTTTCCTGCTATATGTAGTCACTTAAATTGTTAGAATTACGTTATCTAATATTACCTGGCCATGCATATAGTAGGCTACTTTATTTCCACAATGAAATCCATAAAAATTACAGTTACTATAGCGTCATATACAGTACTACATTTTCATCTAAGACGTATGATGAAACATTTAGTTAAACCTTAGCTTTGGTTGAAGTTATTTTAATAGTGTCAGTGTTTATTTGAGATCAATCTGAACAGGATCTTGACCCACACCAGATTAATTACAACATGAAAACACTTTATTCGTCCAATATTATGGCGTATCGTATGGGAAACTGTTCAAAAGAGAGAAAAAGATATTACTGACTTGTATTTCATACAGTAATGATGAACCAGTGGATATTAAATGGCTTATTAAGGTATCGCACCTCTTGACTTAGTAATCTATGGTCATAATTACAATGCCTACTGAACATTAAGCAAAAACACAAAGATCACAAGCATACAGCAGTTTGTTTCCAAAATAGATGGGACGATATATTCAATGTCTCATAGCGTACTAGCATGCACTGTGGCTGGGCTTAAATGGGGGAAAATAGCAGCACAAGACAAATAGTGCCATGAAAACTCCTCAATTCTATAGCCTAGTTTACAAAAGATATTTGTCGAAGCTTGGTGTTATTCATTCAAAACCCCGCCCCCCAACTCCACCCCCCACCGGTTATCCCAAAAGGCCAGGCAGAGATGGAGAATATAAGGGGAAAGGCATTGGAATAATACAACAATTCACATTCGGTCTGAACAGCAAGCGTTTTCCTCTCTACAACAGTTTACATTGGGAATAAATGTACAATTACGACATCATAAAATCCATGAGCTAAACGAGAGATGAAAGACTACAGGCGTTATATGCGGTTGCTTTAAGCTTTGAATAAATACATAAATAAATAAATACACATCATGCTTTTTTTGACATGAATGTGAGTCAGGCTTTTGACATGAATTTTTAGTCAGGCTTAGCATGGATGCATAACTATGCAAATGAAAAATCGCCCTCAAAATACCAGCCCGCGTACAAAATATCCTGTTTTTTTTTATTTACCTGTACAATTTGACAAAATCCGAATTCAACCCTTCAAATTACAGGCATTCGCAATCTGTAAAGTAATTAAGAGTCCTTGTCAGTTTGATTACATATCAGTTCAAAGGACGCATTCATGTTTTGTAAACATCGTTACCAAACCAGATCATTCGCTAATTGGCTGCATTTGATTTTTCTTTTGCTCGTTTCACATGAAAGTGAGAATCTACGAGTGCGACTCTTCAACGGATCACCTTCAAAGCTTCTCTTCCAGTTTAAATGCTGCGCTAATTAATAACAGGGACTGGCGCTTTCGCTAAGCTAAATGTTCATCGGAGTATCTAAACGCTGGCCGAAGCTTGACAAATAACCCTGCTCTTCTTTTGAGGTTGTGGCATAATCTAGCATCTGAGCCCCCTGTGTTTATACAGTGCGTTTTTCAAGAATTCGTATCACAACAGCAATAAGACACTTGCTGCGAAGTTGTTCGTGAGCTCAAACATTACTAGTGTATGTATATATTAGTCAACAATGCGTTAGTACATTATGTGAACAAGCACCTATACTACGATTCCATGAGAATTCAGTGAGGAGACTAGTATTCAGACAGGACGTACGTCGTAAACGATATAATAAATGGCGTCATGCATTTTTTAAATTTATTTAGAAAAACAATGCAACTTTCTCTTAAATTGCGAGAAATAGCTCTGGAGATGAGTTAAACCCTAGTCTTCAAGGTATCGACCTCTTCTGTGCTTTTAAAGAGATGTTTTGCTGAGGTCGACCTTGACCGGGAGAGGCCCCGCCTCCTTGATCTCCGATTGGCCGATTGTCATCGCGATCACTGGCGTCAAGTGGTAGGGGTTCACCTTCTGGGTGTCATCCATGAACTCTTTATCTCCATTGATGCTAAGCTGGAAGTATAACATTGATTATTGACATTTCATTTTTGTATTCAAAACATATATTAAAAGTACTTTATACTTTATAGTAGCCACCCTCTTGAAGGAGTTCCCATGTGTGCTGGATACTTGTTGGCTGCTTTTCTTTCACTATTTGCGCCTACTTTTCTATTTAAAGAAATGCTCTCACATCGGCTGCCTTATATTTGACTGGTAGTGTGTGTTTGATGAATGAACAGGTACCTGAGTTTTGATGTGCTGCTCGGGTGCCGTGACAAGACTGGCACAGCTAAGCCACAGCATCACCATGATGGACAGGAAGAGGCACGCGGCTAAAATCCAACGTGGCAGTCCTGAGCGTCTAGGGGACAGAAATGGTAAGAAGTTACACATTGATGATACCGTTACATCCATTAAGACATTAAAACACTTAAAAAAGCTCAAATCATGTTAAAAAAATCTATTTAAAAGTGTATCAAGGTTTTGTTTGTTTTTTACTAAAAAGTGTGTATATATAATAAATAAGTATTTAGATATTTATTTGTAACTTATATACACACACACATGTGTGTGCGCGTGTATACAATTGAATTATTAATGATTAATTTATATAAATTGCATTTATAAAAGTATATAAATTAAAAATATACATACACAAAAGTATATATTAAATTATATCTAAAATAGTTTATATATGTTGGACAAATAAATGATATATGTAAACAATATAAATAATTAATCTGTGTAAAATACATTAAAATACATAAATTAAATATAAAAATTATGTACATTTAAAATATACATTCACAAAAATGTGTATTTAATACATACTAATATATATATATATATGTGTGTGTGTGTGTGTGATTGTATATATATATATATATATATATATATATATATATACACACACAAACACCATATTAACATTATTCAAACATTACTGTGACATAACCAAACTATTACCAAAATGCAACTGCTGGATAAATAGAAGCCCCTCTGACACCCACCTTGACATGCAGCCCAGGAAGTCGTGCTCAGCAGCTGGATCCTCGACATGCTGGCTGACATGCTTTCCTTTCACCCCAGGTTTTGCCGCATTCCTCTCCCCATGTGACCTCCCACCTGGAAGGATGCAGAGGCAGCACTTTCAGCATGCGGACATTGATTTTATGACCCTCAAGCTCCGGACAAACTACAGCGGCGCAGCACAGGATGTGTCGCAAATGAAAGTCAAAGCTCAAGCTCTGGTCCTTGGCTCCACTCAAATGAGCTTTCAGAGGAAAAAAGGAAAGCTGTCGGCAGCCATCTGGGGTGAAAGCGGTCACTCTTACCAGTATGTGGCCGCTGTGTGTGGGAGTTGACTTGGGGCCAGGGTTTGTCAACCACGTTGGAGCGCGGGGCTTGTAACTCAGGCAAGGAGTACTCGATCTCTGGCTGGCTCTGGGAGAATCAACAAACACACTGTCAAGGGCAGGAAACCGTATTATGGGATTTACTCAGCAGAAAGGCTTCTGAATGAAACGGTTGGGTTTGTGACCGTTTTGTTGTGGTGAGGTTTTCAACAATCATGCACAGGCTGGCAAAGCAGAAAAAAAAATTCCAGAGTGACATACAAAAGCTGTGACTCTTACAAACATACAGGTGATGAATAGCACGGTTAAATATGATGATGTAGAGGGCACGTTTCAAAAACTGCTAGTGCAGCTCCTGCACGCGCCTGTATCATGTGGACAGCTAGAATTGGCAAAAATAGATTCCCAAAAGGCAAGCTTTGAAAAAAGAAAGACCCGACACCAGGTTTTGATTTGATTTGATTACGTAAATTGCAACATTTTATGGAACTGGGTGGTTCCTGTTTATATGGTAACTGCAACCAGTTAAATAAATTATATTAAATAAATTGTATATATTAATTATATTTATTTAATATATATTTATATATATGTATTAATTAGAAATAAAATATATTAAATACATTTGAAATATTATAATCTAGAACTGTGTTCTCACCAGCATTGACAAGTAGCACACAGGAATATATACATTTGACTTGGTTTACTTTTTTGTTTTGCGTTGCACTTGGTAGCCCCTCCCACAGTGGAATCTGATTGGTCTAATCCTGCTCAACATATAATGCCTCTGAATATCACTGAATATGGTTGTGTCATTTGCACATAATTTGTACTTTCACAGACAAACTACTTCCCACTTGACTGTTGTCACGTTGGACCTGGTAAGAACTTGGTGTAAGGCGGTCAAGTCGACATTTCGGGTTTGCTTGATGCCATCAGGATTCTTTAAAAGCTATTGTCAGCTGTTTCCAGTTCGAGAAACCATGTCAACGAAGTCTCTCTTTCCACCGTCAATTACATGGCTGCCTGGCGGCGCCAAGCCATGCTGGTCAAACCGAGCACTAGACGGCAACTCTGACGAGAGCGAGGGGACAACTTGACTTGAATAAGAGCTTTTAAGAGGCCACTTTCAAACATGATCCAAAGGATGTGGATTTGAAATCTGTCTCAGTCTACAACTGGACGTGTTCCTTTCTGCCCCTCCATCTCGCCTTGTATGAGTAAATTAGCACATGTTTTTTAAGACTAGGTTTCTTTAGTAGCCCCTTGAGATCTTATTAAAGAGAGATTTTTGCTCTCTTCCACTGAATTCTTCTAAAACGGGCTCAGCAGAGCGGACCTCTGAGATAACCTCTCCAGGGAGGCTCATGTGAACCTCCAGAATGACCACAGAGAGGGAAACACATGATTTTTCATGTCAGAGTCGCGGTAGACGTGAATGTGAGGAACTGTTTGGAGTGTCATGTTATTTCTATGGTCTTTAACTGGAGGCAGAAGGGGTACATTGGAATTGTACTTTTTGCATATGTATAAATGACTGGTGTGTCCAATCCTAATTTCTAAAGATTAAAGGAATAGTTCAGACAAAATGGAAATCTTGTCATCATTTACTCACCCTCATGCTGTTCTAAAACCATATGACTTTCTTTTGTGGGGAGAAAATCTGAAGTCTGTTTTCTGTATTCTTTTTGTATGCAATTACAGTGAATTACAGGAATTATAGGGATTGAAGCATTCAGGCTTCAAAAGGGTAAAAGTATCATAAAAAAAAAAAATCCCCATATGACTTGAGCACTATAGTGATTTCAACAAATCATGCTGTTTAACAACCATAGTACGTTGCATTGTTGGAGAAATTAAATAAGCTTTGTAGTAACTGTCACACATCCGTTTAAACCATGTTGCAATTTACTTAAAGGGTTAGTTCACCCAAAAATGAAAATAATGTCATTAATGACTCACCCTCATGACGTTCTAAGCCCGTAAGACCTCCGTTCATCTTCGGAACACAGTTTAAGATATTTTAGATTTAGTCCGAGAGATTTCTGTCCCTCCATTGAAGCTGTATATACAGTATACTGTCCATGTCCATAAAGGTAATAAAAACATCATCAAAGTAGTCCATGTGACATCAGTGGGTTAGTTAGAAGTTTTTGAAGCATCGAAAATACTTTTTGGTCCAAAAATAACACAAAATAAGACTTTATTCAGCATTGTATTCTCTCCCGGGTCTGTTGTGAATCTGCGTTCAGGACTCCGCAGTGACGCTGCTGACGTAAGACGCTGATGACGTGTTATCTGGTGCGCCCGAGCTTCGTTTACAGTCTGAGGGAGACGCACGCTATATTCAAGCTATTCTACATTGTTTGCGTGGATATCATTTTTTTAATGGTGCGTAAATGTGCATGTCGCGGATGAGACACTTTTACAGCGTGCGTCTCCCTCAGTCTATAAATGAAGCTCGGGCGCACCAGATAACACGTCATCAGCGTCTTACGCCATCAGTGTAACTGTGAAGTATTGACAACAGACCCGGGAGAGAATACAATGTTGAATAAAGTCTTATTTTGTGTTATTTTTGGACCAAAAAGTATTTTCGATGCTTCAAAAACTTCTAACTAACCCACTGATGTCACATGGACTACTTTGATGATGTTTTTATTACCTTTATGGACATGGACAGTATACTGTATATACAGCTTCAATGGAGGGACAGAAATCTCTCGGACTAAATCTAAAATATCTTAAACTGTGTTCCGAAGATGAACGGAGGTCTTACGGGCTTAGAACGACATGAGGGTGAGTCATTAATGACATTATTTTCATTTTTGGGTGAACTAACACTTTAAGAGCATGCACCACCTCATATAATGGTAATGGATGCACAATATATCTGACACCATATCGGTTTCAGCCGATACATGTTCATTTTCAATTGTATTGTTATTGTCCACGATAAGAAAATTGGGCCGATGCATTATAGCCGATAAATAATGGATTATTTCCTTCAGCTGAGACACTTCAGATGCGCTCTGTTCGCCATGATGGTTTTGAATTACTTGAAATGTGATTGGAATCACTTCAAAAAAGGAAAATACAGTTAAGTGCAACATGTGCAGTGCAAGTCTATCATATAGGCTACATAAAATTATAATAAGAATATTATGCCACATAAATTATATAAAAATCGGCTTTCAAATATAAAGAATGATCGGTTATCAATATTATGTTCATGTTGGTGCATCCCTACATCAATTTAACAAGAAACGGCTTCTAACCACAAGTCGAGAGCTTTTCGGTGTTGTTTGTGAATGTTCGTTGGAACTAATGGTTTTGTAAATCAGTATCAGAATCTGTGACCATAGTTTGCTAACATCCCTTTTGGGAAACGCTCACAAGATTGGTTTTGTGAACAGGATCAACCAATTCACTGAAAAGATTACAGGCTACAAAATAATTGTTTAATACACTCATATATAAATAATAATATGTTTTGATTGCGTTCCACAGAGGAAAGAACGTCATATGGATTTTTAACAACATGAAGGTGAGTACAGAATTTTTATATTTTGGCGAACTAATTCTTTACATAAACAGACATGAAGTCATGAAATGCAACATAGTATGGGCAATTTAGCTCCACAAAAAGCTTGAGTCTCGCAGTTGCGTTAATTGAAAGGGATGCTGTCAAAACTATTGAATCCAGATGTCCGCGGGGGATGAGAATCAAAGGGGAAAAAATGAACATCTGAGGAAGTTAATGTTGACTGGCCACAGACCAATGGAATCTTGCCATTAGTGAAAGCGGTCTGATGTGCATCTGTCACGCATTACCGCAGAACTCGCCAAAGGTGATCAATGCAGCTTACGAGACTGCCAAGAAGACGAGGCAGAGATTGTTGACTTCATAGTAAACAATCCCATTTCCCTTATTAGGAATTTGCTTGCTTTCTCCAAACTTGTCTTTTCGCATGTAGCGGCCGTCCACATTGAACAAGCACAGAATTTAAACAAGATGGCCGACCTCCGTCCAAACAAAAATCCATTGCACCAATCAGTGGCTATTCAGCGAACGAGTCGTGTTTACCCTTCAGCTCAGAGGAAATAGTCTGATTCCTGTTGATTACCTCATCAAAACCCTGGACAGAACGGACAAACATCAAGCCCAGACTGCAGTATAACCAATGTCAAATGTCGGCCTGATACTGATGTGAAACTAGGCTGCAGATCATAGTGTAGATCTGAGGAATGGGGGATTAAATACAAATGCAAATGTCTGGGTTACAGTAAGATAAAGTTGGTGGGACAATCTGTAAATGTTAAAAGCCACAAAACTTAAAAACTCTTACTAACCTTTTCTGTATAAAGTTAATTAATTTTAATTATAAACCCTAAAAAG
Source organism: Phoxinus phoxinus (assembly GCF_949152265.1). Classification (NCBI taxonomy): domain Eukaryota; kingdom Metazoa; phylum Chordata; class Actinopteri; order Cypriniformes; family Leuciscidae; genus Phoxinus; species Phoxinus phoxinus. The sequence goes on along the minus strand of NC_136895.1, from coordinate 14,827,827 downwards.
ACAAATTCCTCAGTTAAAACTTGTGTATTATTTGAGCTGCATTTTTTTATGCAACTGCTTTAAAAAAAATTATAAGCTTCACATTTCTGCTTTTAAATATTCTAAAATCTAGCCCCATTCACTTCCATCGTAAGAGCCTGTTGCTTTTTCACAGAAAAAGAAAAAGGAAGAGAGAAATTCTGTTGATTGAGCTTAAAGGACAAGTTTGGTATTTTACACTTAAAGCCCTGTTTTCAGATCGTTTCTAATGAAATAGAACGGTTAAGATTAAAATTTTAGTCGTTTTTGTCCAACTCCATTGACTTGTATTGGATGTGCTGTGAGGTACAAGTCAATGGAGTTGGACAAAAACTACGATAAAACCTGTTGGAAAGCATCTTTTGCACATCTTTTTGTGTGAGCATATCAGTGAACACCCCTGACCACTCGGTGAGTTTCACGTCTTTGTAAACGAAAGTTGAATTTGTTTTAGGAAGGATTATTCCTGTGCACCTATGCAGCCATTGTGGAGGTGGGGGGGAAAGCGAAAGAAACCATAAATTCTCGGGACAGCAGCATGTGTCCAAATTTTTATCTTAACCGTTCTATTTCATCAGAAACAATCTGAAAAAAGGGGCTTTAAGTGTAAAATACCGAACTTGTCCTGTAACTTGTACAGAATCCCTTTAATAAACGGTCCAAAAAATAGCACAGTGTTAACACTGCCTGTTCTTGAATAGTTCAGAATAAATGTGGCTAAAAATACTGGTTATGGTTTTATTTGGCTATTGATGTATTCCCGTAAATGTTCAAATGAAAATTATTCTACCATTACAGATATTCGGGAAAGTTCCAGAGAAGTCACGGAGCGCTGGAAGAACTTCCACCGGAGAACCTCAGACATCAATTCAAAGAGGTTTTTCAATAAGCAGGTTCATATAGAATTTTACATTTGGTTTATACCAATGCTTCCTTACTAGTGATTGGATTCTTTCAAGATTTTTTCAAGCTTCAGGGAAATTTGTGAAGTGCTGTGGGAAGCACTTGGGGAAGCTCTTTCTGAAGTGCAAGAATTCCCTACAGACCTCTCTTCGAAGATACATTTTATTAGTTCCTCACAAAAATCAAACAGATTATAACATAAATCTCGACTTTCAAAATCCAGCACACCCAAAGTTCTGTTTTCATGCCGTGCTATTTATATTCCAGTTGTGCGGTGGTTCGCGTAACTGTGAAAACGGCATCATCCAGGCCAAATGCACACCACAGCAGGTCTGTTGAAAAACAATCTGTTTTCATTTCTCTGTTTAGACGCCCAAGGCAAAAAAGCCCATCATTAGTGCTCCACTTCCTCCAGAAATTGACTCTCCCTATTTCTACAAAGTTACAATCCCATAAGCTTGATTTAATGGATTGGTAGCGAGATGCTACCGCTTAAACCTTGGGTTTTCACCCGCTGTGCAATCTCTGTCCCGTCTCAGTCCTTCACTTGGGCTGGCTATCTTCCAGCTGACCGCTAAATACAGGCCAGGCCTGCCGCAGGACGGCTGTGGAGGTTTTCTCTCGCCTCTTCTCCTGTCATGGCCGTTAAATGCACAATCATCAAAACTGAAAAAGCTTGTAATGATGAAATTTTACATTTCTATTTGTTTTAAGTGAAGCTTAGCGATTTTTTTTGAAGAACTCTTTATTTACTTAATCGTTTTGAGGTCGTCTAATGATTGTAGTTGGTTTAGAAACAGCAGGGAACTCACAAAAACATGCTAGGCTATGGATAAAGTTGGATGACCTCCAGGGAGAATAAGGTTTCTGATTAAACATCTTTGAAGAACCAGTCCCCTGCGCTCATATGATCCCAATACTGCATTAATGTGACCGCAACCTTTGTAAAACATACCAGATCTTGAAACCAAGAGCATATGAGAGTCACTAGAGGAATCTTCTACACCAGTGGTTCTCAACTGGAGGGCTGCAACCCAAAATGGGTCACAGGTTTGATCTGATAGGAAAAAACAATGCTAAATGCAAATAATAAAACTCAAAACATTTGAAATGGAGCAGAAAATGCTTCCCAGATATTTTGTTGCAGATATCAGAGGTTGAGTGGCTTGTTTATCCTTAATTTATTAGTTGTCAACGCCAAGAGCATGAAACCCTTGAAATTCAAAGACATTTAGAAAGCATTTGAAAGAATTGGGTCTATGTCAGGTTAATAATTAAATAGACTAATTAATGCATTTAAATATTATGAAATAGTTTAATTAGTGGTAGTATTAATACTTATTATATATACAGTACATAGTAGTAATACATTGTAGGATTAAGTTTCATTAAGTGACATTAAATATTTTAAGTTTCAATAAATATGCATTATAATATTTTCTTATTAATTATATTAATAAAATAATTGAATAAAAGCCTGCTTTCATCAAAACAAAATGAAATAATATATCAAATTAAAACAATTTCTCAGTTTTTGCAACTTTGTATCTTATGATTGGTATTTAATTTCTCAAAAGTTGGACATTTATGTATCATAATTTATCATAAAAGAGTCTAGATTATTTTCAGCAATACCAAAATTACCTTTTTATTTTGAGATGTAAACTGCAGTGTTGTTATTGTTAACTAAAACGAAAACTATTAAAACAAATTTTTGTTAACTGAAATCAAATCAAATAGAAATATTAGATAAACTTAAAACCAAAAAACAAACTTGAATGAAAATTAGAAGTGGTGCATTGGCAACTAACTGAAACAAGTTTAATTGCTAAAAGTCATTTCCAAGTACTTAATTTCAATAAAAAACACTAAAATGTAGGCTATGCAAAAAATACTAATAAATGTACATTTTCAATTTTCAGGAAATTTTTTGTTGAATTTTGTTAATTAAACAATAGGGTCCAATGTACAAACTTGGCCCATTAGCAAAACCAGTTGAGAACCACATGAAGTCTACTCTATGGACTAACCTGGAACACAACGACCTTCCCATCATCAGCCTGCAGGTAGAAGGTCCAGGTGGAAGAAATGAAGCTCTGGGCGGAACTGACGATGTCATTGCACCAGCTGGACACGGCATCCATCACAGAGATGGGCTTGGGCCGGTTGGTCAGAGCCTTGAGCTGCAGATCAAGCCGAGAGAGCCATTTGATAGAGATGTCAAAACATCAGCGCAATCCCAAAAGGAAACAACCGAGAGTCTTACCTTTCTCCGTTTGATCTCCGGCTCAGCGGGTTGGCTGGCGCACCCTGTGCTGCACGCCTCCTGCTCCAGCAGTTTACTGTAGGCCTCCTGGCACGCTGCACACACACACAAACGATACCTGTCAGGCGGCTCCATCTCCATTCAACCCTCCCCACGGTCAAGCAGTCATCAATATCAACAAACATCTGAGCAGCAGCCGCCCGCTCCAGAAAGCGCAGGATTGATTTTCAATAAAACAGCTTCCCTCATGCCTAGCAGCTTCCCACAGACAGCTCTGTTTGCCACAAGCACACAATACCATCTCCAGATAAAAATGAGTGCTATCAGCCTGTCTGCACAACTCTATAGTATATGTCCTTGGGCTATGCGGTGCTTCATTCCCGAACATTAGCCATGTCAAATGTTCATGAACGCATTTAAAACGATAGCTTTTCTTGCCTTCAATTTGTACTAGTATATAGCAGTCTGATATATCTTACTGGTTCTTAAGCAGAGTTCAACTCCTCCTGTGAGGTTTAAACTTATAAGCACTGGAAACTCAATTATGACATGCGTTCAAGAGATTTCGGTCAGAAAAATTTACTTAAGGTGCGGTCAAATTTACCATTGTTTGGCAAATTTTTTAGATGGTCCTCACTGCAGAACACGAAATCCAGGGGGAGGAGTTGCATCCAGATCCAACTCCTCCCACCTTACATAAACCTAAACCTACCCATCTCCACCCCCTGATCCATAAACCCACCCCTAAACCTACCAATCTCAGCCCCCTGATCCCTAAACCTACCCATCTCCACCCCCTGATCCCTAAACCCACCCCTAAACCTACCAATCTCCACCCCCTGATCCCTAAACCCTTTTCAATATGAATGTTTCAGGAACTTTGAGTTAGGGCGAAAGATTTCCCCATGCAGATTTTACGACTGGATCAAGTTGGTCATTCGAATTTGCCACGTTGACCAATAGAAAACTGCATGGTTTGAAAGTGACTTCTGTCACTGTGCGAGTTGTGCTTTACTACTGACAATGGACAATGTACCTTTTTTGTCTGCGAACTTTCGCTAATTTTGTACATAAGTTTGTACATACAAGCACTGGAATTGTAATTACGACACGAGTTCAAACGATTTCGGTCAGAAAAATGTAGCTTAAAGGGTTAAGGTCACCCAAAAATTTAAAGTATCCCATAATTTACTCAACCTCAAGCCATCCTAGGTGTATATGATTTTCTTCTTACAGCCTAAACACATTTGGAGTTATATAAAAAAAATATCCTGGGTCTTCCTAACTTTATAATGGGAGTGAATAGTAACTGAGATTTTGAAGCCCAAAAAAGTGCATCAATCCATGATGAAAGTAATCCATACGGCTCCAGGGGGTTAATAAAAGCCTTCTGAAGAGAAGCGATGCATTTTTGTACGAAACATATTCATATTTATAACTTTATAAACTAGAAAGAATGACTGGCTTCTGGTAACGGCCGTACACAAGTCTAGTTCCGGCGGAAGAGTGACCTCTGACCCGACGGATAATGTATTGAAAAACACGGAAGCGCAGAGGACAGAGCAAAACAAAACACTGGTCACGAATTTGAAGTCTAAACTCTAAAGCATGGGTGGGGAACGTTGGTCCTGGAGAGCCACTGTCCTGCAGAGTTTAGCTCCAACCCTGAAAAAAACTCAGCTGATTTGAGCACTTCTTGCGTTATTTTTGCTTCTTCACGATGACTCGCTTGTTGTAGTCCTCAGTTGTAAGTCGCTTTGGATAAAGGCGTCTGCTAAATGACTAAATGTAAATGTAAATGTAGTCTTAATGATCCTAAAGACATTGATTCAGGGGAGTTTGATTAGGGTTGGAACTAAACTCTGCAGGACAGCGGCTCTCCAGGACCAATGTTCCCACCCCTGCTCTAAAGCGATAACTTTTTCCAAAAATAAATGTCAGAGGAGCTTGAGTTTGTTGCTCAGCCCTATTTGTTTGAACCGCGAGAGGTGTCAAAGCTTACGCTACTCCTACATCCTACGCCAGAACTCAACTCTCTTGTGAACGGGCGGGCAACAACGCATCTTCTTGCAACAACGCATCACTTCACTTCAGAAGGCCTTTATTAACCCCCTGAGCCGTATGGATTACTTTTATGATGGATGGATGCACTTTTTTGGGCTTCAAAATCTCAGTTACTATTCACGTCCATTATAAAGCTTGGAAGAGCCATTTTATTTCCATATAACTCCGATTGTGTTTGGCAAAAAAAAAAAAAAAGTAATATACACCTAAGATGGCTTGAGGGTGAGTAAATGTTTGGGATAATTTTCATTTTTGGGTGAACCCTTTAGAAGATTCATACATTGCTACACATTTGACAATGGACCCTTTTTTACTGCAAAATTTCGCTAAAGTGACCATCTTTAAACTGCATTTGAAACTGTCGCTTCGAAAGCTACAAGCTAAAGGTAATTTGAAATAGTTAGCTATCCAATGATGTCATCTATAAGTTCAGCGTAGTCATATTTTTGCTAGCACAAAATGAATGATTGAATCTCAATAAGAGTGACAATATCAAACTTGCACAGGTAAATATATACAACATATACATGTTTTTAAATCTCTTACTGTCAAAAACAAACCAATTCACTAGAATGATCTGAACGTTCCAATGCTTTAGTTAAGTTAATATCGTTGCTACATTCAGCTACTTCCCAAAACTGGTCAAAATAGGCCGTACCTCCCTGGCACTCTTCCTTGCTGGTATTGATGCCTGAATTTCCATTCACAAACTGGCAGATGGAGTAGAGCCGACAGCCACGGTGACAGGCATTCATGATGGAGTCCTGTAGGGACAAGGTAAAAGCTTCATTCAGAATTAATCCTTTTGTACAGGAACATATGTAATTCCAAGAATCGCTTTAATTAATGTTCGGATGTTTTTATCCACAGGGACGTTGTAGATATATGGAGGTGCTAGTCAAAGGACCTTTTATGCAAAACCCATCTTGAGATCCTCAAAATCATTATGCAAGATGTGACATGCCAACGATTTTCTGAATAGTACGTCAGAATAGAGGATTGATTGTGGGTGGCGATAGCAGAGCACTGGTTGAGGTTTGAAGATGGAAGGGCAAAGTGAGAGGATTCAAACCCACGCAAGGTTGACTCATGACTTTGAGTTACAGGAGTCACCTGACCCTGCAGTGACCTTCAGTAGGCCACAATATCAAAGGTTACTCCAGAATTTACAGGGAGCTGAACAATATGTGTGTGTGTGTGCACGCACACGATGCAAACTGCTGAGGTGAATTCAAGGTACGGATTTGAATTAATCTTTGTGACTCAAATATTTGAATCTGTTCTCTAAAGGAGGTTGGTTCACTGATTCGTTCAGTGAATCCTTTTACAAGTTGCACTGATTTGTGGCAGGAGCGAGTCGTCGAATCATTCAAAGTGATTCGTTAAAAAAACAGTGAGACACACCTGAAAGAGAGCGATTAATTAACTTTGAAGACTTTCATAAATAACCAAACAAACGAATATGGGTGCGAAGCTTCTTCGTTTCTATTTTTCCAAACTCCCAGACGAATGACTCTTATGTGCCGAATCTTTTTAGTGAATCAAAAACATACAGCATGACCACTGTAGTCTGAGGGGCTGTTTACACGACACAGTTTTCAACTAAAAATGGAAAATGTTGAATGCGATTTGGCCGTTCATTTACACCACAACAGCGTTTTGCTGGCCTGAAAATGCTAACTTTTAAAAACGGGATTAAAAGTGCAAGATTTTTACCCATTTTTTTACTAATCATCCTCGAGAGCCGTTTCTTTTTAGTAAATCAAGATCAGTGAATCAGTCGGAATAGCTATTGAATTGCAAGTAATTACTTTCGTTATATCCTGCTTGAAATTTTGAACTTTAGTGTCAGTGGGATTTTATGAAAACGACTGAATGAAAGTTAGTTAAAGGTCCACTTTTAAAGTCATTCAACGTCTATTTGACATACCTTTTCCAATAGTGTTTGTTGTTCTGTTGATATCTGAAATTATCTCATTGTTTTTTAAGGCAGTAAAAGCAACTTGAGTTGATAAGAATTAGAATTGTTCATCCCTTCAAACGAACCTCCACTAGTGCAAAGTGATGCAGGCTGCAGGGAAAATAAGGATTACATCTCAGTTTTTGAATATTTAAATCTAAACGATGTAGGCCTAATTAAATGACGAGGCACACGGATATCGAGAAAATATCAACCCACGTCTAGTTTACATAAGGCTTTACGGGCCATCATCAAACAATGGACTGAATGGAGATGTGCTCGCGTGCTTCGGCGAGAATGCGTTTGGCGCATTTAGAATGCTTGTTGCCGTTTAAACGCATCCGAATGACAGTTCCGGCCAGACAGCGCCTGTGTCTACATATGACCGTTTAAATCCGTGCGTCATGAAGCATCATTCTCGGCCTGTTCTTGGTAGATACAAAGTAACGTTTCCATGCGGTGCCAAAAACTAGGACACAGAAATCCATGAATCGATTAAGAATTGGCTCGGGGTGCTGCCAAATTATGCTCCATTTTTGCGCAGTGTCTTTGCGCAGAACAGTTTTGTGTCAAAATGAAGGTTTGGTTTAGCCTAATCTCGCACGTTGCCTATAGTCATTTTCAATTGCAAAACGATTTTATTTATTCACATTTGCAAATGGCTGCGGCTCTGATGAACCACTAGTAAATGCAAAATAATATTAAATGTATTTTTTTTTTTTCCCACAGGCCGTTACAATATTCTGCTGAAGCATCTGGTATGGCACTTACTTTGGCGGGGCTTTTGTTTTTGATGGACATCTGGCATTGCTTTTTGCAGTAATTGATATCGCCCAGTTGGTTGTCAAACAGATCAGATGATGCCGCCGCCAACGCCACCAGAATCAGAGAGACGAGCGCGGGAACGCCGCGCACCCTGCCGCCGAACTGGAGCATCTTTTATTCGCAGGATTCGGTGCACTGGCGCGTCTGTGGTCGGTTCGGAGCGTCTCGACCTGTCCCTGTCTGTCCCTGCCGTTGCAGCTGCTGCTTCAGTTCGGGCTCTATCAGCCTCGGCGATCTCGTGCCTTTGATGCGCCGTGTCGTCACTCCTCACATCATCACGCACGCGCTGCGCGTCTCCGTCCAATGCATTGCATTGCAGTAGATCGGGAATGGATGGAAAGAATATAGCATAGCCTACAGGGGAAAATATTTCCAGTATTATTATTATTGTAAATAAAAGCAACCAGACAAATGTTTAATTTCTACCCCATGAAATAATAAATGACCAAGATCAAAGAAACTTAAATAATAATAAAAACATGGAACAATATGTGGATTTAACTCCTTAAAATTAAATTTTAGATTAATTGCATTATTATTAACACAAATATATTATCATATATAGCCTATATATAAATGACAAAATATTACATTTTAATTTTTAATTTAAAAATAAGTCATTTTAATTAGGCTATAATTGCCTGATAAAAAAAGCAATGAACTATGCAATATTCAATATAAAAAAGTTGCTGCCTTGAATTTTTAAGTACAATCAACTTGGTATTTAAGTAATTTTTAACTTATATTACATTAAACTGACTTAAAAAATTAGTTTATAAAAAAGTTGAAAATTGCTTAACTTATTAAAACGTGTTGTCATAACTTATTGATCATATAATTTTACAGTGTTTGTTGTCTCCCATCAGTTACAACTGTGACCAATAAACACTTACCCTAACTTTCAATAATTTATCCAATAAACAAAATACATGTTCTAGTCTAAGGTAATACACATTAGTTAAAAAGCTCTAAAGTCTATACATATTAAAAAATAAAAATAGATTTATGGTTATGATAAATGAATGAATAATATCTAAATAATAGCCTATTTGTTTATTTCCTAAATATTCAGTAATTACACAATATATATATATCATATTGAAGCAGCATGGGTGTGGATTTGCACTGTAAAAAACCCCAGCCCATAATGAACTATATATGCATTGCAGATAAAAAATGTTGGCCTTGTGTTTGTGCAAATAATGAATACGTGAGAAATAGCCGACACTTTTTGAAAGGGTTTATTTCATTATGTTCTGTTGTGGCCAACTTAGCATTCAAAAGAGTAAAGAAAACACTGGCTGCAGATTCCCTACTAATAATGACTTGTGTTTGTGTGGTAATACAGGGGAGGAGCTTCAGAAGAATCAACTTTTTCAGCTTTTGAGGCGTTCACTCACTATATTGATTCTTCTCTAAAATTGAGTGAATGTGAATCTGAGCGTCCTCTCCGCATAATGGTGCTTTTCAGAACCAGCAATGATTTTCACGAAGCTTTCTGGTGATTAAGGCTTTTATTTTTCTGCCGTTTATGTGAAGGAGAATGGATTATTGGTACGCGCGCTCCCATCAGCATGACAAGAATCGAGTTCACAGCGCGCGCGACAGACGAATGACAATTTCAGTCATTATGTTGTTTTTTGTTTTGCTTCTTCCATATGCACTCACAGCACGTAAGTACAATTTCAGATGTATTTAAAGTTTATTTGAATTAAAGCCATTTGAGAAGAAGTCTACAAACTTCATCTTCATTTAAAAGGTTGTTTTTTGGAGGCGTTTTTTGTGTTTTCATTTTTATCTCTACTTAAGAATGTCAAATTAGTGGTCATATTCTCCTTAGTTTTGGCTAAAATACTATAGTAAAGGAAGAATTATTACCTTTAACAATGGCAATTATCCACTTTCATCAAAGAAATGCTGAAATGTTCTTAAAGCTTTTGATACTGTAATCGTTTAACTTGCATTTGGAAGTTACCAAGGTAAATTCGCGTTATTTTAAGATAAGAAAAATGGATTTCTGTTAGAATAACTCAGTATTCACTAATAAACAAGAAAATAATGGTTCATAAAGATCGTGTTATTCACACTGTATTTTTTTTTTTTTTTTGCTGGTTTAATTTTAAAGTTACCTGCTTGCCTTAAAATGTGTAGTTAATTGAATAAAAAAACGTTAATACAATTAAGGAGATTGGTTAAATAAATAGATTCTCAAAATATTATGTTATCTAAACCACATTAATTATCTAAGTTGATTTGACAAAATATAAAAAGTTGTAACAAATCATGAAAATAATTTTTTACAGTCAAAACAACTCTTCCTTGAGTGCAATATTGCTTTTATAAAACAGTTACCTCATTTGTTTTTTTAAACAAATTCAGTAATTTAAGCATCCTTCAGCTAAGACATAACAATGATGCTATGCAACAAAAATAATCATCTGCTACATTCTGTGTTTTGACCAAACAAAAGCGTTAGAAACTGTGTACTAAATTGAATATAAATGTGAATATAGTTGTTCAATCACCAGTTTCATTGGTAGCATTTCCAAACAATGCTTAAGGAGAGAAAAAAGTGTCCAATAAGTACTATAGTTTTAGATGAACAATTCAGTCTTGTTTCCTAACTCTTCAATGTTCCTTAGAGTCCAATGGCACGTTAAAGAGCTTGTCCGCCTCCCACCAGGAGCAGAAATGATCCACATCAACACTTGTTCTCCCTGAAGGCCAGTAGTAGTAGCTTTTCAAACCCAACCATTGTTCCCTCTGAACATTTATCTTTAACATGAATAAATATGAGCTTTGTGGACACACAAGACGAATATTTACAAGATGGAAAACCACTTAAGATGCTGAAAAATGACCTTGTGCAACCTTTCCAACTGCCGGTCATAAATCCAGTTGTAAAAATGGCTGGAATCATGAAGTCTCCTCTTCTTCTGACCCCCAGACTTGGCTGTCATATCCCCCCAGGATCCAGTGCTTCGCATCGGCTCGAGCTTGACTGCAGTGTGCACTGTTAGTGCCGAGCTGGAAATAACAGCTAGGTCCTTGTACTGGACGCTGAATGGGAGACGATTGGCCAGAAACACTTACAGAGTCCAGAGCCCAACCAAATCAAGTGTCACACTTCATCAACTCAATGGCTCCTTGCAGCAGTCAGGAGACAACCTGGTTTGCCACCGAAGCAACGGAGAAGTGTTGGCCGGATCGTGTATTTATGTCGGCTGTGAGTGTGTGAACAAGTTTTGGTGTTTTTTGGTATGTGTTTTTGAATTTTCATGCCGTCCTCTTCTTTTCGTTTTAATTTGATGTACAGCACCCCCTGAGAAACCCGTCAACCTGACATGCTGGTCACGAAACACCAAAGATCTCAGCTGCAGATGGAGTCCAGGGAGTCAAGGAGAAACGTTCATCAATACCAAATACGTCCTCAAGTACAAACTAAAGTAAGATTTTGACACCAAAAAACTTCATACTTTTCCAAAAAAATAATTGTGCAAGAATCGCTTTCAGCATGCAAGTTTTCCATTTTAACTTCCATCTAGATGGTACGGTAAAGAGAAAGACTGCGAAGACTACACGGGACTGCCGTATATGTGCTACGTTCCACGCGACCTTGCCATTTTTACACCATATGAAGTCTGGGTGGATGCGTCTAATCAGCTTGGCTCTGCCTCTTCTGATGTGGTCACCTTAGACATTTTAGATGTAGGTAAGTAGAACTAAAATATGCTTGTTTGATGGAAAAATAGATGTTGGGATCAAGGTAACTTGAGATTACGTTTCCCAACTCACACATAGATGCACAAAACCATATGAACGTCTCGCATATGGTGCGCACACTCGTCTGAGAGAGTAGATTTTTACAGACTGTAAAAGCACTTTCCAACAGCTGAAACATTTCCAAAAGGCATCTTGTGAAAATAGAAGTTTGAAGGTCAATAGGCAGCTGAAGTCTGTTGGCAATTGGTTAAAATTTATTATTTGACGAATTACTTTTTTGACATACCAATGAATTAATCGAATTAATCACAATTAAATTACTTCCATCAATCAGCACTTTTTGCAAAGAAAAGCATAGATATAGCATTACTACACCATCTTCAAGCCCTCATTTCCTCATCTTCTGAAACAATAAGCTCTGGAATTCTCCATGATTGGCTTTGCCCTAAAGGCGAGCTTGATTAAAAAAACGTATCAGTGGAGCACGTCCAATCGCAAACATCAATGAAAATGGGAGATTACATTTACAGCGGCAAAATATCATCTAGCTAATGAGCAGCGATCAAGGTTTATTGGGAGATTCAATTACAAGCAGCTACATATATTTCAACTCTTTGAAGGGATCTTTCCCTTCCAAGAGTTAAAAACTAGCTGCTTGTAATAGTTTGATGGTTACCATCTTTTGTTGGGCTTAATCAACAGTTCTGAAGCAAAATTTTCAGTGTTAGATAATGGGAAACATTTCTGTTCAGTAACTACAGATCCGCCTCCTGATGTCCTTGTGAGCCGCGTTGGAGAGCTGGAAGATCAGTTAAGTGTATGTTGGGGCAGTCCTCCTGCCCTGAAAGACTACCTGTTTCAGGCCAAGTATCAGATACGATACCGTGTGGAGGAGAGCGACGAATGGAAGGTATGGCTGGAAGGGTTTTGTCCAACGGTCTCCAATCGTGCTCCTGGAGTGCCAACGTCCTGCTGAGTTTAGCTCCAACATGCCCCAACACACCTGCCTGGAAGTTACTGGTAATCCAAGGTGTGTTTAATTGGGGTTGAAGCTAAACTCTGCACTATTGAAAATAACGGTTTCATGTATTCATAGCGATGCCATAAAACAGGGGTTCTCAACGCTGGCCCTCGAGGTCCTGCAGAGTTTTGCTCCAACCCTATTCAAACAGACCTGAACAAGGATTACTAGAAGGTTATAGGCATTAGGCAAGTATTTTAATATTTCAGTGAACAGTTCTTAAAATAGCCACCCCTGGTCATGTTTGACCTCTCTGACCGACCAGAGTGACCCCAGGTCGGCTTAGGTTACTGCCTTGAAGACTATGGAGGCCCTCTCCTCCAGGACTTCCAGAACTCCACCGCAGATTTTCTCCCCACCAAGAGGGACTCTGACTGGGGGGCTCACAATGGTCTGATAGGGGGAATAGGCACTCCTACTCGGCACCCTTTTGCCCCCTCCTCGACAACAGCCCGAAGGTCTGTTTTTGGACCGTCTTTGCTCCGACTAGAAATCTGTTAGGGCCAACGAGTCTGACTGTGCCCGGGTGTAAAGAACATTTTAATAATCTTTTTGCACTATATAGAATCTTTTGTGCAAAGGTTCAATAGATGTTAAAGGTTCTTCATGGAAGCATTGATGCCAATAAAGAAACTTTATTTTTAAGAGTGTGGAGCAGGATTGGACAGTCCTGGGTTAGTCCAACAGAAAGCTAAATTTAAAGCAGTGTTGTCCAATCCTGCTCCACCTTCCAGCATCTGAAATCATGTACTTTCCTTCTATATAGTAGGCAAAAAAATTGTGTTATCAAAGAAATATGTCCAAATTCACAGTACTCATAAAAGAGTAGGCAAAGTGTACCCGGAAGACCTACTACTTCCGGCGGGATTCTGAAGTGTCCATATGATGGACACTTTACTATCCCATGCGCCCACGGGAGAAGATTTGTGAATGGCAGTGAAGCAATTGACACTGGTAGGTCTCATGACAGTGACAAGATGGTGAATGTACATCCAGATTACATTCATACTACACACATATAGAACATACTTTTTTAGCACTTGCAAAGTAAGTACCGGTACTTGTTCAAAATAAGTACCTACTCAAGAGTGTGCAATTTTGGATGCAACCTTTGACTCCAGTCCTAATTAAACACCTGAACCGGCTAATCAAGGTCTTTATGCTGCATTCATCCCATGTTGTAATTACTGTAAATAAATCGCTCTCGTAGTACTTTGATGTCGCACACCAATCGATCTGCACAGCCAACAAGTCGAACACACCTTAAATCTGCAATGTTCAGGTAGCTCGTTTTTTTTTAGTCGTAGCTCTCAGAATTTTATTTACACATTGTAATTACAAGTTCTACTAGCACTTGGAGGCTTTTAACAGTTCAGAATCATTGCGGTAATTACGACTTGGCGTGAACGCACCTTTAGTATCACTAGAAATTTCCAAGCAGGTGTGTTGGAGCTAAACTCTACAGGAAAGTGGCCCTCCAGGAGCTGGATAGGACACCTCTGATTTTAAGGTATAAATATTCTGTTATTATTTAGGGTCCGTTTACACAACACTTTTTTAAACAAAAAACATCCAACTTTTATGCTATTTGGCCGTTCATTTACACAACAAAACGGGTTTCAAAGTGCAAGTTTTTGAAAAAGGTAGCGTTTCTTTACTAAGTGACATCATCAACGACTGGCCTGGCATGAATAATACAGCAATTTTAGTCGTTTTTGGGGATCTGTGTGAATTGGGATCATTTTGACATTTGTTGTCTGTACTCAAAAAACACAAAGGAAAAACGTTTCCGTTTTCAGTGCATCATTGTCATGTAAACGTACCCTAAATCAGCCTCATGCGATTCCAGACATTTCTTTGTTCTGTGAAACAATTTTTTTTTTAATTTGAGGAATCTCCTAACCACTTTTCCAAACCCCTAAATGACGTACTCATAAAGGTGGTCCATATGACAGAAGTAACTTAAGAAGTAAGATAGCTTTGTTTGATTCAATGATTCGTTCACTAATCTGATTGATCTGGTTCTCAGGTTCAACTGACTCAATAATCCAGCAGTTAACAGCTCACTGGAAAGGACATTTATTTTATTTCCCCTCAGGTGATAGATGATGCTGGGAACCAAACGTCATGTCGGTTAGCGGGTCTCAGAGCCGGTACTGTGTATTTTGTCCAAGTACGCTGCAACCCAGTGGGCATCTATGGCTCGAAGAAGGCAGGTATCTGGAGCGACTGGAGCCACTCGACCGCTGCGTCAACACCTGGCATTGGTGAGTTACAGCAAAATTCATAGCAGCAATGCAACGTCCCTTTACTTCACAATCACATTAGGCTTCTGCATCATGCGCTAATTAGATTCAAACCATATGTAAACACTGAAAAAAACATCAAGCTACTTGATAGGGATCTCTCATAAGCAGATTTAAAAGACTTCAGTAAAATGTCAAAGCGCTTTAGGGGACAATTGATGATTTCTTTGAGCTTGTCTCAGATTGATAAATTAAAAAAGTCTTAGAGCATGTTCAGATTAAAGGGGCGGTCGACCTGAAACTTAGTGGAAACAGATTCGGTTCATAATAAATTATGTTACATGTCTTGCATTAAAGAGAGGATGTTATTAACCTCTGTTTTATGCCAAGCAATATGAGTTATGGCAAGTCTGAGGTCCTCTTCCTGCATTCTGTTTAATGCTCATTAGCAGAGAGATGGTAAATAGCCTATTATTCATGGGAATGTGCACATCGCTCAGGGCCACACTGGACAATCGACAGCATTTAACCAACTGTCGTCAGCGGGGGTTGAATTTAACAAATGTTTTACAAATGGTTCACATATAAATATGATGTACATGCAGATACATGTACACAATATGTACACCTTAATGCGATAAAATACCAAATAATGGTTGCTACATAGAGCTGGGTGACCTTCCTTTCCTTTTATAAAAGCATTATAGACAAAAGTTATTTTTTTAAAGAGTTGGTAAGCCTGATTCATTTTCATGAGTTCAAACAGTCTAATTAATGAATTATTAATAATGAATCAATTCCAAACCAGTGTTGTAAATGTATTAATATTAAATGATTTTAATTAATTAAAATAAAGCTGGAATAAAAATCTAGATGCAAAACAAAAGTTAGAAATTCTATAAATATTTAAAAAAAAATACTGATAAATATAATAGTATATAAATAATAATACAAAAACTAATCACTGATATATTTTTTTCATTTTTAATGTATTACATATAATATGTTGAAATAAAAATGGATGTAGGTAAACATTGATTTTCTTTTTAGCATGCAATGCTATAATGGTGCAATATACATTTTAAAAACAGGAGGAAAAAAGATTAGGGATTCACTAATATAAAAATTCTGACTTTATTGGCCATAATTTTTTTACAATTCTATACAATTTTGTCTAAGTTAAAAATAAAACACAAACTAAAATTAATCATTTTATTTAGGAATCACAACATTATAATGAACAGTGTGAAATATTATATATATTATATTCTTTTTGATAACTGATATATCATGCATCCCAAAATGAATACTGTCAAAATGTTGAAAAATAGTGAACATTTTTATAATTGCCCAGTCCAACGAGTTTGAATTTGCAGTTTAACATTTACAGTTATGATTTTTTGAAACTGCTTACTAAAAACGAAATATTTTAATATCACTTTAATGTAATTTTCATTTCCATTTGCCCAGCAGAAAGGTCACATGGTGGCTCGTGCGATTCGAAGCCCAGTGAGCACAACTCAACGCTACGAAAGGAGCTCAAGCAGTTTTTCGGCTGGATGCGCAAACACTCTTACGGCTGTACGGACGTCAGCATCAAACTCTACGACCAATGGCGCGTCTGGCTGCAGAAAGCCCAGAAAACACACGACCAGGTCAGTAAGGACAAAGCGCACCCCGTTTTGCGACGCATATCAAGACGGCAAATCATCACTCTTGGCACACATGAAATACAGCCACATTTAGTGGTTTTATGTGACCCACACAAAAGAGAACCAAAATATATGTTTACGCTTTTGATCAATAGACTCGCATTTGATTGCGTTTGCTAATGGCGGAGCATCATATAATCTTCAGACGGTTACCACAACAGACGGGAACAGCCAGTCGAAGTAATCAGCCGGAATGCTAATAAATTCCTTTTAGGTTAGACTGTGCAGCGATCCAACCGAGCGCGGAAAGTCTTGTGTGGCGTTCTCGAACGCTATCCGACATCCGCTGCACGCTCTCTGAACCGATTCAGTGGTTACTGTTGCTCTGGCACTGACGACTGTTGGGAAACTTGGGCCGCTTCATTAGTCACACTGTCCTTTGAAGAACACGATGTAACTGCCACAAGAATGGCTGGTACCAATTACGCTTCTCTGTCCCCATATATCAACTCATCACATTCACTTGTAAATGCCATTGTCTTGCCTTTCAGGTACTACAAAGCGGTAAATCATAGTGAAACTCTAAAGAAGGCTTGGGAGAGTTTGCGGGGGCCTGCGACGACAAGGTTTTTATCACCCTTCAGTGCTTGGGACGTTTCATCTGGATGAGCCAAGACTCTCTGAAGGAATCTGCAAGGAGACTGTAGTTTGGCGACATGATCTACTGCTCGCCTCCTGCTATAGTCCCCGTCAAAGGAAGTGCTTTTGTCTCAGACATGTTATTTATAAGGGCATTAAAGCATAAAGAAAGACTCAGAATGACGAAAGAGAGCATAAAATGTTGATAATGGGAGACTATTACAACTACACTGTAAAAAGTGAACAGTTGACTTAACTAAAAGAAAAGTGAGGAAACCCATTGCCTTCACAATAAGTAAATAAAGTAAAAGTCAAACTTGATATGTAATTGAAGAAATTAAGTTATGTGGACTTGTCAAGTAACTTATAACTTAATTTTAACACATAACACATTAAGTAACATAACTTAATTTTTTCAATTACACAAAGTTTATTTGTTCAAGTTTAGTTGAAGTTCACTTTTTTTAAGATAAGTCAACTGATCACAGTTTATAGTGTAGCTGACACTCAGACACATGTAGATTGAAAATAAACCTGACAGATCAGACAATTTTATATACAAAGTTTATCGTGTTTGCTAAGAGTGAGAATTTGTAAGCAAAAAAAGATTGTTTAAATATTTCTCTCTTAAAGGGAAAGTTTACTAAAAAAGCGGTTGCACTTTACAACGAGGTCTCATTTGTTAACATTAGTTAATGCTTTAACATGAACTAACATGAGTATTATATTCTTACAGAATTTCTGAACCTGAAGTAGGAGCTAATTTAGTCTTGTTCCTATCACTAAAATCGTTCCTATAGTTCCTGTGGTGCGAACACACCCAAAAGTGGGTACTTTCGCCAATAGTTATAGGAACTAATAAAAAGCTCCTCCAGTGTGAAAGTCCCCAATGTTAACAAATGAAACCTTATTGTAAAGTGTTACCAAAAAAAAGTTAATGAGGACTGGTGTTGCGGCCCTATAAAAGTATCATAAATCAGTTTTGTGAGACGAACAAATCAAATTGAAGTCGTTCTTCGCTGGTCCAGTTTATGAAACTTATATGAACGATTCATTTACAAATCTTGAGTTCAAATGACTCAAATAACTGCTGCTCCTCACACAAAACTATCATTAGTCTTCAGAAGACTTGGAATATCATCACATGGACCACTTTATGGTGCTTTAGTGTCCTTTTTTGAAACTTGAACACCTTCACATAAAGAATAAAGGCATACAGGTTTGACAGGAATGACATGAGAGTGAGTGAATAATGACAAACTTTTAATTTCATTACAGTGCACTGTCCCTTTAATTCGTAAACATTACAAGTTTAGATCATTTAAGTGGAAATTGTAATGCATTTTCATGTAAATATGGTATCATTATGTAAAAAATAGTTTTGTCTGTATAAATGTCTTAAAAATATTTAAGGAATGTTCATATATTTTGTACCACACTATTATTATGCATATGATCATGAACAATGTTTTACGCTCTTAATGAACTTTGTGTTGGTTTAACAAACAAAATGTCCAGCTATTTCGAACACAAACAAAATAAAATAAAAGATGCCAAACTCTATTTAATAAATATATGATTCGCAAAGCCTGCAGCAGCAATGCGGTCTATCTTTAAAGCGGCCAAGACAGCGATTGATACCTTAGATGACTCTTCATTAGAAGGGAAAGTTCATAGAGGATCTGAATCCATCTCTGTCTCCTGAGACTGACTACATCTCACTCCGGCTCCTCCGAGTCATACTTGAAGTCTTGCAGAATCTCACTCAAAGCGGCCGTATTCTTTATTGTTCTGACAGAGATGGAGCGAAACAGAAAGAGTTTTTTATTTGGATGTTTACAACAATACTAGTTTTTTTTATCATTAACTTGATATACAAAGTACATCAAAACCAGGATGAAACATTATAGTATTGATACAGTGGTGACATTTTGTTTATTTCATTAATTGTATTAACTTTCAGTAATCAATCTTATTACCTTTTTATTAATTAATTAGCTTTTTGTCAGCTGATATTCAATATATAACAACAGATATATAGAAAGATATGGATATTATAATATTATTATTTTAAATTATTTTATATATAGAAGTATTATAACTATTACATAATAATTATATTTAGTGCTGCCAAATTGATTAATCGCATGAAACATAAGTTTGTAAATTTATAATATGTATATATGTATATATGTGTGTGTGTGTGTATGTATGTATGTATATATATATACACATACATACACATAAACAAACTTTAGATTGTTAGATGTGATTAATCAGTTTGACAGCACTATTTATATTATATACATAAAAGTAATGAATTGAAATACAAATAAATTACAAATTAATATGAAAAATGCTTTTTAAAAATATGAAGAAAAAAATACAGTTGCGTTTCCAGCAGTGTCGGTAAGTAATTATTAATTACTATATATATATATATATATATATATATATATATATATATATATATATTTTATCTGACTAAAATATTTAAAGGGATATGGATTTTTTATATATATAAATATATAAAACATACAATCACACATTTTTTATAAATTGTTTTATATAGAATTGAAAGTATTTAATGCAGTTATATCAGACATAACTGTAATTAAATGACAAAAAAACTAAGTTGAGTATATTACTTTATTTTTCAAGTTAAAAGTAATTAAATTACAGTAATTAATTATTCAGTAATGCACTACACCCAACACCGGTTGCCAGTTTTCCCCCCCTGATTTACTTGACATTAGCAGGTGTGTAGGAAACGTTGCACTTACTCCTGTTTGATCTCATGGACTTTCTCCTGGAAATCCTCATCTTCTGGGTGATCTTGGGCATTCTGCTTGGCCAACTGTAACTTAGCTGTCTGAAAAAACATTCATATACATAAACGTTAGGAATAGTAACCACTTACAGAACAGATACATTTGGTTCAATACTATTTTAATTTTATGCAATAAATGTAGAGGAGCGGAATCATTTCAGTACATGCTAATTGGCTGACGCAGAAGTTGTGCAGGACTAAAATGTTTTATCCTTAGTAAATATGCTTGACAGTGCACATCTTAGACTGGCGTCTTATGCATAAAAGATCAATACACTGACTGAAATGCTGTATCCCATGATGCAATGCACTCAACTTTCCATTTCCAGAGTGATGAATCAATTCCCAGCTATATTGTTTAATGTCTATGCTCACTCATTATTTTATCCGTCTGCCAAAAGTTACACAAATATGGAATTAAAAGCAAATTAGAATGATTTATTCATTGTTGAGAATGATAACTGGATATCAAGCAGTGCACGGTTATATGTAGTATTGGCCAAACATTTTTAAAAACAATACAGTCTTGTGCAAAGTGCCCACCAGCTCTAGCTTTTCTTTCTCTTTAATCTGCAGTTTCTCAATGTGCTCTGAAAGGTCTGGCCGGTCGAAGCCTTGGTGCAGTTGCTCTTTAATCTTCAGAACTTCTTTGGAAATGCCACAGAATGCTTTGGTTATCTCATGTACCAGCTGTTTGTAGTGCTCGAAGTCATAGTGGGGCCCCGTCCTTAAATACGCCTCGTGACCCCTGAGAACAACAACTGCATTACCTCAAAATACCCCTGACAGACAGACAGACAGACAGATAGATAGATAGATAGATAGATAGATAGATAGATAGATAGATAGATAGATAGATAGATAGACTGACTCCTCAAATAGCTTGTATGCCTCGACACGCTCAGCTTGAAGAACATAAAATCTTCTGACCAAATTTTTGAAATCTGTCGGTACCTTTAAAAAATGAAAGATGCATAAAGTTAGAACAGACACAACTCACAAACATCAAAAAGACTTTAAGAAGAATATGAATCCCTTATGATATGTATACATATATATGGGCCATTCTACAGAATTGGTTCAGAGTTGAAAACATTTTGAAAAAAAAATATTGTATGAAAAATATGTATGCAAATTGTGTAATATAAAAGGTACACATTTTTAGTAATTGTGCAGTTAATTCTCATATTGTATTCATTTTTTTTCAGAAAGTTTTGGAATATTTTTCCTCTGCTCAAATCTGTCACTGCCGAAACGATAATAAATAATGTAATAATTATAAGGCGGCTTATATTGACCTATTAAGATTTTGTTTTGATCATCTACCTTGTAAATGTTTTTTTTTTTTTTTTTGCCATTTTATTAAAAAGTTTTCAGAGGCAAATCAATAACAATTACAATTTTAACAATATTTTAAGTGCAATTTATGAGATTTGTTGTATTTTGAATCCAATCTTTCTTTGTAAAAGTTTATCATACTGATTTCTAAGTTAAGGATTCGTTAGTTTAGATTTTATTATACATATTAAGCTTACTGAAATTTGAAATATTATTGTGGGATTCAATAAATAATAGAAGGATCTTTGTTAACATCTAAGCTTGAATACTTAGCCTAAATGCTTTTTAAATGTGTGTTTTTTGGTTGTGGGACAGCAGTTTGAACCAATTCTGTAGAATTATGTATGTGTGTGTGTGTGTGTATACCATATTACCATAGTAAATCTTCAAAACATGGTAATACTCAGTGATATAATTCGAATGTATTTATATATGTTGTAGGCTAGTATTCATTTGTTGATATAAACTTTAATATTAATTTATGTACTTGTAATATTCGTTACTTTATCAGAATATATTAAACTTCTGAACATATTTGTTTCTGTATAGACTAGCGTTAGCAATTTCACGACTGTACATATATTTCTGGTCATTTCCTATTCCTGAATCTGATTATATGATACGGGCTGAATATTCAATAACTTACCATGATGCTGAAACTGTGAGTGAGTGTTTTCGTTGCTTGGCTGATGTATCTAATCTACTCTCTCGCGCAACATGTGTATCGTCTCGTCTAGTCACGCTGTGGCATCACTTCCTGTTTAGGTTCGCGGACGACAACGTCATCATATGACGTCACCGCGATGCTTGCGTACTGGGCCACAAAACTGAAAAAAATATTATTTTATTTTATTTTGACTTGTTAAATCTACACTCCTATTTCATTTTCTTTCTTTCTTATTTTTCTTTTCTTTTTTACATTATTGTGTTGTAACCCATTTGGTTTGTGACTTTTAGCACAATCTACTTATTCTGTCATCATTTAGGCTTACTCACCCTCAAGAGGCTCCAAACCTGTATGAATTTATTTGTTATGTGTAACATAAAAGAAGATATTTTGAAGAATGTTTGTAACCAAACAGTTGACGGTACCCATTGACTTGATATGTCTCCCTGGCCGATGGGTGCCGTCAACTGTTTGGTTACATACATTCTTCAAAATATCTTATTTTATGTTCCACATAACAAAGAAATTAATATAGGTCTGAAACAAGTTAAGGGTGAACGGATAACACATTTTAACATTTTTGGGTGAACTATCCCTTTACATTTTTTAAAAATAACTATACGTATATTTAAATGTATTTGTTTTATGCCTATATATTTCTTCTCCATGCTAAATCCATTAAAAATATGTTTTTGTTCTAAAATAGGAAATCGAATACCGTTTTTTATCGATTCATTGGGCCTACATAAAAAAATACATAAAACGGTACATCAACACAAAAGCTAATTTTAAATGTCTAGTGCTAAAGCGCCACTAGGGGGCCCCAATGTCCTATATTTTCCCACCATTATTGTGCTTCCATATCAAAACGAATTCACGTCAGGTTAAAGTTTTACATTTTAACTACAGACTTTTTATGTAAATAAATAGACATTTCATTTTTTTTTCATAATTATATTTATCAGATGCATTAAATAAATTAAACATTACACGACTAAAACGTTGGGATCTTTTCAGTCTCATTCAATCGGTCATGTAAAGCTTCCAATCCGCGTTGAGGGACAGTGCAGTCTTGTCTCTACTAGCTCAGAGGGGCTCTGTTGGTTAGACTTGTTCTGACACACCACTGAATGAGACAAAAGCCTGGAGAGTTCAAAGGGGCAAAAGCAGCCTGCCCTGTTACATTAGGCTGTGGAGCTCAGCTCAATGGATCTGATGTGCACTAAATACCGTGCTACACAAGGGGTGGGGTGGATGGAGATAAGTTTTAATGCTGAAATATGAGCAATCGGAACTAAGGCGGATAAATAAGGCACGCCAAGAGGGATTGTCTTTACGCGTGGAGAGGAGTTCAAAAATCAGTTGCACGGACACAACACTGGGAATTGGGATAAAAACGCAGCACGCGCTTCACCGGAGGCTCGTGCTTTTCCCTCGTGGATACTTAAGTTTGCACTCGAAATAGTAATTATATATTTGTGGAATATACGTATTGTGGACTCACTGCAAAACAAACGAGGGACAAAATGAGAGTGTTGCATGTGCACCACAATTCCTGGACTCTGTGGACTGTGTTCATGTGTGTTATGAGTGGAGTTCATTCACAAGAAAGACAGTAAGTATGTTTGTAGCGCTATTTGATGGATGATATAAACCGCTTTTTCATTTCAAGCATGAATGTTTTGATAAGACTTAAGTCAGGTGATAACTCGCCAGTATATGATTCGGATTGTCGCGCGCGTGTGCAAACTCAGCTGCACAGCTGTTTGTGTGTGGACGTTACTAACAAATTACATGTAATCCGGTAGGCTACAAAAATGTTCATGGTCACCATAGTTGTTACCAAAATACCATAGTCACTGCATTTACTACTATAACACACCGTGGTAAACAAATATGGGATCCTCTTCAAGAAAGATTTCTTGTAATTATCGATACTAGAGTTTTGGGTAACTTTTTATTTTACAGTGTCCTTGTTACATAATGTTATATGTACTTGCCATAGTAATAACAGTAAATTATGCATAATTACATGCAACTAACCCTTAACCAAACCCTACCATAACCCTATAGTAAGGCAATGTATATTAATATTACTCAGTACTTTTGATAGAAACTGGTTGCCATGGGACATTTTTGTCAACTCCCAATACATGTTCTTTCAAAACAGGTCATAGTTATGTTTCATACATTGCAGGCCTTTAAAGTTGATTATGTCATTGTCTTCGTTTCCACTATTAGTAGAATTAATAAGTAGTTCACTCCATTATCAGCTAAAGTGCTGCTATGTTGTACTGATCTTTACATTAGACCCAATTTATCCTACTCAAATTCTTCTGAGGAACAACCTTCAAAACAAACTTCAGTTCACTTTCCCAAGGCTATATTAGAAGATTGTGGTCTATACCTATAAAGATTCTTCAATGGTTGAGCAAAGCATCTTTTTCTTGTCAGGAAACGTTTTCATTGTATGGTTCTTGGATCTACATGGTTATTTGGATAACGCTGTTGATAATTGTGATTTTGGCCAAGTCAGTTGTTCATTTTTATTAGTCCTGGAACCAGATTTCTCTAACAATCCCCGTAAACTATATAAGTTCTCGGCAACTATCAAGTCCCAAGCATAATTCTAACCATAAACTTAAGTCAAATGATTGGTTGACAGGAATGTTGTTGGGTTAATTGACCCAGAAACTACAGAAGTCCACAAACTTCTTCATCCTTCATACCAGGGTTGGGCAGAGCTCAGTGCCAGTGTCTGTACCTGTTACACGTGGTTGTGCCAAGTATTTCGAACACCAGAGAAAGAGGTCAATAACCAGCTTGACCTCTTTGACAAAGAGCTACATTCTCTCGAGTCAGCCTGTGGCTGTTCTTTCTCGCAACAAGAGAGTGCTATCATGTAAACACTGAATAGGTCTATGCCCACCGCACACATGAGACCATTGTAAGATAGGAAGGTGAGGATCAAATGCAGTCAATTCCGCATAGATGCCTTGGAAGGGATTTTCTCATGCCTTGAGACTTAAATTGCCTCTGGCCTCGCTGAACCGTAATGCCAATCACCTGATATCTCACACTCAGGCAGGCTATTAAACTCAAGGACACTGAGTTACCCGGGTTCATTTGGGCATGTAATGGGTCAGAGTCACCTTCTAAATGTTTCTCATCATTTAAGGTCACTTGAACCAAATATGCAGTAGTCTAGACAACTTGGATTCCTTAGAGACGAAAAACACCTGATAAATTAGGTTAATGTCGCTTAATTGTGTAATAATGCTCCCCTAACCTTTGTCATGGTGTGTGTTTGAGAAAGCCCTATTAGTTTTTATTACATTGACCCCTAAAATTGGATTTGTGAAGCTGTGACTTTTTTTCTTCGAGAAAAGGCTAGCCGCTGAGTTTACTGTACATTGTTTGTACATTTTGTTATTGCAGTGCAGTGGGATTAAATAAGTGCACTCTAAGGGGTGAGACACAAGCCAGGTAATGGTCCTGCAAGTTCCGTTTGGAGGCCCTTGCCGTCCCTAGTCCCTTATTGTAATTTAAGCCACAAGGCCAATTTGGCAAATAAGTAAACATTTGGTAGACTAAATTGGGTAGTCATGGCCCTAATGATCAGCCCTGGTGACGAATATTCACCTTACGGCCTAATTTAAAAACGTACTATTGTTCTGAAATTTGTTATTTCGAGATCAGTCGTAAGGTTCCGCCATTCTCATAACATCTAACTTGGGCAACAAAGAATCACAAAAAAACACTTGGCAGGTTATGTTTGAACATGATATTTGTTTTGTTTTCCCAAGTGGTAAGGTTCGGGATGCTTGTTTGTTTGATTTGTGTGCCCTATGATGTGAGATTCAGATGTACGCTCGTCTAGACTAAACAAAGTGTTAGCGTAATTGCTACCTGGAGTCTTGTGATGTAAACACACACACAGCCGTTGCTCTGTACTCCCGTCCTTTGATTCAAAGGGGTTACCTGATTGCCGCGCCATCTGTGTTCCGTGCCGGTGTGGAAGAGGCCGTGAGCGTGACCATCTTCAATGCAGTAGAAGACACACGAGTGCAACTGCAGCTCAGCGTCAAGGGCGAGATCGTGGCACAAAGCCATGGCACTGTACGAGGTGAGAGTTACGAAGGGGAATTTACTTACTTGCTCAATTCAGCATCTAAAAGTAACGTTTGTGGTGCCAAGAGCTTGGGTCTTAAATTTGTCAATTTTAACAACTAAAGTATAGTTTTCACCATAAAAATAGTCAAAGAGATGGCGTTAAAAAACAAACAAACGTACCAAGAGCTTCTTTTGCAATATCTTACCTAAGGTGAATTCCCTTGGTTGGCACATACTCTACATGAATGAACAAAATGTAGGTTTTGTTCAATAAAGCCCATTATATATCACAATAAATGTATTGTTTTGATTCAGAAATGTTGTGGTTTCACTTACATTTCTTTCTCATTTCAGATAAGGCCACCATCAAAATAAAGGTGAGCAAATCACATCAGCCAATTCTCCTGAGCTTAGTGTGACATTTATGCCTAATAACCACAATGCTCCCAGGTGCCATCAGATCTCAGAGGCCAGGCACATCTGAAGGTTTGGGGAAACCGTCAGCTCAATGAGGGTGGCTACATCTTTCACAACCACACCACTGTGACCGTGGACAGCAAAGGCTCAACTGTTTTCATCCAGACTGACAAGCCAGTTTATAAGCCCCTGCAGAAAGGTCTCTACATTCACCTAACACAAATGGGATACTTATGACACTAACTGTGTTTGTAATGCTAAATGTCTCAATGCAGTTGATACTGGCTATGTTCAGATTATTGTCGTACTACATACTATACACTATATACTTCCTAATACTTTTACAAAAAAATAATACGTGCATATATTATGCTGTGGTAAACATTCCAAACACTGCTTTTACATGGCACCTGCACAATTTCAAATTGTGCCAAAACTCTTATGTTTCAAAAACTTGTTTGATATTTCTTCCAATGCATTCATGACACTAGAAATGAAAGGATTGAGTGCATTGCATTGTGGGATACAGTATTTCATGAAGTATGGTTTGCTGTATACAGCAGAATTTGAGTGCATACTGAAAATGTGCATATTTTATAGCATGCTATTCCGAGCTAGGCCAGTGTCAGGAATAGCTTTGAGAAAGAAGCAAGTCGAATTTGAATAAATTTCTGTTGGTTTGTTTCTCTCCCCTCTAGTTCTTATAAATGTGTATGCTGTCACGCCAAACCTAAGGCCAGCCAGTGAAAAGGTAAAGTCCTGAAATGACATGCTAAATTACACTTTGTAGTAGAGCAGCATTGTCCTTTTTAGCTCTAGCAACATTTGTTAGTGTCTAAAGGCTTATCCTGCAAGCATTTCCAGAAAAGGGCAAAAGGTAGCTTAGCTGTATGCCCCTCATACACAAACAAACACGCAAATTACAGAAACACAGTCACCAGAGCCAACTTGAAATCAAGCTTTTTTTCCAAAAGCGGCTCCAGCTGTAATGTGTGTACAGCATCTTTTTGAAAATTGCTAAAGGTTGGCCGCTGGTATAACTTCTCTCAGATGCAGGATTGATTGAAATCTTGATGGGGCTAATGTAGCTGTAGTTATACATATGTGTTATATGTGTCGTCCTCATCCCTCTAATCACCTCCTTGTTTTGTTTTACAGATTGACGCTTACATAGTGGTGAGTGGAGGCCATGGGGTGGACACTGTTGTGGTTGGAGTGTTTCTTTCCCAGCAGGGTCCATGTTGCACAGCTATAGAGCTTGACAACTGGTCGCCGGTGTTGGGTTCGACCCTGGAGCAGACGCTTGTGGGCGACTAGGGAGATAAAAGGGAGCGAGTCTTCCTAGGGCATTTCCCCCCGCTGCTCTGTGCTTAGCTTCCATCTTTTTCCCACATGCTGCTTGGTCTTTGAAGCGTCTCTGGGGCAAACACTGTTGCTTAGTTCCAGAAAATTCTTCTGAAAGCTGTGCAAATGGCCAAAGGGGGAGCAGAAAAAATGTTTGCTATGTATACGATGCTTATGTTTATGTTAGTTTGGCACCGTCGGCCTCTGGCTCTCGCTGGAGGATGTGTCAGTCGGGGTGTGTGTAGTTTTGTCTTGATTGACGGGCTCCTGGAGTGTTGGCCCTTTGAATCAGGGCAAGGTCAGTTTGTTTAAAAGCATCATTGGATTTGAAACGTGTTTTCTTAAGCTTGTTTCTTTGCTGCCTTTTTACGAGTGTAAAGTGGCCTTCAGATTTAAGCCAAGCACACAAGTAAGAAAAAAACTATTTTAACCACATAGAGTTGAAGATTACCACTTTGTTTACCCAGGACCCCAGAGGATCCCGCATAGTCCATTGGAAAGATCTGAAGTCTGTTTGTTGTGGTAAGAACTCTTACTGTCTTGTTCCTATGGCTGTTATCAGGCTGTTGTATTTTGTTATCATGTTGCAATCATTGCATCACACTGTAAAACTTTAGTGTCACAATATATAATAAGCTTTGATCGCTATGATATATTTATAGTGCTGATATTTTAATGTCACTATTGTCTCTTAGGAATTGTCAATATGAGCTTTCCACTATCAGACCAACCAGTCTTCGGGGAATGGTTAGTTTTCGTGGATATGCAAGGCCACACGTACAACAAGTCATTTGAGGTGCAAAAGTATGGTAAGCAGTGTTGATCCTTTTACAAGAACAGATTCAGATAATTGTAACACAATAGTAAATAGTCTCTAAAATATGGAAAATCAATCAAATTCTTTAAAGCATTGACTAAATTTGCAGTTTCAGTCAGAGTAAAATGGATAGAAATGAATGAATATGATTGATTTTGGTCTTCTTCTTCAACAGTCATGCCCAAGTTTGAGCTCATCATTGAGCCCCCTCCCTACATTCGAGACCTCAATTCATGTGAACAGGTCACAGTCAAGGCAAGGTAAGAGGAAGAATCTGCCTGTCATTTTAAACAAGTAATTTTGCAATGGCTTCCGATATCTCAATAACCCTGCCATCTCCCAGGTACACCTTTGGAAAGCCAGTGTCAGGCAAATTAACAGTTAATATGACAGTCAATGGAGTAGGCTACTACAGACATGAAGTTGGCCACCCGGTGGTGAAATCAATGGAGGTGAGCACATAATAAAGTATTTCCCTGATGAAAAGACCAGCATACTTAACTTGCTCAAACAGTAAAACTTATTTGGTTGACCACCTTCAACAGCAAAGTTTTGCAAGCATAGCTGCACTTTTTCCAAATGCAAGAGGAGGTCATATAGACTGTCAAGGAGTTGTTCACTATGAAGTCCAAACCAGTGCAAGCTCTGCAAAAGGGCCCTGTTGCTTGCATATGTTATCCGCCAAGGCGTACTCCATAGCAACTCCTTGAGATAGCTTCCACTCTTGTGGACTTCATGGACAAGACTGCAAGTCGAGATCAAAAGCATCAGTTGAGACAGGGGTGGTGTAGACCAGTACCTAACCAGCATTAATCAACTTGTTCAAGCTAGTCTTTCAAACGGAGTCCAAAAGACCAAAAGTAGCAACTCTCTGTAACCAGATTCTTTTCTTTTACATAGATCAAAGGCTCAGCCACTTTCAGCCTCTGTGTAAAGGACATGATGCCCTTAGAAGTTATAGACCATTTCCGAGGCGCAGTGAACATGTGGGTGACAGTGAGCAGTGTGGACGGTGGGCGGCAGACCATATTTGACGATTCTACGCCAGTCCACAAGCAACTCATTGACATCAAGTACTCGAAAGATACTCGCAAGCAGTTCAAACCTGGTCTGCCCTACAAGGGGATGGTGAGAGGAGGATCAGTCTTCTTTTGGAAAGCAGATAATGTTTCCTTTTACCCTTTTTACTAATCAATCCTAATTTGGAATGATCGTTTTTCACCACTGACCCCAGATTGAGGTGACCTATCCGGACGGGAGCCCAGCGGAAGGAGTGCAAGTGCGGGTTAAGGCCGAACTCACCCTGAAGGA
This sequence comes from Phoxinus phoxinus, assembly GCF_949152265.1. Classification (NCBI taxonomy): domain Eukaryota; kingdom Metazoa; phylum Chordata; class Actinopteri; order Cypriniformes; family Leuciscidae; genus Phoxinus; species Phoxinus phoxinus. The sequence continues at coordinate 14,797,673 of NC_136895.1, read as the reverse complement.
CAACGTCTACACCAGCGAATTAGTCTCACGCAATGGCAAAGCAACTTTCGAGATCCCCTCCATCCCCGCGGCTGCCCAGTACGTCTGGCTTGAGGTCAGTGGGAGGGATGTGGAGATGTAGCGGAAACTTCTTCTGGGGGTGGTTTAACCTGGTACAGGGCTAGCCAAGCCTGCTCCTGGAGAGTTATTTTAGTACCTTACTTACGTTTAGACTTTAGTACCAACCCTGCCTGTGATTGTCAAGTACTTTAACTCCTTTAATAGCTGGTGTAGGTGTATTGGATTAGGGTTAAAGCTAAACTCTGCAGGTTGTTAGCCCTACAGGAGCAGGGTTGGCTACGCCTGACCTAGTGATTATGGGGTTATGATAGTACTAACCCTGAAAAGTTGTAGGTTCAAACCCTACAAAGGGTGATGCATGACTAGTACCATTGTTCAGGAAGGTTGCTCAAGTGCCAATGGGACTATGCCTCTAATGTCACTTTCACACTAGATGTTTTGGTCTAAACTGGGTTTTATTTACCATAAATGTTTGTTTGATCAGTGAGAAGGCTGTCTTAAAGAGAAATACAAAAGATCCATACTGGGATCTGTGTAAATCTATCAGGGTCTGTAGTTTGGTGCCTGTGCACCACAGTATGGTTCGTGGTTGATAAGAAGGCTATTTGAAAGAGAACAATTGATTTTTTATTTTGCATAGCTGTCCACCAAAAGTTTGGTAGAAGCACCAAATAGAGTCCAAATGAAACACACAGTGCCCTACATTTCTAACTTCATTTAAATTTCTTCTCTCTTTGATTGCAGTCAAAAGTCACTGCAATTGATGGCAGGCCTGCAGGAGACCAGTATCTCCCCAACTATCTGTCCATCAGTAGCTGGTATTCTCCGAGCAAGTGCCACATCCAGCTTCTAAGTCCCCATGCTCCTCTTATGGTAAGAGACATTACCAATATCATTAGTGGTGATTGCTAAGATATACAAAAGTATTTTATAAGTTTAAACAACCTTTAATCATGTGTCTAGATTGGAAAAGAAGCAGAGATCACCTTGAAGTCCACCTGTCCCTGTAACTTCACCTTGCACTATGAGATAGCCTCTCGTGGGAATATTGTGCAGTCTGGTCAGAGGCATACCAAGAGTATGGCCCATCGTGAAAAGAGAGCTACCATCACCTTTGACACGAACATTCACACCACTGCCAAACCACCACAAGACACAGGTCAGTTTTATTGCAATAACTGCAATAAGCCTTTGTTCAATTTATTAACTTAATAATAGGCCTTTTTGTCCTTAAAAATAAAATCAGTGTCATTTCTATCACATGTAAAGTTATGCACTGTATTTGATAACATTCTGTAATTGATTTTGGACACTCTTTTAAAGATAATTCCATAGCTAAAATAGTATGAATGAATTTATATAAATATCGATTTTATGCAAATAAAATAAAATTATATTTCCACTTTTTTGCATAAAGTTGAAAATGACAAACAAAAATATTTTGTTCACATGCGATTTTTACGTTTATGTGACAATCACAGTTTTTTAAAAATGTATATATATAATTTTCACCCAGTATGTTTGAAATGATTTCACCTTTTTTTATTTTCTTAATTTTTAACATATTATTGATCATTTTATAATGGACTGTTATTTCCATTTCTGTTACTTTCTGTTTTGTGTACTAAGAATTATGTTGCATCTTTTCATAACAAAATGTTTTGTAACATGAATTAATAATTTAATGAAGCTTACTTATAGCTCATAAAGGCACTATTCTTCCTTTTTTTTTTTCTCCCCATTTTTTTCCGTCCATCTTTATGTCCTCTGTCTGCCCAGACTCTGGTGTGTCCTCTTCTCAGGCGGAAACAGACAGCTGCGTGTCGGTTCTGCATTTCAATGTGACTCCTGCCATGGCCCCTCTCAGTCGCCTACTGGTCTACTATGTTCGGGAAAATGGAGAGGGTGTGAGTGACAGTCTGCAACTTCCTGTGCAGCCCCGCTTCGAAAATGAGGTGGGTTGAGTCGCTCACTAATTGTTATTCTGGCGTATAATTTATTAAAGGGACAGTTCACCAAAAAAAAAAAAAGTTCTGTCATTATTTACCCACCCTCATATCGTTCCTAACTCATATGACATCCTTGTCTTTAGGTCTCTTTGTCTTTGTCCACAAATGAGTCGATGCCGGGCAGTCCGGTCACTCTGAAGGTCAGAGCAGAGAGTGGCTCATGTGTTTGTGTAGCTTCTGTGGACAAAAGCATGTACCTTCTCAAACCAGGCTTCCAGCTCACACCTGAGAAGGTCGGTCCTCATCTGAAGCTTCATATATACCACCAATAGCTTGGAAGTTGTCGTAACTGGGTTTATCGGTTTGCAGGTGTTCAAGGAACTGGCTGACTTTGATGTATCTGATGCCTTTGGGATACCCAAAGATGAGGGACATTTTTGGTGGCCAGGCTTGTCGTCGCGAAGACGACGCTCCTCTGTGTTTCCATGGCACTGGGACATCACTAAAGATGCCCGTTTTGCTTTTACGGTGAGGACATCACTGTTTTAGAAAATATAAACCTCTAGTTTAGATATCAAATGCTTATGTCCATGTAATTGTGTTGTAGGAGACGGGGCTGGTGGTGATGACAGATATGGTAAGTCTCAATCACAGGCAGAGTGGAGGGATGTATACAGACGAGGCCGTGCCTGCTTTCCAACCGCACACCTCCACCCTGGTGGCAGCTATGCACTCCCGATCTGGGACACGGTACACATGCTCACAGTGTCTGAAATTATAAGGTTAATCTCACATTCCATTGTCTCTAAGTTCAGTAAGAGAATTGTTTCTTATGTCAGTGTGTGTTTTTCAGGGCAGAGAACCGCAGACGTACATTCTTCCCAGAAACATGGATATGGCATTGCTTTAACGTCAGGTAGTGAAATATTACTTTGGTTAACTTGCATTTTTAGATGTTAGATGCATGCAGAAACATACTGAGTACAATACAGCTACAAATTGTGGGGTTAATAAGATGTTTTTAAAGAGATTCATTATTTTGTTCAGCAAGGATTCTTTAAATTGTTCAAAAGTGACAGTAAAGACCTTTATAATGTTCCAAATGACTTCTATTTCAAATAAATGCTGGTATTTTAAGCTTTCTATTCATAAAAGAACAGATTAAAAAACATTATGGTTTCCATTTCCTCTCACGTTTCATGTCGTTTCAAACCCGCAAGACTTTCGTTCATCTACGAAACACAAATGAAGATATTTAAAAGGAAATATGAGAGCTTTCTGTCCCTCCACGTTACTACTCAACTACCACGTTGACGCTTTAAAAAGATCATAAAACGAATCCATATGAATCAAGCGGTTTAGTCCAAATTTTCTGAAGAGACACGATCGCTTTATATGATGAACAGATTTAATTTAGGCTTTTATTCACATAAACATTCATCAACTCACACATAACTTGTGGTAAAATGAAGCTCAATCATGTTTGCTTGACGTGCGAGAACCAATGAGGTTCATTCTCGTGTTACGCAGCACGTTTGAGTTCTTGCACTTCAAGCTAGTATGATTGAGCTTCTGTTTATGTTCGTTGATCAATGTTATCAACGATCGATTCGCATGGATTAGTTTTACGATCTCTTTATGAACTTTTTTATAAATGTAATATTTTCAGATTAACGCGTTAAAAAAGAGAGGGCGGCCAACCAAGGATGGTCTGAATGTAGGCAGTTTCTATGATAGGTCACGCTCACCTCAGCATCCTTCTCTTTGGGAAGCCAATTGGTGCGATACATGAGACCCACAGGATGCTCATATACACGCATACATACTTTTACTAATTGTAACTTTTATTTACAGCAGTGTTACTGGGGAGGCTGAGTTACGTTTGGACGTCCCCGATTCCATCACCACATGGGTGACGAGGGCTATTGGTCTGTCTGCGGAGAAGGGTCTGGGTCTGGCTCAGACTGCTGAACTGCGCACATTTAAGCCCTTCTTCATCGACTTCACCCTGCCGTACAGCGTTGTCCGTGGTGAACAAACCAAAGTCCCACTAACAGTGTATAACTACCTTCCTACATGTGCTGAGGTGTGTGTGCGCGCGCGCATGTGTTTTTACACAGATCTTGTTAAAACTGATCAATATTTGTCACAATCAGATAACAGAAAAAGATAAAAGTTTCATAGAGAATTGGGGCCAATAAGGAACCACCCAACACACTCTAGCAACCATAGAACAACAACAACTCAGAGCATCTTAGCAACTGAATAGCAACACTTTGGCATCATGGCAACAAGTTTTGCACAGACAACCACCATTTACAAGACACTTACATGACTTTGATACACTACCATGGTTTCTGCCTTCATATCATGTGGATTCAAATATTATTTAGTATCAGCTTATTTTTGACTTGAGGTATGTGCAGAGAAAAGATTTGCAGCAGTTTTTGGCGCTGAGGGGTTTAGAGTTGAATCCTTGAGGAACGATGGGAGGCCATGAGTTAGGCAGCATGGAAAATGTGCAATGCACCTCAAAAATTCCCTAGAATCCTTCAGAAGCCCTTGGGAGTTCATGGCGTATTTTTGAAAATGCGGGCAGCATGTGTTTGTGCAATACGGAGAAACTCCATGACTTATTTGTACGCTCATTCTCCGTAGGTCCATGTGACAGTGTCAGTGCCCAAAGGGATCAAGTTTGTGGGTCACCCAGGGAAACACCATCTTACCCGGAAAAAGTGTGTGGCGCCTGGGGAGGCCACGCCCACTTTTATAGTTCTGCTCTTTTCTGAACTGATATCCGCCAACATCACAGGTTAGTCCATTAAATACTTCAACAATGCCCCTACAGGTGGGTAAATCAACTACTTTACAGAAACAGCAAACTAAATCAGAACAACTATGTGAGGTGCATCTTGGGATAATTTTTTAAAACGTATTAAATTGAACCTGCATGCTGGACATGTTTCTGCCTTCATATCATGTGGGTTTGAAGCCCTTAGACCAAAAGACATTTCGGGCCATGAGAATCAAATTTGGTCACTTTTTACTGGTAGTATATAAATCTTGGGCTTGGTACGTGTTTGACAAGAATTGTGTATTTATTCTTACTTTAGTTTACAGAAGGTTATTATTACAAGACATTGCAAACATTCTTGGGAATATTAATCAATCGTTGTCACATTCTGTCACACTCTTTGGCTTGTTTGAGCTTGCAATTTTTTTTAATGTAGTGCCATTTCAGTCTTAGCAAAAAGCACAGTTTCCAAATAAAACCTTTGTCATTGATGTAATGACCCGTGCTGGAGAATAGCTATGTTCTTTTTGGGCTATCAGATGAGGAAAAGTACATAAGGGCATAGTGGTGGGGGTCTTTTCCATCCATCTCTATGGTGTGTCAATGAATTTGTAGGTCAGTGCTAGCCAATGGCTCTGTCCTAGTCCCCCTGTCTCCAAGTCCTTCCTTCTCACTACACACATACAAAGGGGCTTTGCTGGCAAGCAGCCATTCTGCTGCAAAGCCATGTGTGTATCCTATTATCCCCAGGCCATCAGGGTCTCGGAAGACATTACGGGTTTGTTAAAAAAAGGGAAGAAAGTGTGCTGCCAGAAGTCTCACATGTGTGCACTTGTATATATATTCGTGCATGTATACTTTGCCAAACAGCAACTTTTCCCCTCTTATGCACAATGCAAATAAAGCATTTTTGTCATTGAGTTGTTCTGTCATTTCCCATATTTGTTTCCATGGCAGCTCGTGCCGTGGCCTACAGTGAGCCAAGTTGTTGCTCTGATGGGCTGCAGTCCAGTAAAGCAGGCAAAGTGGGTGAGGAACAGGAGGACAGGAGAAGCCCCGCAGGCATGGACTATGTTCGCAGGAGCGTACTGGTAGAGGTGGGGACCCCGAATCTTAAGCCGCGTTTCCACCGAAATTACCCGGAACAATTTGTCCCAGGAACTTTTTTCCCAGGAACTTTTTTTGCCCCAGACCGGTTGCTTTCTGCGTTTACACCGCGGTCTAAAGTACCGGGATGATTATAAACTGCGCGCGTCTGCTCCTCCCAGTCTGCGACGCACAGTAATCAGTTTTGAGCGCCACATTTATAATAAGTATGGAGGAGATTAAAATTGTGCTGCAGTTGTGTTTGTGATGTATTGCGGACATGAATGTGAGATGGCTGGGACGAACGCGCAGAAAATTTCCTGTTACACAAATACGTAACCTCGTCGTCGGTCCAGCTGTGTTTAAAAAAAATAATTAAATTCCATATTTGCAGACGCACAACTCTCGCGCATGAAGCCACGAACCGCAATAGATTTATAAAAATGCCGGTTAAAATAGAATTCTGCGTGGAGTCATCCAGTCAAAATGCGGCGTGAACACAACCAATCAGCATGTTCAGCACACAAGTCCCACCCCCGAAAGTTCCTGAACTTTGAAAAAGTACTACCTCGCCAGCAGGGACTTTCTGAGGGGGAAATATTTACCCGGAACTTCATTTAGACCCTGGTTCCTGCGGTGTAAACACACCGAGTACCACCCCAAAGTTCCTAGTTCCTGGGGAAAGTTCCCGCGGTGGAAACGCGGCTTTATTGTCGCTATATGTTGTGTTGCAAACAGGTGTTTTAGTGAGTGTTATATACCTCTTCTGGTACTTTTTGAATGTACTGATAGATTGGACGAGCTTGGAGCCAGAGTGTTTTTTTTTGTATTGCGTAAATATCCCTCTCTTCTTGTTTTTCCGTAGCCTGAAGGTTTGCCTAGAGAATACACATACAGTGTATTTTTCTGTCCAAATGGTAAACAAGTGTTTCCTGTTCTTTGTTAATTCTTTGATTTGTTCACACTGATAGTATTAGTTGCTTGCTTCAAAAATGGGAAATTTATTCTGCAATATTTTTACCCTCACATTTCGCAGAACGAATCCACATCTCCACACCCAACAAATACGAGTATCAATACGTGAAGAAGCCAGCCAAAGTTGCACACGTTCAAGTGGCCATCAAAAGCCATAATGACGCCCACATTGCCCTCTCACCAAGCGCACATGACAGTACGGAAATGGTGGAGATTGTGCTGGGTGGAAGGCAAAACTCACGCTCCTGGATCTCACAGGGTAAGATGGGAGAGCCTGTAGTCAGCGCCCCAACGCCAGCAATCCTATCCTGGGATGAATTCCGAAGCTTTTGGATCAGCTGGAGAGGAGGGGGGGTTCAGGTAAGTTGAAAGCAATAGGAGTTGCAGTTTTTGATTTGATGTCTACCATATAGAGGGTAGTTCAGAATGTCACTTTAGGCCAAATTATAGGAGGTTATAAGCAGATTTACAAATAACCTGATTTTATGACCACAAGGGGTTGCTTCCATCAAATTGAGCAATTATGTTCAGATCATGGCGATAGTGGTGCTTAACAAGTTTCACTTTGGTACGAAAACGTTTTGGACCATTACACACTTCCAGTTGACTTTATTGGAACATAGTTCAGTAACAGTTATGATTATCATAAATCCATTTTGTATGTTTTGTTAGGCTTGTTCATTTGGTAATTGTTTGAGATGGAAGTGAAAATTGGATGGAGGGGCTACAATTCTAGCTTTTTACTAAAAAGTTACACCATTTTCAGAACTGCCTCCGCTACTGTCATGGAGAATTAAAACATGTAGTTGTGTTAGTAGTGTTTCTATTTGTTTTGAGTTCCCTAGCACTGCATACTAATGAGGTCATAGTCTACTTGCTAATGTCACTGCAAAGACGCTGTGATTTATGACCACTGCCTAGCTCTTACTGGCACAAAAAGATTCAGATCCGACACTGAAGTCACTCTGCTTCACTTGTACATTACTTGCACATAGCATTGGCTATATTTGTTTTGAAATTGTGAGCTATTTTCATTGTAGCAGAAGTCATATTCCATTTTAGATGGTCTAATATTTAATGACAAACTCTTTTCAATAGACTACCTTGGTATTGAAAAGAGTTTGTTATTAAATATTAGACCATCTAAAATGGAATATGACTTATTTATGAGAGATTCCAAACTGGGTCTATGTAGGCTTAAGGTGATGTGGGTAGCTATTGCCAAGGCTTGGCAAATGTTTTTTTTTATGTGCTCCCTGTGCCTGTTAAATGCAGTGTTCATCAAACTGCTTTTTGAGTAGAACTTAATTGGTTTCCATGTTATTATCGAATTAAAGTGTAGTCATAGTTTGCTTAGTTTCCTCTGAATGAACGCATTCAAATCTCCACGTCATGTGCAGATCAGTTCATTGTTTTGTAAGGGTGTTTCAGAAAAATAAAACATTCGGAAAGAGGCTTTTATTTTCACAAGATTTACAAGCAAACACAAAACACCTGCACAGTGCTTCTCAGTTTGGATTCGATCTTTAGCTAGCTGGTGCCCAAAATCCTTTTGAAACTATCGAATAAATACCAGAACCGCTTGGCCTAGCTTGGTGATCAGCTAATAACTATAGTCTGGTTACATAATCTTTCTTGTAATAGGTTGGCCATGGCCTAGAGCCCTCCAGTGAGACCCTGATCATGCAGTGGGCCGGACCACTCTCTGCTCATGTGCGTCATATTGGCTTCTCCACTGGCTGGGGTTCTGTAGGTGAGTTTAGGATCTGGCGCAAAGAAGATGCAGACGAGAACCACAATGAGGCCTTCACTCTAGGAGTCCCACACAACGTGGTGCCAGGCTCAGAGAGAGCCACCGCCGCCATGATTGGTGAGGATGAATTCTTAGTGTATCCAACCAACAGAACACAAAAACTTCACATTACAGTTTGTTAGGTGGCATGTATAATTACTGTAGTGACAATCTTTTGTGTCCTAGGTGATGTCATGGGGCCCACCCTCAATAACCTTGACAAGCTCCTCCGACTTCCCTTTGGTTGTGGGGAGCAGAACATGATCCACTTCGCTCCCAATGTCTTTGTGCTCAAGTACCTTCAGAAAACCCATCAGCTTAGCCCAGAGGTGGAGGCAGAGGCCACCGACTACCTACTGCAAGGTACAAGGCAGAACATGCCTTCATTCTTAAATGCGTCTTTTTGATTATTAATCTTCTGAAGAATTATTTAAAAGTGATTGAAGATCTGTGCAAACGCAGTGCAAACAATGCCTTGGGTCTTCCAATGTACCTGGCAGGTTATCAGAGGCAACTGACATACAAGAGGCAGGATGGTTCCTACAGTGCCTTTGGGGAAAGAGATTCCTCCGGAAGCATGTGGTAAGCTTCTACTGTGTGAAGTCTGTACATGCCATGTCTGCTAAGAAGTTGGTTTTAATTACAATAGCGTAAACCATTGGTTCTAGTATGTCCTTTATTTAACCCCTCGTCTCCAGTAAGAGAAAGGTGAACTTCACAAACATTCCATGTTTAATTAGTTTTTCATATATTGACACCATGCTACTTTGATTTATGGCAAGCTAAACCTCAGATTGAAAGTATATTTGTGTTCCCTAAAAACACAAATAAATGCATTGTCCTCATGATATATATATTTGTTTACCACAAAAATTTAAGTGATTCATTTAAGAATGGTTGTCTGACTTTTAATAGAGCCATCGATTGTAAAATTTTGAGCTGACGGTACCCTGGAGCCTTATTAACAAACTACTAATAAGCTCCCAGACTCCAGTCACTGGAGTACAGATTTATTGGTTGTTTTGGGGGATTTCTTCCCGTGGTCTATAACAGCCATAATTAACTATGCCCTCTGTGAGGTCAAAACCCCCTACCCCCACTATATTGCCTGCTACACCGTCGGACACACAGGAAATAAAATGAAAAGTTACTGAGAAAAATGAAAAGTCACTAAAAGTAGAACACATGCCTGATACCTGTACCCCTTTTTCTTGTGTAAACTTGCATGACTACTAGTCAACTAATATCAACTAATGTTTATATTGTAAATTACCCACCATACTCCTTGTAACCACAGCAGTTTTAGCTGTTTTTGGCAAATTAAATTATGCATTGAATGAATTGAGAAACACTGACACCACTGAGAGTTCTGCATTAAGTAGTTGATTTGATGGGGGATTACATTTTAAAGCTGTTGGGACATGATCCAATGGGAATGTCAAACCCTCTCTAAGATTTTACATTTGTCTGAGACTGTTTACAAGTCCGAAACAACCCCGCTTTTGTTTCTGGTCCAGTTTCAGCTATTAGCACAGATAATTTATTGCCAGGTGAACAGCAGTTCCAGAGCTGGGCTAATATGTCCCAGCTTGGGCTGAATGATAGGACAGGAAATTGTGGTTCCTAATGAAAAGATTGGCCATAATGGTGCAGCAAGTATTTAATGTCCCCATCAGCGCCTTGGTGCCCTAGTAATGCCAAGGCCTTCAAACCTAATCTACTTCAGTGGAAAGTGCAGCTAACATTCTGGAACACAGTAGAATTTTTTATTTATAAATGGCTGTTCAGCTTTAGCAGAGTTTCGTAATGTGTGTGGATGTCTTCGAAAGTGGAGGAAAGATGTTTAGACCTTGGACCAGACCTGGCAACCCATCCTCTGGCATCACTTGCTGGCATCAGCATGTCTGGATCCAATGTGAGCCACATGCGGCAGTAATCTACTCTACATCCCCCAGTAACCCCCAGAAATCCCACAAACTCATGTAAGGTTGCTCTAGAACAGGGGTAGGCAAGTTCGGTCCTAGAGAGCCGCTGTCCTGCAGAATTTAATTCCAACCCTAATCAAACACACCTAAACAAGCTAATCAATGTCTTCAGGATAACTAAGGCTATAGCCAGGTGATGTTTTTTTCAGTGTTGGAGCAAAACTCTGCAGGACAGCGGCTCTCTAGGACCGAACTTGCATACCCCTGCTCTAGAACCTGAACGACTTTCTCCCATGGACCACTTATGGAGAAATGTGGAATATACTGGCTACACGGAAAAGTGAAAAGAGATCCAGACTGATGAGGTCAACAACAATTTCTGTGGACATGGATATAAATAAAACCCAGTTTAATACTATGAAGGTCAAATTATGTTGTTGAAATTTTGGGCTGCCTTAAAACCACATTCAAAAATGATATGCTTAAGGTTAGTAGCTCTACACCTCGAGTTTGTTATTGAATGCTTGAAGTGGTTCAACACAGATGTTTCGGGATCATTTTAAGAGCCCTGTTTGCCTTGAGAGTCCTGGCAGTGGTTTCCGAGCATTCCAAAGTATTAGGTAAGGTGACTTCTTACAAGGATCACATTGTGAGAAAGGCACCTTGCAAACTTCTGATTGTGAATGTCTTGTGCAAGCCTAACTAGAAGAATCAGGGGTGTCCCCTTCACTTTTCTGCTCTTTAAATCATCTGAACACTTTCTAGAAACTTTCCCTTGGGTCAGGCAGTTAAAGACTCTGACAAAGTATTACTTAACATTATAAAAATTCCTGAAGGCTCAATGCTCCAGTCTTACGACCTCTCTTGGGGAACATAACATTCAAGGCCAGGCCTGCAAGGACTCTGTAGTGTTGTTTGGGTGTTTGTCTTGACATCCCTACAGCTCATGCCTTTGGAAAAACTCGATTGTTTATTTATTGACCTTTATTTTAAGTGAAGTCACTTGTATCATCATCTGGCTGCTTTCAGAAATGCTGTCATGACATGCAATGTTGAGTTAAAACAAATCAGAACATGGTTTACATGTTTGTAGAGCTTTGGTTCATTTGACTCACAGAGCTGAAAGCATTAACAAGGCAAAATCACTCAGCATTTCCATTAGCTGTTTCTTACACTTGTCAAAGTTCATCATTGCTGTGATGTTTTCAGTAGCTTTCAGTTCATGTATGTATGTATGTATTCCTGCATGCAGAAACACTTGATTTGGCATTCTCCAAGAAAATCTACTTTGTTCACATCCACACTCTATGTATTAACTGTGTAGCTTGACTTACATGCAAGTGTTTGAGTAAATTTGACAGGCCAAGAAAGTAAGTAGTTATGGACAAAGACAGTGGACAATTTTTGGTTAATGTCAATTGTCATACCTTATGAGACTTTACAAGTTGCCTAGAATGAACTTGTATAAGAGATCAGTGTTGATATCTGTTACCTCTTGGTCCTCCAGGTTGACTGCATTCGTTCTGAAATCGTTTGCTCAGTCACGTGGCTTCATCTTCATTGATCCTGAAGAATTACGTTCAGCCAAATCCTGGCTGATCACTCATCAAAAGAACGAAGGATCGTTCCCAGCAATGGGCCGGATACTCAACAAAGACCTGCAGGTACATAAATGGAGACTTCTTATTGTTAAATTCTGAGAAATGTAGACTACCTTTGAGATTTCAGTGACATGGGTGAACTAGGAAAGGTCCATATGGATTTCTATGCACTGGTGCTCTGGCCCACTGAATTCGTAAAAGTTTATCCAAAAGACCTTATACAAAAAGGATAGCTTTGACCAAGATATGTTTACATTTGATACAGATTATTTCTAGAAGAACTATATAAAAAACAGTTTAGTTGTCTCTGAACATTGTATAATTAAGCCAGTAGCCCTTAGGTTTACAAGTTCTCGTCAAACTGAGGAAGCTTGGATAGAGGTGTTATTTATCATCACTCTGGTGAAAGTTGCTCTGTCCAATTCCTTTTAAGGGTGGGATTCATGGAAAGATCGCCTTGACTGCGTATGTGGTGGCAGCTCTTATGGAAACTGGGATTACAACCGAGGTGAGAGATCTCCCACATCTTGTTTACCCTGTTACCCATTAAACTACCTCTCAGTGAGGTCTCTTCGACAACCTTTTCACACACATTTCTGGGATCCGTGTTAAGAGGGCATTCCTGCTTCGTAAGATGATTGATGTGCTGGCTGAGAATCAACAGTATTTCTTTCAGCCTTGTGATAAGTAATCTAATATGGAAGCTTGCTGTCTAAATCTAAAGATTTATGATAAGAACATGCAGAGACAATGGAATTCTTTTGAAAATTTCACCCTGCTTACTTTCCTTTCTTCAAACTTAAGATATTTGACAATTCCATTAAATGCACCATGACCATGTTGCAATTTCTTTACATTGCTCAGCTAATGCATACATTTACGTTCATTGTCTTTAAAAATGCAACTTGTTAACAAAAAAGAACTAAAATTGAAGGGCTGTCAAAGGTAACATATTTGCATGCAATTAATTGGAACCAATTTGACCTGCATGATGATGTTAATCATGATTTAAATATTTTAATTGTTTGACAGCCCAAATTAGAGTATGTTCAGTCATTTGTACAATCTGAGTTTTCATTAACAAAACAACACCTCATAACTTCCCGCTGAAGATTAGAGCCAAGTCTTTCCCACCTGCCCCCTGACATTTCGCTTTGGTAATGTGTGGCATTGTAGCCTTCGAAGTACAGGCAAAATGATTAACTTCAAAGATCCACATCTCTCACTCTCAAATCGACTTGATGAAAAGAATACCAGTCAGATTAGCGAGCATGCCTGCTCAGGGCTAGCGTCCAGGTTCCATGAGAAAAACGACACATGGCACAGATAAAATTCAGTCTGCTGATGCTAAGCAGATGAAAGATCATTAGCGAGGTTGTACATTTCTTTGGAAGACAAAGTTGAAGGATTTAAATGGATTTGTACTGAAGGTATTTAGAAATTTAGCACAAGAAACACCTGTTGGCAGTGTAAAAGCGAAGCGATGTCTTTACATATTTTAGTTATCTTTCTCTACACCTTAGCAAAAATAGAAGTATGTTCAGATACACTTATTATTATTCAGATTAACTAAATTTATTATCTTCAGCCAATGAATTGTTCTGAATGGTGTTTTTATTCAGGAGGAAAAGGTCGCAGTTGCTAAAGCAAAGGCGTTTTTGGAGAGCAACACATACTCTGCTGACGACCCGTATACTACTGCACTGTCCGCATATGCACTCACTTTACTTCGCAGTCCATATGCTCCATTGGCTTTGAAGCGACTTAACCACATGGCCATCACCCAAGGTAATTTATCAAGGTGTATTAAAATATAGTATTTGATTGCAATTAGCATGTTGTTGATTCCAGATGTTTTGCTGTCTTTGCAGATGGTTTCACTCATTGGAGTCTTACTGGAAGCACTGTAACTGATGAGGACACATTCATGGGCTTCAGCGATGGCCTTTCCCAATCAGGTATCTGTCTATCAACCAACCCATCAATCAATCAACTCACAAAGATATTCAATTTATCAAACTTGTTTTCTCTGCTTTTTTAGTTGTGTCCGCTGAAGTTGAGATGACGGCTTATGGTCTACTCACCTACACGCTTCTGGGTGATGTGGCATCGGCCCTACCTGTAGTTAAATGGCTGTCAAAACAAAGGAATGCCCTGGGAGGTTTTTCCTCAACTCAGGTGACAAATATGTTTTTCAGTCCTTGTTATTTATATACTACTTCTATTTATTGTGCAGCATGTATACAATCCACAAATGTTCTGTTCTGTTAAACATTTGCTAAAGTGTGCAAATGATGTATCCCACAATGCAATGCATTCAATTCAACAATGGTTATATTTGTAATAGCATACTACTCTTTTGGATACAATAAGTAATACACTTAAGTGCACAAACATAGTTTAGTTTAATTGTGTGTTGGGTTAATTGTGTAAACTTGGGTTCTTTTATTTTTTTATTCAAATACAGGATACTTGTGTGGCATTGCAAGCCCTGTCTGAATATGCCATCCTGTCATATGTGGGTGGGGTCAATCTCACCATATCTCTGGCTTCCACTAATCTGGATTTCCAAGAAACGTTTGAGCTTCAATGGGACAATAAGAAGATTCTTCAAAAAGCTGTGGTAAAAATCATCCACAAACACTACTGACATCTCTACATTCTACTGTCAGAGAGGTATTTTCAGTGAGGGCCTGAACTTGATACGCCCGTCCTCTCAGCATCTGCTTGGCACATCACCCTATTTTGTGATTAGCAGTGTCAGTTTAAATGCATGTAATTTTGATGTTGGACAGGGGCCAGTCGGTTAATGTATTTGCTTATGCTTGTGCCGGTAATCTGATTGATAAGTCTTGCATTCTCTCGCTCTCTTTGTTCAGATACCCAGCATTCCAACAGGACTGTTTGTCAGCGCTAAAGGAGAAGGCTGCTGTCTAATGCAGGTACTGTTTCTGGCAAACTCAATACCACATTCTCTCTGCGGATAAACGGTTGTACTCTTCGCCCTCCTCTTCTAGAGGTGAATCCCTCCGCCAGCTCTCTCTACAGGGGAAATTCAGTACTAATGTTCACATTCCTGCCTTTAGAATGGAAAGATCTGGTAAAATTTAAGGAATTGTATGCCAGGGGTATGTTCTTTCTCCTGTAATCTACCCCTAGATAAGATGGTCTTCTCAAATATTTTTGGTATGATGTCCCTTAGAAACAATAGACTCATTCTAGGCCACAGAACAACTAGAACCACATCAGCGACGTTCTGTTCTCAGGTTGTTTGGATGAAAAGATGCAAGTTTTAAGATTATCTTTTATCTGTGAGCGAACAAACAGTTTGTAACAAAATCCCTTACACTAAATATTTTGGCACGTAGATAACACAATTTGTCCTACAGACATGAATAAAACCTCAAATTTTGTGTCTCGTTTTTAGGAGACCAGGCATACGAGGTTACTCCTGGTTGTCCATCAAATTTAATATATACAAAAAATAAAAAAATTTTGAATGGAAATTGGGTGCCAGGCAAAGACATCATGGGGATTCATCATATGCTTGTCTACATCTCCAGATTGATGTATCCTACAATGTGCCTGATCCAGTGGCTAAGCCAGCCTTTCAGCTGAAAGTCGACCTCAAGGAACCCAGACAAGAACAGCACATCTTGCCGTCCTCTCGACACATGTCTTCTCGCTCCCGTTCTCGTGATGATAACCGATCAGAGCTGAGTCGCAAGCGAAGGGCTCCTGTAGACGATGAGGACCCCGCGGCCCACAAAGATCACCTGGATTACAGTGTTACTTTGGAGGTTTGCACCAGGTAACAACGTCGACAAAAGGATTTGATGCATTTTTAAGTGTATTTAGAGATTGATTCTAGATTTTAGAAGCGTGTTTACAGTCCAACTCCCCCTGTACTTCCTCAGGTGGCTGCATGCTGGCTCATCCAACATGGCTGTTCTAGAAGTCCCTCTGTTATCTGGCTTCCGTGCGGATGTTGAAAGTTTGGAGAGGGTAAGATTTCTTTCTCTCTCTCTCTCTCTTTATTGTTCTATCTTAATCTATCCTAATCTATTGTATCTGTATTATATTAACTTACCATCCTTTGTCACACTCACATTTCACATTATTTAAGATAGCTAATAAAGACACAAGATTGACAAGGTGTCCCTATAATAGGACAGTGCATCTCTCTCGCTCTTTTTCCCTTTCTCTCTCCTTCTCTGCATGTGTCCTCTTGGCAGATGGACAGAGTTTACATCTGGAGGCCATTTCAAAGGAGGCAGTATGGCGCGGAATTTATCAGTCTTTCACTCTCTCACGAACACACACAGAATTTTTGAATTGTCAAATAAAATAAAAACATTAAAGTATCTATAAAATAAATATATTTTTAAATTAAATATATAATTATATTCTTTATAAAGTCCAGAAAATATCAGAATTATTATACATTAACTGGACTTTATTTAGGAAATAATAATAATGGCCGTTATGTTTTTTTTTTATTGACACTTCTGTTATATAATTAACATGAATATAATTTATATTTATTACAATTATATTTTATAACTGCATTACATGCTGAGGATGAAGACAGTTATATGTGAGTGTTTTGTAAATATTATTGGTTCATAAAAGTTTCTGGCCACAATCAAATGTGAGGGTTATGCAGCTCCAGCTGGGCTTACAGACCCTCCACAGGACCTTAAAGGGTTAGATCAGGATTTTAGACATGAATCTCTATAGCTTCCCCATAAGCAGTGTGGTGCATTGACCATGACTTACCCCCGACAGCGTCCTGTGAGCCGAGCTCCGGTCCAGTTTTGGTCAAGATGAAATTAGTCCGGCAAGTTTGCTGGGGTCACGGCAATAAAGCTTTTTTCTTCTCAAATCAATATGTGTTCAAAAGAGTGATATATTTAAAGCACAAAACCGCTGTCTATGGAGAGGTCAGACCTCGTAATGGCTTAGCACTATTTTCTTCCCCGTCATATCACTGCGCGCTGCCGCTACAGCCAGCTGCGAGCCGCGCACGTGTAACTTTGTTTACAACTCGTAACGAGAAAGATAAAATGTCAGACTACAGCAGCGACGATGACAACATTGACTTCGACACACAGCCAAAAGGTTATCTTTACGAACCTGAATACACAGATGACAAGTTACGCCAGATGGAGTTAGAATATGGAGTTAGTGATATGTGTGAGGAGAAAGCGCCACATCTTTGTTTGTACAGTCCGGATAGTCACAAGTCCGCACCATTTTGTACAAAGCTTGTACAAACTGATCGCTCTTGGTGAGTAGCTATGTTAGCTCGTTCGTGTAGCTGTTCTGAGCACGTAAACACTGCTGTAAACACTGCCGAACAACTGAAAAAGTGGTGTGCGCCTGCGCAGCTCGCAGCTGGCTGTAGGTAGCGGCAGCGCGCAGTGACATGACGGGGAAGAAAATAGTGCTAAGCCATTACGAGGTCTGACCTCTCCATAGACAGCGGTTTTGTGCTTTAAATATATCACTCTTTTGAACACATATTGATTTGAGAAGAAAAAAGCTTTATTGCCGTGACCCCAGCAAACTTGCCGGACTAATTTCATCTTGACCAAAACTGGACCGGAGCTCGGCTCACAGGACGCTGTCGGGGGTAAGTCATGGTCAATGCACCACACTGCTTATGGGGAAGCTATAGAGATTCATGTCTAAAATCCTGATCTAACCCTTTAATGTCCACAACAGCGGCCTAGAACAGGAAATGCTTGGGGGGGTCAACCAGCCCCACCTCCTCCTCCAGCTGGGGGGGATATGTGGGTAAATGGAGGTTGGTTTAGGTCACCACTGTTGTCCCCAGTCTACTGATTGTCCCTCATTAGTCATGTTATAGGTCCCAGGCCTCATGTCCTTCACGCTAGTAAACCGACGCTACCTCTGGAGCCGTATAACGTGAGCTGAATCCGACGCTCACCGCGGTGGAACGTGTCTCATTAGCGCCATTAGCCAGTAACGAGCTGGCTTTACACAGCCACCTCTGGCTGGCTCTATGTTTATTGCACGACCCCGGCTGTTCACATTCCTCGTTTCGCTATGGGAAGCGAGATTGCTTACACCGTCATGTCTCATTGTTTTAATTTATAGTAAGGGGGAGGACATGCTTGGAAGATTGTTTGCTTCTCATATATTCCACAGTGAAAATCAATACTTTTTACAATGAACAGTGCTATAAATGTCGCAATTACGACAACGATCTTTGGTGCGCAAAGCAACAAGTTTCCTTTTTTAGATTTTTATTTTGGCAACATTAACAAGCAAGGCTTTCTCTGACATCATGGTCTCTGCAGTGGCTTTTGGACAAATGAAATCACTCTTGGTCATTTATTTGGGGCTGTAGTCATACTGTGTATGTTTGTGTATGCGTGTTTATGTTTGAATGTGTCCTTGTGGCGCCAGCTCACATTAGGCCCCTCATAAACTGTGTCCAAGTGCTCGCCACCTTTCTCTTTCTCACTCTCTCTCTCACACACACACACACACACACACACACACACACACACACACACACACACACACACACACACACGATGTTAGGATGCATTTGGGAGGAAGCAGTGTACAGATACTCACATACTGAGTGCATGACATGAGAAGCTAAATTTATCAAATCAACTTAAAGGGGTGGTTCAGGATTTTAGACATCGGACCTCATTTTCAAGTTAGCCTAGTTGTTATTCATCAGTGGAGACAGTTTTCAAAAAATGTCATCCAGTCCTTCCAGTTGCATAGTTCGCCGATGCTAGGCTAGCGCGAGTCAACAGTATCTGCTAGCCTGCCATTAAAAACTGTTTTACCCACTCCACAGTACACCAAAAGCAAATAAAGTATAACGGCAGACTGTCGATGTAAATGTCTGTTGAGAGAATAATGTTAGAAATCAAACTACCCTTTCATTGCATTGCAATAGTTACACTTTGTTCCCTGTATTTACAAGCACAGTCTACAGCAGCGGTGGAGTGATATTAAGTTACCTAGGCAACCGAGAGAGTCTTCTCAATACGCAAGTGTATTTACCTGCCGCTGACACTCATCACTACAGAAGCAGAGGATATTTCACTAAGAAATCAACATAGGATTATGGCCACGTTTGAAAGCCATGCCAATGTTTCAGACTTTGGAGACGAGGAATGTGTTTTATTCAACGAACCGTAGCAGCTACATGTATGAGCCGGAATACACAGACGAAGAACTAATCGAGATGGATGCTAAAAGGGCAGAAATTTAACTGTAACGTTATCTCCACTAACGCTGTCATTGTCATTCTATCAGTTATGAAAGGGACTAGCTTCATAGATAGCTATAACGTTAGTAGCCTAACAAAAGTTATTACCTGTTCATCTGCTGTTGGTGTATAAAGACGGCTGGAACTGCATTCCTTGTCAGTGACTTATGAACGTTTCGATTATGGGTTTTTTCAAAGTCGTCTGGTCTAAAATAATTACTACAAATTCGCAACTTTAATAGTCTCTGCCGGTGTCTCGTTGTCCAAGCCAGCAGAAAGAAGCCACAGTTGGTTCCTTTCTGGATCTCTCAATGGAAATGTGTGGAAACTTTTTGCATGACCATCTATTTGGTTTATTTTTTACAATTTCGAAATGCACAACGAATCACCATGTTGCCAATTCCTTAGTTTACAATCTAATGTTTTTCAATATCGTTGTTCAAGGCTACTACTAGCTAGCTAGACGTCCCGTCTGTAGTGCGCGCGCTTCTGTTCTGTGTTTACTTTTCGGCGCAGTACTACTAACCGGAGCAAAGTAAAATTCCGCCGCTGCTGAGAAACTAGTTCCTGTAAATGTAATGCGATCATTGAGATTCATTGAGATCACCGGTACTTTGATTTCTAACATTATTCTCTCAATAGACATTTACATCGACAGTCTGGCGTTATAATTTATTTGCTTTTGGTGTACTTTGGAGTGGGTAAAACTGCTTTTAATGGCAGGCTAGCACAGATACCGTTGACTCGCGCTAGCCTAGCATCGGCGAACTATGCAACTGGAAGGACTGGATGAATTTTTTTGAAAACTGTCTCCACTGATGAATAACAACCAGGCTAACTTGAAAATGTGGTCCGATGTCCAAAATCCTGAACCACCCCTTTAATGCAAATTTGGAGTAACATTAGTGTGATAGCTAGCAGGTTTGAGAATATATACAGTATGAAGGTAAAGAGATGGACCACTTGTATGAAAATCAATGGGAAGAATCACAACGCATATCCAAATTATTTTTCAATGCGGACGTATGCTTTTTACTGAAAATGTGCGAGACTGCTCACTGTTGTGATTACAACACTCAAATGAACCATTCATATTTTTGGTAGACTTAGTTTACTTTTATTATACAACTAAGTGTACCTACATATAAAGTGACTTTGAGACATTTTTTTCCTCATTTCTCCTTTTAACGTACCTAGCTAAATGCTAGCTTGTTTTGGAGAATCTTAGCTTAAAACTTAGTTAAAACCATGTTAGCCACATTCATAAAATGCTTACATGGGTATTATTGTCATTGTTAATGAGTGCACTGTAAGACAAAACCATTTTTTAAATGACACATTCGCTTTAGCTTTGAAGTTAGCATTGTTTACAGTGCTAAATAATCATTCTTTCTAATAATCTTGTTCCCAGCTCCTGTTGGATAAGCGAGTGGGGCTAAAGAGGTATGAAGTCGACGGAAGGAAGGTTCTTTTCTACTTTGACGAGGTGAGTTAATGTTGCGTAATGACAGCTTGGTGTAGCGCTAGCTGCACATTTACACAATTTAAGAGCTGTATGTTAAAAACTTGAGGTTCAAGTTTCATATAACTCCAGGTGTTTTGTCAGGGGGGTGTATTAAAGAATAGTTGTAAAATCCCCTGGTCTCTTGTCTTTACACAGATTCCCAGTCAGTGTATGACCTGTGTGGCTTTCACCGCCGTGAGGGAGTATATTGTGGGCAAGACAGCTCCAGTGCCAGTGAAAGTCTATGACTATTATGAACCAGGTAGGTTTGGACAATCCTACTGCATACAAAAGAGTACCGTTGTAGTACCATAGTACAAAAAAAATGTTTGTGGTAATACCGTTGTACTTTGGTATACGAATATGGTAATCGATTATTATGAATATGGTAATCACATTTTGATTGACTTTGTACAGCATTTGAAGCCACTCGTTTCTACAACGTGAGCGAGAGCAGCCCACTAGCGCGAGAACTGTGTGACGGCACCACATGTAATGAAGTGGAAAGCTCCAGCAATCATTGGACAGGTCAGTACATCTTTGTCTTCTAGTATATCTACTTCTAATAGCACATACTGTACTTGACATTTAAAGACTATTTCGCTCTCCCCCCCAGGCTTTGTGCAAGGCAGCCAGTGCAATAACATTTTTGACTGTCCGGAGGAGGAACACTACGAGCGCTGTACATGTTATCGTGACTGCGGCTATGACGGCGAGCCAGTGTGTGGTTCTGACGGCCAGATCTACCAGAATCAGTGTCAGATGGAGGTGTCCGCTTGCAGAAACGGCACACGGGTAGAGCAGATGCCGTTCAGCCACTGCCCACAGAGTAAGTTCTGCAACCTACCTGTGAATTTATAGCCTAGACGTGTCTGCAAGATAAGAAATCCTCACTTTTTGCGGATCTGAAGGACCCAAGCTTTGTAAAGCTGTACCGTTTCATTGCGAAACTCGTTTTTGCCAAGATTTATGCCATGTAATCTCGAACCAGGTGCTACCCTCTCCAGACACTCTTAGATGAAGTCATGCTTATTGCATAATTAGAGACATGTTTTTTCCTTCCTTTTAAGAGGTTCATTCGCAGGACTTTCAGATACACACAGGCACTGACATGTGCAAGGAAAACCGCAGATGTTTCGGGCAAACAAACCTTCGACCTGGGGGATGGATTCAAGCAAACCTTCTTAAGAAAGGAGCTAAGAAATTTAAGATAAATTGGGAATAATGTTCATGTTCCTAAGTGCCATTCTTGGAAAAAATCGTAAGAACTCATATTTACTCAAGATATTTTTCTTAACAAGAAAATGACAGGCTTCGGTGTTTCAGTATCTGATTGTATGGCGGTTCTTGCTGAAGACTCGCTGTTCAACTCATGCAATGACGTCTTTTTGCACTGCCTGCAAATGACATAATAATATTTTTGGCGTGACTGGCTTGTTGGGAGTCAAGCACTCAGAGTCAGGGATTTCTAATGTGCCACGTATTTTAAAAAGTTCATTTTAAAGAGCCTGTCATCACTGTACTGTTGCATTAGCACTGTAATGCTTAACATTTGAAACAACCCAATAAGTTCATTAACGGCATACCTTTGCTTACTGATTTAAGACAAAATAGAGGTTATCCTAACTTTAATAGGGTATTTATGATGATTTTTATGATTAAGAAAAAATGTATATGATTAATGATTAAGAAAAAAGATAAGAACTGATTTTGGGAATTAAAATATTCTTAACTTAATTCTTAAATTAAAATAATAAGAAAATGGCAGGTTAGAAAAAAGTTTTGTGAATCAGGTCCCTGGTTCGGATCACCGTAATGTGGATCGGAGCTTCCAAAGAGTCATATTGGTCTCCTGTTGAGATTTTGTATCTTGCCACTTGACATCTGGTTGCTGTTTTTTCCCCCCTCATATCACAGGTGAGATTAAAGCCTTATTCACTTGCGCATCAAAGACAATCAAAGTGTTTTCAGTGCTTTGCAATTATCCATGTCCAGACAGGCCCGATTCAAGGAATCAAACCCCTGTTTTCGCAAACCGAGAAAGACTGAGGTGTGTGTACCTGCTTTGGTAGGAACAGCTGTTCAGGTGCTGCATTTGCAGATGATATAAACACATACATACTCTCATACACACCAGTATATGGTGTATTACAGGGTTCTCCAAATGACAGAGTGCTTTTGTCCGAGGCCCTTTAACAGTGAAAAGAAAGGGGGGGCAGAGGGTTAGAAAAATCCTGTCACATTCCTTTCCGACGCGCGGACCAACAACAAAGGGGCTTTCTTGTTTTACAGAGGACCGCCATCAGGAAGGGGACACAAAAAAGGTTACGCGGGAAATCTGTGCCAATGTGGTACGCCGCAGTACCGTGTAGGGCTTCGCGATTGTTTTATTTGCAGGTCCCCTGATTTTGATCAAGAGAATGGTGTTCGGAGTTTTAGGAGCTGTGCAATGCAGGGTATATACCCTAAATCAGAATTAGTTTTGGTGTAAGTTTAGGTTGTTGTCTTTTTAATCTTAGTCTACTTGGGTACACTTACACAAGTACACTTAATTAACTTAACATATTCGGGGTTTCACTTCAATATAAAAAGTTCCAAGGAGTCTCACATTTTTCTATATTAAAATGTTTTATTAAATTATATTTGTTAAATATAATTGTAAACGATTTTACATGTTGAATGTAAGCAACATTGTAAATATTGTGATTGTTTTCAAGATTTTATTTGGCACCAATTTTCCTAAAGATTGTTGGGAATGTTTAAAAAAAATTCAGATGTCTTATTGTCGGTCAGTGTAATTTATTTTTGTGAATCATTCAAATTGTCTGTTTCAAATAATTACTTTTTTTTCCCTGCATTTTTTTATATAGTAAAATGATTTAAAAAAATATGCATAAGTAAAATTATTTAACTGTTTCGTTTTAAGTAACGTGAATGTTGTAATTATTTTAAATATATATATTGGCATCAAGATTTTTTTTAAATATTGCATCATTAAATTAATTTCAGGATCATTAGTGCCCTTATTAAAAATTCAGAACTATTGGTCAGTTTGATTCATTTTTGTGAATCAGTTCAAATTGTTGTTTCAAGGGATCAATTCATAACCCTTCAGTGATTCTTTTGACTAAAAAACATTCTAGAAGTCTCCATCACATTTTTCATATTAAAATGTTTTAGTAAAAATATACATGGGTAAATATAGATTTTATCATAATTTATTATTAAGTTGGTGGTGCATATGAATTAATATAATAAAATATAATATAGTGAAAAACGTGAGAAAATAAACATGGTGTAATTTAAAGCTTATTTTTGTGTTTTATTTCGTACATTTAACTATTTTGGATCTACTTGAAAACAACGGCTGTTTGGTTGAAAAGAATGTCTCAATGTCATACATCAAAATATCTAAACCTAGTGGCATCACAAGTGCAAACAAATGATTCTAGACCTGGAACTGGAAACCAGAACACTGAGCAAATAATGTATCTAATTAATATAAAGTATGGTAAAGTATTGCAATGAACATGATTCTGACTTGTATTGTCATCTTACAGTGGGGGAGGCCGTAGAAGAGCGAGAACATGCTACAGGAGAAGAACCAGAACAGGAACCTATACTCATTCCTGCAGGTATCATCCTCTCCTCTTCCTACTTTTCTTTGAGCACATCTGCATCAGTGCCCTGCAGGTGTGAGCGTGTGCCACACATGGGCAGGTGTTGAAGAGTTCAACAATCAGAAGCTGCATGCAAAGAAGCTTATGCGTGCACAGGCCTGCATATCAGCCCAGACTACATTAATGCTCGGATAATTCGCATCCCAGCCTCCTGTCGCTCAACTCGCACCCTGCTGTATAGGGGTTTGGCCTTTTCAAATACCATTAACTGCGAGAAAAAGCTAACTTGGTTTGATTTCAAATCATTCATCAGAACTCGCAACTTACAGATTTAACAAAGCAAAACTTCAATATTTCCAAATAGCCCCTGGAACCTGCTTAAGTGTTCAGGTTGGAGATCAATACTGTACAACAGTATCTTTAGCAGGATTTATATCCCTCATGTTCTTTAATAACCTCATTGGACAGATTGTTACATGCAATTGCACTGTGAATCAATAGAATTAACAATTAATTCAAGATAATATATTCTCTGAAACTAAGTCTTCACAATATTGCTTCTCAAGAAAATGTATCTTGTTTAGGTATTTTTATTGGAAAACAGGACAGAAGTACATTATTTTTGTAGTGTATTACCATCAATTGTCATAATTTGATGAGGAAAAACATTACAATCATTTAAGTAGCACAATTAGTACTTAAGGCAAATTAGAAGTGCTCATGAAATCCCATGCACACTCAGCTAGGTGTGTGTGTGTAGGTATGTGCGTCTGTGTCCTCTGGAAAACTCCCAGACTGATTAGACAGTCTCTTGTAGAGCTGTTAAGACTTGCCCTGTGTTGTGTTTGGGCCGAGAAAATGTGTCTACAGGGCTGTGGTTGTTGGGGTTCCTCAAGGTTATGGTTTTGGCCCGCTTTTATTTTGTTTAAGTTTCCTTTACCTGGATGCCACCTGTTTAAATGTTTGCAAGAATTTTGTTCTTTTTTTTTGCTTGAGGTAATTACCAAGTTTGTTTGTCTATTAATGCTTGAGGTGACTCTTGGATTTGTCATTTGTAAATATGTTTGGGAAAACTCTGATTTTCAAGCCACATCACCTGTGTAGCAGAAATATATGTTTTGGAAATCTGTGAGAGCATTTTCTAGACATAGATTTAGCTTAGTCTTAGATCGAAAATGTTTTTTTTAAGCACAATCATGACTCGCAGTGATGTCTAACCATAACAAAATCTCAAAAAGATTTGAAAAAAAACAAAAACAAAAAAAACAGATATGCATGTCAAATAATTTACATTTATTTTACTTTTCTGTTACCTTAGTTTTAGGTATGTGTATGAATTCTATATTATTTTAGAAGGAAAACGAGTAGCCTTCAATTTCAGGTATAATTCCAAACCGCAAGGAAGACATTTATTATCCTTGATGATTAAGTGGTCCTGAGCAGCTGTGTTGACAAAAGTCTCTAAGCTGGGATTTGACTCTTTTTTTTTTTTTTTTCATCTCATTTATGGACATTTTTACGTTAAAGTCTTGCAAACATTCTCTGTGAAAAAGATAAATGAGTTAAGATACCCAAGCTATGAATTCCTAACATTAGATACATTTAAACTCTTGATCTATTAAAATAGGACAATAATAAAATCAGCTTGAGTTGCTGCTTTATATATACACGCCACGGTATATGCAAGGATCGCCTCCTACTGGCCATTTTGTACATGCATTTTTTTTTCTCAGTCATGTTTGACTGGCAATATATATTTGCTAGCTGCAGTTATTTATTATATTGTTATTAATAACTGTTAAAATATAAATTTAATTGCAAAAACATGTTTTTAGAAAAAAGAAAAGCGGCCCAAAAACATACACTTGAGGGATTATCCCATAATAAGGGATTTTTTTTTCTTGATTTCCAGAAAAGAATATCCCTAAAAGAAATCAAACAATGCTTTTGTCAAAGACAGCACATTGTTCTGCAACGGGATTGACTGCTTTTATTTCATAGGAGGGGAGGAGCCAGGTTCTATGGCTGAAGTGTCCTACTATTCTTACGAGTACGACCCTGACACGGACAGCTTTTCACCAGAGAGTGAGGAGAAGTTAGTGCCTATAGAAGAGGAAGAGGAGGCGGAAGACACCGCACAACTTCTGGGTGGACATATCCTCACAGTGGACACAAAGGACTCACCTGAGCGATGGTGAAATACAATTCATGTATTGCTGTCACTTAAAGAACGTAAAACATAATTTACGTTTATATTAAGCAACTTTTGTCTGTTTCTCCTTTACAACAGAGACCATTGGCCACCAGCAGCAAATGCGAGAGCTCCACATTGTACATTCTCTGTGAATATGTTTGTGTGAAAGAAGGGCTGGAAAAGAGAGGTGCCCCCAGCAAGATGACAGCTCTGCGTGTGTATGTGTGTGTTTGGAAAGAGAAATTATATCAGTACTCTCTGTTTTTAAATTAATTTCCATAGCTCTTTACGTTTAGTGATGGTATGACGTCTCCCTGTATTCCTCTTGTAATCTAGTTTTAATAGTCCAGTATTTATGTTTGTAAGTATAATTCACCTAAGAATCAAATATTTTATTGTTTTTGTTTTCTATCTGTGGTATTTATTTGTGGCTAGTGCCTTTGTTCGTATGGTTCATTTTTTTAATTTTCTCATTTCCATGGTCAGATCCTCCCTTCTTTCTGAACACAATCTACTTGTGTGGTTTTACACCCCGTTAAAATGTGCTATGATTGAAAGTGCACTTCCAGAGCAGGTCTTTCTTACGAAATTGTGTGTTAAGGTGTGTAGCTACTATTTTTACTTATTGATGTGTGGTTTATTCACCTGAGAGGAGACTGCAGCTGATAAATAAGCTTCTTTCCCAGTCACCCTATGCTAAATTAGTCTTTGAATCAGAGGAAACAAACTCTGATACATAAACTGGAATATGATTTGTACAGAATATAAGCTATTTGATTAAACTGCAATACTAAATAAAAAAAACGGTAGGCCCATACGAAATATGCACCCGCAGAACTTGTTAATTAGATCGTTAAGTTAATTAAATAAATTGGTAAATTTGATTACGCATTCAGGTATCAATGAGAATGTATTACTCTCAAAGGCCTCATACTTTACTTCTCTATCTATGCAGAAAATTCAAGTGGCCAATGTGAATTTTGTAAAATCACTGTAAATTTGAATGGACCTAAGATGAATTTAACCTTCAATGATATCAAATACAACACATACAACAAAAAGTTAACGAGAATAAACTTTATATGCAATCTGTATTGTGTGAAAGCTTTCTTTTGCTATGCTTGAATTACATTTGGCATACTGCCCGTTCTATGCTAAATTAGGATTAGTGCATACCAAATCATAGTATGTTGAAGATAATATCTCAGCTTGACTATTTTTGTGTGGATTTTCAAAATAGGCTAACATTGCTCACAATCTGTTATAACCGGATTTTTTTTTTGGTAATGTTTCTCTTGGATGTGTAAAGCCCGAAGTTTACTTCAACTGTACACATGCATTTGCTTGTTTAAACTAGAGTATCTTAACTTAACCCCTCACATTGTGAGCAACTCATTGGCGCAACAAAACAAAACCCATGGTTAACCGCTTCAGCTTCTTCAAAGCTCTCTGAAACTTGTTTAAAGGTCCCAGCAACACATTGACCCCGTGTTTCTGCGTCTGCTGGGTCAGCTTGTGAGAGTTGGTTTATGTTGACATCCATCTCCAGTTACCACAGCATCAGACAGCGCTGTTAATGTTTAATGTTTGTTTGCTGGTCAGTGCAACGGTGGACATGTTCACCTAACTTCCCTCCAACTTCTTGTGATTTTTAATAGCACTCCCAGAATTTTATACAACGCATTTCAGTTGGATAGATAGGAATATGTACATACGCTTTTAGATGTATCTTCAGATGTTCCTTCTCAGTTGCTGAGGGCCCTGTCTGTGCAGCTTTGCAGGGGGGCCCCCAGCGGCTGGTTTCCATGGCGACTCATGCTTAATGATGGTCTGTCTCTGCTCTGATGAACAGAGAAAAGCATGAAAGAGAAAGGGTAAGTCAGGGGAGGGATAACCTAATGGAGATAGTGTTACATGACAATGAATTAAAGTGATGACACACCTTTGTGCTTCTGTCTCTCAAACGCATTTGTATATTTAATGGGTTTGGCAGGGCCTGATTGAGTCGGTCAGGTTGAATGAAGATTACTCCAAAGCATCAGTTTTCCACTTGGGTGGCTTCGGTTTTGACATTATCCGGACTGTGGAGAACTTGACTGAACTTGTCCAATTCAAGAGAGGTCAGAAAGTGGAATTTCCAACTGATTTAGTGAAGCTAGGAAGATGAAAATGAAGAGGTCTTACTAACCATCACCTCAGCTTTGATGATATTCTGAAGATACACACTACACCTATCTACTTTGGGGTTTTGCAGCTTGGAACAACTGATACTGACGTGAATGTTAATTCCTCCTTGAGCTCTGTTAACTTAAATTTTATGGAAAATTTGGCATAGAGATTTGATAGTAGACCTCTGTCCAATTTTGCAGCTAACAATGTATTTCTTGAAGTAAATGGTTAAACAGTCCCAAATGCGATCGAGACTATGAGTGAAACGGAGAGGAAACGTCCGGTCATTGCTGGTAGAGAAAAAGGTGAGCTGTTATGTATATTTGTAATAGGCTATATGCTATGCACCAATCTTACCTTTAATGTAAAAAACTTGTGTTTGGAGCCAATATTAGCATGTGTGGAATGCTGCCTCTTTTACAATCAAATTGGTGAACCGTTTTTTTCAGCAGTGGGATTATTCACTGTTTGTATCAATCCGCTAGAGTGCCCGTTAATCTGTGCATGGACGTTATTCACAGCAGCGCCATCTTTTATGTTTTATTTGTTGTTTTATAAAAGTATTTTTATTATTTTATTTTATTGTTCTGCTTACGAAACACTGCAAACACATCCTTCCAAGACATTTCACTAGGCAAAAAAAAGAAAGAAGTTTATCCCTCACAGGCACAGCCTCACTTTCATACCTGTCGTGGCGTGCTGCTTTGAATGAGGGGAATTTTCATCGATTCTTTCTGCAAGTTACATCGTTAATACCACTAGATGGCGACAATTGACTCTTTATGAGTGAATCATTAAATAATTTTATCAACCGATTCGTTAAACAAACTGGTTCATTCAGAAAGGCGTGCTGCTAGGAGACGCGTCAAGTGATTCTATGCTTGGAACTATTTTTATTGGCGGAGCAAAAATAGACAAAGTAACTGCAGCATTTGCGTCCAAATATAAATTACTCAATATTAACTTATTGTTTATCGAAAAACAGAACTCTTGTTTTTGTTGTATTGTTATGTTTTTAAAAGTGAATTAAAAACATCACAACAGCTTTAAACGCAATAATTTGGTTGACCTGAGGCTTCTTCTCACTGTTGCATATAAGTTTGTAAAACTGCTTAGGAAAAATTTAGCTAAATTGACCTTTTTCCTTTCTTTTATGAAAAAAATTATGTATTATGTAACAAATATTATGCTTCCAATGTTATTATGTCCCCATCAAATTTTAATTGGAGAGGAGTTACTTTTTCACACTTTCAGGGAGGTTACGATAACAGTGCCCAGGCCTGACAAAACATGCTGAAGTAAATGTGAAAGAATGTTCTGTGCTTCCAGTAGCCCTTCTCATGCACACAGACATTTGTGGGCTGATGTCATGGCATTCCCCTGGTAGTATCACAGAAGATAGCCAAAGGCATTGTCTTTCTTCCACTCAGGAAAAACCATCACGCCACTGCGATGAGCTCACATTCCTGCTGGGCTGCATCTAAAGGGTGTGAATCTCCCTAACAGATTCTGTCACAACTGCCTGCCAAAAACTGCATCACTAAATATTTCTGATTACTTGCACAAGTAGGGCTGTGCATATGTTCTGCACACATGACATGTGTTTTCCAATCTTGTCTACAGGGCCAGGGCCTGGCCGATACATCCTTCCACCGGCTATCGGCTTTGTAGGCCACGATTTTACCAAGTCAACGGGTCCTGCCTTCTCCTTCCATGGCAGGATGAGTAACAACAGTGAGTTTGCAATGACTTAGCCAGTGAAATAATTTGCAGTGAAATAAATTAGTTCAACAGAGAATAATGCAAATATAAATGGAACTGTATTTGTCTATAAAATCCTTTTAGCTGATTTTTACACGAGAAACATTTGCAAATCATCCATGTTAACATTTTCACTTAAAGGGATAGTTCACCCAAAAATGAAAATTCTGTCATTAATTTACTCACCTTCATGTTGTTACAAACCCGTAATACTATCGTATTCGGAAGAGATTAAGATCTTTATGATAAAATCTGAGAGCTTTCTGCCCCTCCATAGACAGCTACGCAACTGACACTTTGACCCTGAGATCGTAAAACTAATCCATATGGATTGAGCGTTTTAGTCCAAATTTTCTGAAGAGATTTGATCGCTTTATATGATGAACAGATTGAATTTAGGCTTTTATTTACATATAAAAATTGATCAGCGAACATAAATAGAAGCTCAACCGAACCTGCTTGACATGCGAGAACAAACCTCATTGGTTCTTGCGGAAACTCAAACGTGCTGCGTAACACGAAAATGAACCTCATTGGTTCTCGCACATCAAAAGAACTTGAGCTTCCGTTTACCACAACTGATGTGTGAATTGATGAATGTTTATATGCGAATAAAAGCCTTAATTCAATCTGTTCATCATATAAAGCGATTGTGTCTCTTTAGAAAATTTTGACTAAACTGCTCGATTCATATAGATTAGTTATACGATCTATTTATGAATTTGTAGAAGCATCAAAGTGGTAGTTGCGTAGCTGTCTATGGAGGGAGAGAAAGCTCTCATATTTCATCAAAATTATCTTCATTTGTGCTCCGAAGATGAACCATAGTATTACAGGTTTGGAACGACATGATGGTGAGTAATGAATGACAGAATTTGAATTTTTTGGGTGAACTATCCCTTTAAATAATTTAGTTCATAATCCTGTATTTGCCTGTATTCACCACAAGAGGGAGACAGCTGCTGTAAATCTCCATTGCTTATCATTGCTGTGTAGTTTTGCTAACAGATTAGCACCGACCTAAATTTATTTTATTCATCTTAAATAATAATGTGAAATAAAATTATATAAAAGAATAGGGTATGAAGTTGCTAAATCTTGCCTCAAGGCAACTTTTTCTTGCTCCAGATTGTATTCAAAATATTATTTTTTCCTTTTATTTTATAGCGATCAGTAAGCATACACACACGCATTGCATATAGTAAATTGTTTGTTTTCATTTAAAATCATGTCATAAAGGAAGTTAGTGAAAAAGGCATTTTACCCTAAGTATTGCATATACTTTAAGCTACTATAATAATTGAAATATTACAGATTTAACATACTTCAGATGGTGCACCATGGTGCGTTTTTATTTTTCTTATTCACTTTGGGCACCTCTTAACTTTTTATTATTATTTTGCATTACAGATATATTACATTATGTTGTAAATCTTGGATCTGTGATATTTTAGATGTAATATTTGTATGCATTAGCTATAAAATTCTACTACATTTTATTGCATGCGATAAAATCAAAAGGGTCTCTTAGCCTACACGTAGAATATTTAACAAAATAATTGCTATAAATACATGTAGTTCTTGTGTATTACGGTTTACCTTCATATTCAGCAACACGAATACTGTGATGTAAAGTGTGACAGTTTCTTTCCTAAGTGATGCAATGCTGTTTATTCTGCTTTGATTGTACAGTGCATAGCATTGACTGCAGTCCAGGGCCTAAATATCATATTGATGCCAAACTGACTCGCTTTGGAAGGGACGGCACTCCTGCCTATTCCATACATGGCAGGATGGAAAATCGAGGTAAGTCGGTTATTCAATGTGTCATTCTTTTGAAACGGTTAGTGATTTACTGGTCGACTGATCCACTTCATCTCGAAACCACTTAGCTGGAATGGACCGAGTTTGACAGTTCCTTACCCTTGTTGTATCTGACAATTGCAGCAGGAACCTTCTCCACCCCTGGACCAGGGGCATACAGCCCTGAGAAAGCCCCTCTGTCCAGCACCCATCGCAAACCACCGTCCCACACCATGGGCTGCCGCACTCAGTATCGCACCGTGGACACCGTGCCCGCCCCCAACAAATACACCCTTCCTTCTCTCATGGGCTCCCACATCCTGACCAAAACATCCAGTGCCAGTTACACCATCTCTGGGAGATGCACATCCGGAGGTCCAGCCGAGGACTTATCCAAGACTCCAGGTCCAGGCAGATATAACCGCACAGATCCCAGTGTCTACCTCCCGAGGCAGCCTGCGTTCTCCATGTTGGGCAGACACGCTGCTGCGAGGGACTCCACACTAGTACCAGGTCCTGGAAGTCATAACCCAGAGAAAGTGACAGTGCACAAGCCCAGACCTCCTGCTTTCTCTTTAGGGGTCAGGCACTCAGAGTTTGTGACCCCTTTAGTGGTAGATTAGGAGTAGGCTATAGACCATTTTGGTGTTTTGTGGGCGGAGCCTACCTGCAAGTGTGGGTCTCTGCTGGTTGGAGTAATGGGCCGAAAGGTAGGGGCGTGGAGAAAGGTCATTTCCATTGTTGTGAAAGCTGTCTGTCAGGGTTTTCGGGTGGGTTTGGGTTTAGTTTCTTTTGTAGCAATTCACATTTCGGCACACCCATTACTCCGACCTGCAGCTATTTTTGAGATAAAAACTGCAAGAAAAAAGTCAGTTGTTTCAAGGTTAAAGGTTTAAATATTGTTTCATGCTTTAACTGTAGGGCTAATACATTACACACTCTATGAACTGCATATGTGAATATCATGTAGATATATATTTTTTTCTTTTTACATCAAATTCATGCTTTGATAGTAGGCTAATCATTAAGTTTCACCAGATCAGTCTGTTTAATGGCTTGCAGCCATAAACATAGCTTAAAAAATGAAGAACATCTTTTTTGGCATTCCGAATTCAGACATTTTTCCGCTTATTCCATGGATCTTGTCCGTCTTCCTCGTAGGCTGTATATGTAAATATAAATTTTCTTGACTTCACTTTGAAAATTTCATTGCATTCTTAAAAATGTTTGATATTTTTCATACAGTGAACTCAGATGTTGGAAATAGTCAACATTCTCATACCATGTGACCAATGCAATTCCAAGACTGTTCCTGGTTGCTTTTTCTACACACTAAAAAAATAATTGCAGATATTTTTTGTATAGTGTGATGTCTACTTAAACATTTTCTATATAATGTCTGCTGTCGCTTTACATGACCAACAAATATTGTTCGTTATGTCATTATTTAATGTCACGTAACTGATTACAAATGAGGACGCAAGTGAGCTAATAAAAATAATATTTATTGATTTGTCAACAACAATTGAAGAACAAACAAATGTTGACTGCTCAAAATACAAGGTGGAGATGTTAACAAAAGCAGTTCAGCAACGAAAAGCATCGTAGTGTACAACACAAAACTATTCCTTCTATTCACGACTGGGGCAATTACTTGACCTGAAACACCATCCAACTTATTTTACATGACTTCAGTGTAGATCTAAAGAAAACACTTTGGAGGAGGCAGCCAATTCCCCCTGGGCTCCTGCTGCCATCAGTTCTCCGAATGAAAGGGGGAGGAGGAGTAACATTTCATTACCATTGATCTGCAAATAATAAAACTTATATACAAATCACAACTTATGGAAAGAAATGCACTTATGGTCAGATCCAACCATGTAGTTTAACTTCCGATGATAATCTTGAAATTTCATTCCTTCGGAAGCGGTCTTCGGAATAGCAGAATGTGAGGCTCTGTATAAAAAGAGTGGAATCAGGGTTTGCTGATATTTGGGTCAAATTCACTCATTACACCTAAAATGTGTCTCAAAACTTGAGAGCTGCCAACCTAGACAGTAACTTAATTAAGCTGTCATGTAGGTTTTAAAACACAGCCATTGTCCACAAGTAACGATAACGTGTTGAGCACTAACCTGGTTTATGAATCATGTAATGGATCCAGCCCTGACTTTGCTGGACTCCCAGTCCTCTCCATTCCTCCTCTGACATTAAGTGGGAGGACGGCACCAGCTTGGAAATCTGCTTGGGAAGCATAACATGTCTGTGGAAGGACAGTAGCCTATGTTACTTTGACTGATATTTGAAGTAACTTATGACTAAACCGCTTTTATAAAAGGTTTGTCACGCAATATAACTCAGCAATGACGACAGAACCCGGAAAATACGTTTTAAACAAACAGTTTTCAATAATTTGCGGATGTTTTTAATATGAAAAAGCCAAATGACATAACAGCCATCATGAAGTATCACATCACCTCGAAACTGAAGTGGACAATTAAGTGAAAAAACGAGTGAAATTCCTCACCTGTACTCGTATTCCTCGTCGGAATACTTGTCGGAATAGTAAATCTGCTTTTTCGTTGAAGACATTTTGGGTAAATGTTAATTTTAGGCAAAATCCAATATGAAAAGCCGGAAAAACTCGCGGACGGTCGTCACAGAGTGTCAATGTTTTGCTGTAAAGGGCGCCGCTTCAGTTTTGAACTCAAACGGTCCCTCGCGCGCCTCTGATAGGTTGAGGGAGTCACTCGCCGTTTAGGCTCCGCCCTCTTCGCGCGCGCCAGCGTTTGATTGACAGGTGTGCACGCGTGAAGAAGATGTTGGTCGGTTAAAGTGTGCAAAACACTCACAATTATTGATTTAGTCAGTGCCAGATTTATTCCTCTTTTGTTTTGTCTGAAAGCAAGCATCTCCTGAGATCTTCTATACAAGAAAATGTTTTGTAGGACTTTTCTTTTTTTTACTCGTTAGCAGTCGTTTTAGGCGCTTGAAAGTAAGTAGAAGTGTGATACAGAAGTGTGAAACCCAACGACGGTATGTATGATGTTTATGTAGGCTACACAGTAATTTACTTTGATGACCTTATATGATATGACATGACAGTGGTAATGCGTTAACCTTCTCTTTACTCCAAAAAGTCTTTGACAGCACTTTTGACATTTATCCTGTCAGATGATCAAATTGATATTACACATCATTTTTCAAATATATTGTAAACCAATGTATTTTAAATTTACATTTCAATAAAATTTTCTGCAGATTTTCTAGATTTCACTAATTTCACTAGTCCCTCAAAAAATCGTATGTTTACAATGGAGGTCAATGGAGAAATAAACTACAATACACAGTTTCGAATACAGTCACAAGACAGTTTGAGCTATTTTAACTTGCACTAACATTTCTTAAAATATATCAGAGCCATTGTTTTGTCTCAAGATGCACCAGAAATGTTGCAAGCTATACTTAAATGTCCAAATTGAACTAAAGCCTAATCCTGGCTTAATCTTGTGAAACCACTGTGAAACCAGGCCTATATCTTTTAAAATCAGACAAGTGTGACAACTTGGTGTAACTAACTCCTCTCATGACCATTTAAAGCTACCAAATCGGATACGATACACGTGGAACGATGCTAGAAATATATGATGTGACTTAACAAAATATCCACAAAATACAGTTTACAAAGAGCAAAACACCCACTGGAATTACATTGGTAACACGTAACTAAAAGTGCATCCACCTAGAAAAGCTTAAAAGTATCACTTAAGCAACTTCCGTATAAAAGAAGTGCTTTAACAAAAATACAAGCATCGCATTTTTCCACCAAGTAGTTAATTCACAAAATCAAAGAAGTTCTTAATAATGTATTTGTTCTTAGATAATGGTAATCGTTTTGAACATTTGAAACTATAAAAAAGGACACATTTTAGGTTGAGTTGTTTGAGGTGGCAGAGGTTTGCTCCATTTTTCTCTTCTTTAGTTTGTTGTCGTCTCTTTTTTTTTTTTTCAGATGCTTTAACATTTAATGTCAGGGCTGCTGATTTGACCACAGTGTTCCTGTGACCTTTTTAACAAGCGCATATCGCTTCAGTACACAATAAAGTACAGCCAAGCGAAGAAGGCATCAGAAAGTCTCTTTATTGTTTGTCTTTCACCCCTCAATGTGTTAGTCATCAGTTTAAATGACAATTGATTTGCTCTTTGCGTGGTGCAGTAATATACATAGTGTATTTTTGATGCCATGTTGTGCAGAACACACTTTTCTAAATTGTATTCCTTGCTGTAGGCTACTCTATTGTTGTTTTAGAAAACGACTCAAGCTTGCTAGAACTTTAACTAAAGGTTAACCACAGTGACTCTTTTGTTAATGAATTACACGGTTTCCGTTTCACAAGTAGCGCGTAATAACTTTTGTTCAAGCTATGAATTCGAATGAGGAATGCTTCTGTGCATACATTACCGATACGATATTTAGCACAGTCTGCTTGTTCGAATTTAAATATGCTTTTTATACTCAGACACACCGAGGTGCCACCTTTCGTCAACTCTTAGCATCTACCATTAGTACGACACGTTGAGTTGTTTAAGCATTTTTCAACTTATCAAATATTGACCCTTGTGTTAAAGTGCATAAAACCAGAACATCAGTAACGTGATTGGACATGTCATTGCAGGAGGTGTGTTTATGTGATGCTGTGGTAGTTTTTGAACAAGGACACATGGTTCTAGCCTGTGGTTCGAGTGGTTTCTCTCACCATTTCGGCACAAACTTCACATCTGTCGACTCTTATGTGCTCTTACCCTTCCTCTACATTCAAACACGTAAGTTTCCATGTGTTTTTGGTGCTTGTGTAGGGCTGGCGTTGCAACTTGCAGCAGCACTAGATTTGGTGAGTTACTGTATGATTGTCTTTCATGTACCGTATATATTTAATCTTTCTCTACGTGAATACTATATTTAGTAATAGCATTTTGTGAGACATTGCTACAAATTCCTTAAGAGGATGTGGTAAATGCTTGCCATGTGGAAGATGTATTTTCATTTGGTGGTATTCTTTTAAGAAAGCAAATATTAAAATGGCACATTCACCCACGTTGACCACAATTTGATGTTTAATGTCATGATAATACGTTCGAGCAGATGAGATTAATGAACTCGCAGTGCATGTCTCCTGCTGTCTGGCATTGATCTATTTATGTGCATGTGACTTTTACACAGTAGGAATATTTTTTATCAGATTTAAAAGTAGTACTTGATTTTCCACGTTGGCACAAAAATTTAGTAAATATGCGTTTTTTTCCCCCCACTACATTCATGAATATTCTTATGTCGTCACATACAGTGAAAACTGCTGTAATCAATGATTATCTTTGTCTCAATATTTGGGTAAAATGACCTTGTTTGTAAGTACACCGGTCAAACATGTTCTAGTGCTGGGTTCTTCAGGTTTTTCAGGACCAGAGAGAATAAATGGAAATCCCTTGTTTTGTGTTACATAAAAATTGACTGGCCTAACATATAATAAAATGGGTTTAGTACCATATTAATGTACAGTTGCTCTCACAAGTTTACAAATCCCACTTTTTACATGCATTTACTAAAAAAAAAAATATTCAGAAAGGCCTTTATATAATTTTTGTTTGTAAATAAGGAATCAAATTAAAAAAGAAATAGTAAAAAATTAGGCTATATAAATAATTTGTTGATTTCCACTGAATGCTTGAGGCGGCAACGCACACTATTAAGAACCGAGGGCATGTAAACTTTTCAACAGGATATGTAAAAATTAAAATTTTATTTTCTCTGGTTGAATATATGTAAATGTCCGTTATGTCAAAATTATTTTTTATGATCCCACTTGAAAAAACCCATCTTGCAGTGCATTGTTGATTTTAGTGTGACAATTCACGATAATTTACTTAATTAAGGGAATGGTGACACAAGGGTAAATATAAAGAATGGGTCCGATTCCTCTAGAACTGAGCATTCATGGCTCCCTGAGGAGAAGCGGACATTGAATGAGTGAAGTAGTCTTGTTTTCTCATTTTCCCGCTTTTATGCACTCTTTTTGTGGTTTTGCTTTTAACAAAGATATTGATCCAGACTGTGACCCTGCACGTGCACTCTCACTAATTGCAAATGGTGACCCCATTCTTGAAGCTAAAATTACCCCAGCTAGGCGCGCAATGCATGATGTGACAGATGGAAAAACAACAAAATCTCTGCACACCACCTTTGAGAGGTTACCCAAGAGCTGTTGATTTAGGAACATTTTAAAGAAAATACATTTGTGAGTCATGAAGCAAGTGTGAGTCTTTGTCAACACCACAAAACTGAGGTTTCCACCAAAATAGTTTGCACACATAGGCAACGTTAACGGAACATAGAGTATTTTAAGTGCTTCCTGTTCATTTGGCCTTGTGGAGTCTTTGCGTGCCGTTTACTTTTTGGGCAGTTGTGAAAAAGTGACGTCAGTGTAGAGGGAAGAGACTATTTGTCAAACAGGCACCACGTCTTGCGTAAGTCCTGTAAATGTGACAACTCCGATGTTTTCTTGACTTCGACAGCAAGAGAAGAGCAGAGAAAGTCTCAACGATCGCTATATTATCCATACTGCAGCAATATGAAGAACACCGTTTGGATGGGGAAGCAAGCAATGCTGTTGTGAGGTATTCTATATTATTCTATATTAACTGCTGTAACAGATGCCTTTATGTCTTGAGTACTCGTATGAGTGCGCTGTGTAACAAGCTACCTGTTGGCCTTGGTGTTTTGCTCTAATTATTCATTTGCATTAATCATGGACGTCTATAAATCTTAGAGAAAGCTACCACTAGCATTCCAGTTCATCTCAATGGTAATTGCTTAACTGGTAAAGTCCCAAGCCGTTTACTAGTGACTATCCTGATCTGTGACATATTTTTATTCATCTGCTGCCTTTTACTATTCAAGTCCATTTCGTGTTTTTTAAGAGGTAGTTCAACTGAAAAAGATTATTATTTTTCATCTTCATTTACTAACCCTTATGTTTCTTCTCTGGAACACAAAATAAGATATTTTGAAAAGTGTTTGGACCCCACTGACTTTCCCTGAAGAAAAACTAACACGGAGATATTTTCACTTGTAGGTGATAATTAGGTACCGGTAAAACATCTACTATAATATATATACCACATTTTTATCAATAACTAGACATGGTGAAAAATGTTTTTGCTGCCAGATGGTGTAGTTACAATATTCACCAGCAGGGGCTAACTGTCCTATGCTAACCTTGATCCCATGAAATTAACAGTGAAGTCAGTAGTTTATGCGCTTCTAGCATCACCAAACAAAACTGGAAAAACAACTGTTATTTCTCGGCCGAACTCACGCCAGTGTTGTCGATTTGGGTTGTCGGGATGCTCAAAAACAAGTGATGTTTTGATAGCGCCACAGTATTTACACCTTTCAGAGGGATAGGGAAAAGTATTGTAGTATTCAAAACGACACACATCACCTTTAGCTAATGCTGCAGGACCGAATGGCTTTGTATGTGTCAGTGTAGGATAAGTGCAAGATGCTGTAAGGAGGTGCTCAGGCAGATGTGCATTAGCTAATGTTGTCTGGGTTGGGCAGGGCTAATAGACAGACCATAACACTATGACATCATCAAGAGAGTGGGGGCAAGCTGGGCTGAGAGAGAGAGAGAGGGAATGAAGAAGAGAGGGAGGGATTAAGCAAGCCACAGTAAGGGACAGAGAAACTGTCAGAAAGCAGAGAGAGAGAGAGAAAGAGAGAGAGAGAGGACGCAGGGCTAGACTCAGTCCGCACAGAACCTTGTGGATTTCTCCTTTGCTTCCACAGCATCTTTCCTTTTCCTTTCCCTTGCCATCCCCCCTTCCCCTCCCTCTTCCCCCCACTGTCCTCTCCGCTCTGGACCGCTCCTCCGGGCATGCTACTTAAGCCTAAGTATGGCCGCTTCCGGAACGACTCTGTGACCTCCTCCGAAGACCTGATGCAGAGCCTAGCCATGAGCGGGAAGATGGTGGCCACGTCGGTGGCCTCCTCGTCCGCGCCTGGCTTAGAGCTGCCGCCCCTGGAGACCGCTGCCCTTCCTCCGCCTTCGGCCCAGGTGCTGGCCGACTCACCCGGGCTGGACGCCGAGCAGGACGGGACCACCACCTTCTGCATGCTCATTCCCAAGATGCCCCAATGGAAGTTTTCCAACTCGTTGCTCAGCCGTAGCCCGTCCAATAGCAGCTCCGGCTCCAATTCCAGCAAGGAATCCAGCAGGGCGCCTCCAACCGATAGTTCCCCTCCTACAGCTTTCGGGGGCGCGACCGCCCCCAGTGGTCCTGTGGCAAGTCTTGCAGCTGTGTTCAACTCCTGTGACCCTGTTTGTGTGGGTCCCTGTTCCCTACAGGCCGCCAGGAGGCAGAGGGCAAGTCCAAGAGAGTCCAGTGCAGGGGCCGCCGAGGGGAGTCCAGGGGGATCTGGGAGCTTCAGGACCGGGATGAACCGGAGGAACAGGGTGGAGGGAATATGGCTGGGAGATAACTTTACCCAGAAGGGCAGCTTCATCAATAAGCCCTCGCAGGGGTGGTTGCACCCAGACAAAAAGATCAGCAGCACGGGAGCTTCGTACATTGTCAGGGTGAGTCCCCTGCTTATCATCTTGAAATCTCAATATGCTTTCCGCCTAATGTTATTTTGCAGGTCTGCAGCTTTGTCAATATGCTGCTGTGTGGTGTTATCGATAATCAGTCATTTACATTCATTGCACCATCTAATGCAGCTCTGAAGACGCGGAGAGAGATTTGACTCTCCTTGCAGCTTACAAACAACTGCAACATCTTGTCCTTTCAGAAGCTGAGTTCAGGCAAAACTGCTTATGATAGGAGAACAATGGGGTTCTGTTCACTGCGGTGTATTGGTTATGTCAGTGTGCAAGTGCCTGAGGAGAAAGGAGGAATATATAATTTAATCCAGATATATTGCTTTGTGTGGTACTGCGTCAGAGCAGGGGGCAGGCGTGGATAAACAAACTGCAGATGTAAACAACTAAACTTGAACTGAAGGGAGGTGGAGGGTGGCTTATTGTTTATGACTCAAGATGAGTTGCTCGCAAAATTTAGATTTGATCCTAGGATGGACATTTGAGCAATTCCCAAATTTCCATTTTGGGATCAATACAGGTTTATAGGCATGTGTTTTCTCTTAGGAATAATATTGAAATTGCGATTAACATTAGTATAGCATTCGCAAATTTGAGTTCTTTAAGCTCATGTTTAATAAACATTGAAAACGTATTTGATTTATTGTTTACTTAGTTTGTAATGTTGAAATATACTAATCCTTTTAGATAAAACATAGTAGGCGAAACAGTGTAAGCTAACCAATAACAGTTTGGTAGATGCTGTGGATATAAGCCAATATCTTCAGCTCTGGGCTGCATCTTGGTCAATCAAGGGTTATAAATGTTGGCAGACTATTTGACGTCAACGACAGTGATCTTCTCTCAACCCAGTTTCTCACCCCTGCACTCATCCACCCCACCGTGTGTTGTAACCACACGGCCCTCTCTCCAACAACCCAGACTGGGCCTGCGCACGCTCCTTAATTGCATTACACAGGCACCATTCATTCGTTTATTCAATTACGTTTAATCACAGTCATTTGTATCACATGTGTAGCAGAGGAAACAGGCATGAAGGGGGGCAGTTAGCCAAACAACACTGTGGCATGTTGGTATACCATAAATAAAGGGATTTCAGTGTGGCTAAAACTAAAGCTACGCAAAAGCATGTCTTTTTTAAATGTATTATAATCTGCATTTTCGTGGGTGAATAGGAAGTTGTTTTAAACTTAGACTAGTTTGTGTTATTCCTAGATGACAAAATTTCTAAGAACAAAAGACTACAAGGAATAGAAATTTAAAAGCAGCGCACAGATTTTGTACTTTTCACCTCATATATAGGAAGTATAAACCTCACTGGTCATTTTTTCTAGTGCAAACATATTCTGGGCAAACCCCCCTGTTATAAATTATAGTGTGTGTATATATATATATATCTTGCTTCCTCTTTCTCAAAGACCTCATTGTCGGCCAACATGATGTGTGCTAAAGTAATGCTCTCCTTACAGCAAAATCTGCAGTTTGCTATCATCAAAACAGTAGTCTATAACTTGTCCCCATGAAATTAAATTAGGACAAGCTCAAAAAATGTCTACCTCCACTACTGACACACCAGCTACAATGCATGTGACATCACTGAATTATGTTTTTCACTTGTTCTGCCACTATGAAGACGTGTGTGTGACTGTATATGTGTATATTTATATGTATAATTGCAGATTTTGCTGTAAAGAGTGCGTTCATTTATCAGACCGCATGTTGGCCGACAATAAGGTCTTTGAGAGAGAGGAAGCAAAAGAGATGCAGAAAAAGAAAAGGAAGAAGATTAATTACACTGATTGAACACTTCCCGCTACTGACTAATGTAGTTAAGATGTCTGCAATTGCTTGCTTGGATAGAAATGAGCTGGTGTCAAGACATGCACTTAAAAAAACTTAAAGGGACAGTACACCCAAAAATGACAAATCTAGTTTTCTCAGCCTCCAACTCTGACTGTCTTTCATTTGTGGAATACAAACAAAGACATTTTTAAATACATCTCAGTGTTGTCCCATGTTGTTTTGGACCCCATTGACTTTTATTATATTGGCAAATAGCTCTTCAAAATATCTTATTTTTGTGTTCCACAGAAGAAAGACAGTCATACAGGTTTAGAACGACATGAGGGTGAGTACATCTGAGATTTTTCAGTTTTATGTGTACTCTCCCTTTAAGAGAAAATGAGTGATTGCAGAAAACATGAATGCCATGTCAGAGGGACTGATTTATAATCATAGAGAACCGTTTTAAGGTCATAAGGGACTTCCCCGATGCACACTTGTGCAGTATTTGTGGAAGAAGAAAACACAGAGGATGTTGATTTCAATACAACATCAAAAACTATTGTCTTAAAGATATATTTCACCTAAAAATTAAAGTTCTGTCATTATTTACATACCCTTGTGTTGATCCAAACCTGCATGACTTATGTTCTATGGAACAAAAAAAGGTTGTTGTTTTTTTCATCCATAAACGAGACATCAGTGGGCTCCAGTGTTGTTTTGTTCCCAGCATTTTTCGAAATATTATTTTGTGCTCTGCAGAAAAAAGTGAGTCATACAGCTTTGGAATGACATGAGGGTGAGTAAATGATGACAGACTTCTCCTGATTGGGTGAACTGTCCCTTTAAGCTGGAGATTTACTCCATCTTAAATTTCTAACTGTCATATCTAGGGAAACCACTTTGACTCAACCATAGGCCACATGACCTGTGCTTTGGGTCGAGGTAGGCATATGCCTCCGGAATCCTTTACCCAGCCTTAGACAACTAAAATGATCTGATTACTTTCTACAATCATCCGTAACCACAAACTCCTTTATTCAGACATATGTCGCACTGTCAGTGTGGGGGTGGGCATCTTGCGATATGTTCCTTCCTGTGACCCTTTTGAACGCATTAGTGACTAACTGCCGAATAGATATTTCCCTACACCTTCATCAGAGCACTTTCCACGTCCCAGAAGGGCCAGACTGCAGTAATACCTCTTATCCAGTCCACCCCCACCGGTCATGATGTGGTTATTGCCGTCAATCTCCTCACACTTCGCGGTAATTACCTTCCCCAGCACGGCTATTATGTCGTCGGTTTTCAGAGCCGCCGAGAACAAGCTGTCTTGCTGAAATTATACGTTTAGTATTTATCTGTGATTATGCGTTATGCTAAAGTATATGCACCCTGCTGCCATTATTGTGCAGCTAAACCGTGTGTGTGTGTGTGTGTGTCTGTGTGTGTGTGTGTGTGCGTGTGTGTGTGTGTGTGTGTGTGTGAGAGAGAGAGAATTGTTGCTTTTGTTTTCAGCATCTACATCATGGACTCTGGCTCTTGCCAACAAGAATTAGATACATATTTCCATGAAGAAATTATGACCTCTGGGAAATTAAAACTAATTAAGTATAATGAAAGTAATGTGTGTAATTTTGTGCTCTAATTTTTTTTTTTTTTTGCAGTACATGGGCTGCATTGAGGTTCTAAAATCGATGAGATCTTTGGACTTCAGCACAAGGACACACGTCACCAGG
This sequence comes from Phoxinus phoxinus, assembly GCF_949152265.1. Classification (NCBI taxonomy): domain Eukaryota; kingdom Metazoa; phylum Chordata; class Actinopteri; order Cypriniformes; family Leuciscidae; genus Phoxinus; species Phoxinus phoxinus. The sequence goes on along the minus strand of NC_136895.1, from coordinate 14,753,001 downwards.
TAAAGTGTTTTTTATTTGGATGTTACTGAACCTAGGGCTGTGTCTGAAACCGCTCCCTATCCACTACATAGTGCACTATATAGGGTATCGGCCATTTTGTAGTGGTGTCCGAATTCTGAGTGAACGACATCATTCCCTACATTCGTTCACTACTTTTACCCACAATCCTCTCTGAATTCGAGTGTACATTCGATGTAGACTTGCTGAAGCACTATTTCCCACAATCCAATGCGGAGAGGACTGAGCGCGCATGAAAGTGCGGGAGCGAGCAAATTGAAACCAGAGATTACTTTACAGCTTTCTTATTTCTGCTTTAACATTTATTTCATGCTATATTCCCCCTTTTTATTATTAATCATTACTTGAATAAAACATATTAAAATATTGAGACTCGTTAAACTGTAAGGAATAGATGATAATTTGGTGGATGATTTAAAAATTATCCATTAATCATCTGTATGTGCGTATTCATTCGAATGTAATCATAATGGTCGCCTGACAACGACAACATCATCTGTGAGCGTGAGTTTCTAACAATTTCAATCGATGAAACTACAAGCTGGCACAGAAGTATATATAATTACAAAAAAAAGTCATTTTGATTGCTATTGTTGTTAATATTATTTTATAAAGTAACGTAAGATAAAAGGAGTTTTATCACTACGTGTGACGAAGCCTTTTCTGCGACAGCTCCAGCTCTCCGACGCACAGTGTAAACATCAGCGTCCGAATTCACTCACTTCATTTTGTTCACTCCTTGGAGATATGGTGCACTCAAATGCCATACACTATATAGGGCTTAGTGAACGAGTGAGCAGTTTCGGACACAGCTAAGATCTTTTATTAAGCACAAACTTTTGTACACCAATACCTCACCCTCCATGATTTTATTGCTTTGTTTTGCTTTGTTTTTTTTTAATGTGTATTATTAGGGCCCAAGCCTTGAAAAGGCGAAGGCCCTATTGTTTTTCTTCGGATTATTATTTATTATTAGGGCCCAAGCCTTGAAAAGGCGAAGGCCCTATTGTTTTTCTTAGGATTATTAGGGCCCAAGCCTTGAAAAGGCGAAGGCCCTATTGTTTTCCTTCGGATTATTATTTATTATTATTATTATTCTTCTTCTTCTTTATTATTATTATTTTACTACCTTTTGGGCACTTTTGGGGGCCTTAACGTGCTCAAAAACTCTTGAAACTTTGCACAAATGTCAGAACCTGCGGCCATTAGGGCCGCGCTGAAGCTGGGACCCGGGCGTGGCAGGGGGGCTCGGCAGCGCCCCCTGGAATGGGATTCAAAAACATGTCCATATATCAAACACGCTTGCATGTAATAATATGAAACTCGGTACACATGTAGATCTCATCGGGCCGAACAACTTTCGTGCTCTAAGTTTTACGCCAGTCCAACAGGAAGTCGGCTATTATGGGCTGTATGGAAACGCATGTTCTGGCATTTGAAACACTTCTCCCAGAGAATTCATCCGATGACCACGAAACTCGGTGTGCATGAAGTCAAGACATGGAGGATGCTAAATTGCGGACGGATTTTTGATATCTCGAACGGTTTGGCCGTGGCGAGGAAACGAATTTATGATTAAAAAAGGATGCATAAAGTGTGTTATAACTTAGTTATAGTTTTACCTACAGTTACAAAACTCAGCGTGTATATTGATATTATCAAGCCGAACAACTTTCTAATTTACAGTCATTAGCTCCGACCAACAGAAAGTCAGATATTGTGGTTTGAATGTGAATTGTGTCTCTCTCTGTCTCTGCTATTCTGTGTGTGTGTGTCTGTCTGTGTGTGGTGGGGAGGGGAGGGGGGATCTGTGTATGTGTGTGTGTGAGGAGGGGGGCTAGTTTAGTTTAACCCTTTCTCTGCTGTGTGCAAAATCTCGGGCACTTTTGGGGCCCTTAACGTGCTCGAAAACTCTTGAACTTTTGCACACAGGTTAGAACCCGCGGCCGGGCTGAAGCTGGTACCCGGGCGTGGCAGGGGGGCTCGACAGCGCCCCCTGGAATGGGATTCAAACACTTGTCCGTATATCAAACACGCTTGCATGTAATAATATGAAACTCGGTACACATTTAGATCTCATCGGGCCGAACAACTTTCGTGCTCTAAGTTTTACGCCAGTCCAACAGGAAGTCGGCTATTGTGGGTGGTATGAAAATGCATGCCCCTGGAATTTGAAACACTCTTTCTAGAAAATTCATCCAATCGCAACCAAACTCGGTCAGCATGACGTCAAGACATTGAGGATACTAAATTGCTGACGGATTTTTGATATCTCGAACAGTTTGGCTGTGGCGAGAAAACGAAATTATGGCGAGAAAAAAGAAACACGATGTGTTATAACATCTTCATACATTAATTGATCTTGATGAAACTTCAGTAGCGTGTTTGTTGTAAGAGAGCGATCACATGGATGTAACTAATGTGAGTCAAAGTTATAGCGCCACCAACTGGCAGCAGGAAGTGTGTTACTTTTGACAAAAGTGGGGGGGTTAGTTTTACCTACAGTCACAAAACTCGGTCTGTATATTGTGCTTATCGATCCGGACAACTTTCTAATTTACAGTCATTAGCTCCGCCCAACAGGAAGTCAGATATTTTGGTTTGAATGTGGTTTTGTCTCTCTCTGACAGAGTTCCCCCAGCCATTCTCTGTGTGTGTGTGTGTGTGTGTGTGCGTGTGTGTGTGTGTGTGTGTGGGGAGGGAGGGAGGGAGGGCACACACACAGACAGCCCCCCCTTTTCTGTGTGTGTTTGGAGGGGAGCAGAAAGACTCACACTGATACAAGCTCTAAAGTAGACTTCTTCTCGACAGTCAAAGCGGGGTTACGTTATTGCCCGTCGTGCACAGGAACCCGAAAGGCAACGGGGTGGCGGCTTTATATATATATATATATATATATATATATATATATATATATATATTATATATATATATATATATATATAAATAAATAAATATAGCTGCAAGCAGCGATGGAGGGCCCAAGCCGGTGGCAGCGCCAGCCCGGTGCCTTTAGTGTAACTAAAGGCACCAGGGTGGCGGTGCCACCGGCTTGGGCCCGTAATCGCTGCTTGCAGCTATATTTATTTATTCTTCTTCTTCTTTATTATTATTATTATTTTACTACCTTTTGGGCACTTTTGGGGGCCTTAACGTGCTCAAAAACTCTTGAAACTTTGCACAAATGTCAGAACCCGCGGCCATTAGAGCCGGACTGAAGCTGGGACCCGGGCGTGGCAGGGGGGCTCGGCAGCGCCCCCTGGAATGGGATTCAAAAACATGTCCATATATCAAACACGCTTGCATGTAATAATATGAAACTCGGTACACATATAGATCTCATCGGGCCGAACAACTTTCGTGCTCTAAGTTTTACGCCAGTCCAACAGGAAGTCGGCTATTATGGGCTGTATGGAAACGCATGTTCTGGCATTTGAAACACTTCTCCCAGAGAATTCATCCGATGACCACGAAACTCGGTGTGCATGAAGTCAAGACATGGAGGATGCTAAATTGCGGACGGATTTTTGATATCTCGAACGGTTTGGCCGTGGCGAGGAAACGAATTTATGATTAAAAAAGGATGCATAAAGTGTGTTATAACTTAGTTATAGTTTTACCTACAGTTACAAAACTCAGCGTGTGTTTTGATCTTATCAAGCCGAACAACTTTCTAATTTACAGTCATTAGCTCCGACCAACAGAAAGTCAGATATTGTGGTTTGAATGTGAATTGTGTCTCTCTCTGTCTCTCTGGCATTCTGTGTGTGTGTGTCTGTCTGTGTGGGGTGGGGAGGGGAGGGGGGGATCTGTGTATGTGTGTGTGTGTGAGGAGGGGGGCTAGTTTAGTTTAACCCTTTCTCTGCTGTGTGCAAAATCTCGGGCACTTTTGGGGCCCTTAACGTGCTCGAAAACTCTTGAAATTTTGCACACAGGTCAGAACCCGCGGCTGAAGCTGGTACCCGGGCGTGGCAGGGGGGCTCGACAGCGCCCCCTGGAATGGGATTCAAACACTTGTCCGTATATCAAACACGCTTGCATGTAATAATATGAAACTCGGTACACATTTAGATCTCATCGGGCCGAACAACTTTCGTGCTCTAAGTTTTACGCCAGCCCAACAGGAAGTCGGCTATTGTGGGTGGTATGAAAACGCATGCCCCTGGAATTTGAAACACTCTTTCTAGAAAATTCATCCAATCGCAACCAAACTCGGTCAGCATGACGTCAAGACATTGAGGATACTAAATTGCTGACGGATTTTTGAAATCTCGAACAGTTTGGCCGTGGCGAGGAAACAAAATTATGGCGAGAAAAGAGAAACACGATGTGTTATAACATCTTCATACATTAATTGATCTTGATGAAACTTCAGTAGCGTGTTTGTTGTAAGAGAGCGATCACATGGATGTAACTAATGTGAGTCAAAGTTATAGCGCCACCAACTGGCAGCAGGAAGTGTGTTACTTTTGACAAAAGTGGGGGGGTTAGTTTTACCTACAGTCACAAAACTTGGTATGTATATTGTGCACATCGAGCCGGACAACTTTCTGGTTTACAGTCATTAGCACCGACCAACAGGAAGTCAGATATTTTGGTTTGAATGTGGTTTTGTCTCTCTCTGACAGAGTTCCCCCTGCCATTCTCTGTGTGTGTGTGTGTGTGTGGGGAGGGAGGGAGGGAGGGAGGGAGGGAGGGCACACACACACACAGACAGCCCCCCCCTTTTCTGTGTGTGTTTGGAGGGGAGCAGAAAGACTCACACTAGAGTGCGGATCGGGCCAAATTTTTCAGTCCGAGCCCGGCCCGCTTCCGACAGAGCAGTAACCGAACCCGACCCGAGCCCGACAGGCATAAAGATATTTATGTTCGAGCCCGACCCGAGCCCGACAGTTAAAATCCCATTTTTTTCTCATACTAATGACAATTGTACGTTTTTTTGTGTGGAAAGCCCGCTTTTATTAAGCAACTGTAGGAAGGCAATCGGAAATGTCAACAGGACAAGCGCATCAGCGCGCGGAGCAACAAGCGCTCTTAACACCTGGCGCGCACACATTATGCACGCGTTTCGTTGTCACGGCTACATAAACAAATGTCCGCACACAGGAAGACGGATGTTATGGTAATATTTTACATGTATTTTAATCACAAAAACGAACGTTTGCATCAAGTGAAAGCATCAGGCACATCGGCTACCTACATAAGCTGTTTTAAATTTAAAATGTTCAATGCCTTATCGCGCTGATGTGACCGAGCCCGACCCGAACCCGAACATCATTTCTAAATATCTGTCCGAACCCGGCCCGGCCCGTCGGGCTCGGGTCGGGTATCCATCCTCTAACTCACACTGATGCAAGCTCTAAAGCAGACTTCTTCTCGACAGTCAAGCGGGGTTACGTTATTGCTTGTCGTGCACAGGAACCCGAAAGGCAACGGGGTGGCGGCTTTTTATATATATATATATATATATATATATATATATATATATATATATATAAATAAATATAGCTGCAAGCAGCGATGGAGGGCCCAAGCCGGTGGCAGCGCCAGCCCGGTGCCTTTAGTGTAACTAAAGGCACCAGGGTGGCGGTGCCACCGGCTTGGGCCCGTAATCGCTGCTTGCAGCTATATTTATTATTATTAGGGCCCAAGCCTTGAAAAGGCGAAGGCCCTATTGTTTTTCTTGGGATTATTATTTATTCTTCTTCTTCTTCTTTATTATTATTATATTACTACCTTTTGGGCACTTATGGGGGCCTTAACGTGCTCAAAAACTCTTGAAACTTTGCACAAATGTCAGAACCCGCAGCCATTAGGGCCCGACTGAAGCTGGGACCCGGGCGTGGCAGGGGGGCTCGCCAGCGCCCCCTGGAATGGGATTCAAAAACATGTCCATATCTCAAACACGCTTGCATGTAATAATATGAAACTCGGTACACATATAGATCTCATCGGGCCGAACAACTTTCGTGCTCTAAGTTTTACGCCAGTCCAACAGGAAGTCGGTTATTATGGGCTGTATGGAAACGCATGTTCTGGCATTTGAAACACTTGTCCTAGAGAATTCATCGGATGACCACGAAACTCGGTGTGCATGAAGTCAAGACATGGAGGATGATAAATTGCGAGGGGATTTTTGATATCTCGAATGGTTTGGCCGTGGCGAGGAAACGAATTTATGGCGAATATTGGAAACAGGAAGTGTGTTATAACATCCTCATACATTAACTGATCTTAATGAAACTTCAGCAGTGTGTTTGCTGTAAGAGGCCGATCACATGGATGTGACTATTGTGAGTCAAAGTTATAGCGCCACCAACTGGCAGCAGGAAGTGTGTCACTTTCAAAATGCTTTGAAATCACCCTCTTATTTTTACCCGATTTGCTTCAAACTTCATCTGTATAATGTAAACACACGGCAGATGTAGACCTGTGAAAGGATTATTGATATCTTAAATACTGTTGCCATGGCAACGCATCAAACTTTAATATTCTTTTTTAAAGTTTTTGAGACTCTTAGCATACTTGAAATTGCATGAAACTCGACAGACACTTTACATTTATTGCCAAGTACACTTGTGCAAAGTTTCAGAAACGGGCGTGGTAAGGGGCTCAGTAGCGCCACCTTTAGTCAAAAATAGGGTATTAGTTTTACCTACAGTAACAAAAATCGGTATCTATATTTATCTCCACGAGCCGGACAACTTTCTAATTGACAGTCATTAGCTCCGACCAACAGGAAGTCAGATATTTTGGTTTGAATGTGATTTGATGGGAATTTTGCCAGTCTCTCTCAGTGTCTGTGTGTGAGAGAGGAGGGGGGCTTTATTTTAACCCTTTCTCTGCTGTGTGGGACTTCTCGGGCACTTTTGGGGCCCTTAACGTGCTCGAAAACTCTTGAAACTTTGCACACAGGTCAGAACCCGCGGCCATCAGGGCCGGCCTGAAGCTGATACCCGGGCGTGGCAGGGGAGCTCAACAGCGCCCCCTTGAACGTGGTCCGAAAACTTGGTCCATATATCAAACACGTTTGCATGTAATAATATGAAACTCGGTACACATATAGATTTAATCGGGCCGAACAACTTTCGTGCTCTAAGTTTTACGCCAGTCCAACAGGAAGTCGGCTATTATGGGTTGTTTAAAAAATGAATCCCCCTGGAATTTTATATACTCATCCTAAAAAAATATTTCGATCGCCACCAAACTCAGTCAACATGAAGTCAAGACATGGAGGATGCTAAATTGCGGACGGATTTTTGATATCTCGAACGGTTTGGCCGTGGCGAGGAAACGAATTTATGGCGAGAAAAGAGAAACACGATGTGTTATAACGTCTTCATACATTAACTGATCTTGATGAAACTTCAGTAGTGTGTTTTTTGTAAGAGGCCGATCACATGGATGTAACTAATGTGAGTCAAAGTTATAGCGCCACCAACTGGCAGCAGGAAGTGTGTTACTTTCAAGATGCTTTTGACTAAAGTGGGGGGGTTATTTTTACCTACAGTCACAAAACTCGGTATGTATTTTGTGCACATCGAGCCGGACAACTTTCTCATTTACAGTCATTAGCTCCGACCAACAGGAAGTCAGATATTTTGGTTTGAATGTGGTTTTGTCTCTCTCCGACAGAGTTCCCCCTGCCATTCTGTGTGTGTGTGTGTGTGTGTGTGTGTGTGTGTGTTTGGAGGGGAGCAGAAAGACTCACACTGATACAAGCTCTAAAGCAGACTTCTTCTCGACAGTCAAAGCGGGGTTACGTTATTGCCCGTCGTGCACAGGAACCCGAAAGGCAACGGGGTGGCGGCTTTTTATATATATATATATATATATATATATATATATATATATATATATATATATATATATATATATATATTTAGGGCCCAAGCCCTGAAAGGGCGAAGGCCCTATTGTTTTCCCTCGGATTATTAGGGCCCAAGCCTTGAAAAGGCGAAGGCCCTATTGTTTTCCTCCGGATTATTAGGGCCCAAGCCTTGAAAAGGCGAAGGCCCTATTGTTTTCCAAAGGATTATTAGGGCCCAAGCCTTGAAAAGGCGAAGGCCCTATTGTTTTCCTTCGGATTATTCTTCTTTATTATTAGGGCCCAAGCCTTGAAAAGGCGAAGGCCCTATTGTTTTCCTCCGGATTATTCTTCTTTATTATTATTATATTACTACCTTTTGGGCACTTTTGGGGGCCTTAACGTGCTCAAAAACTCTTGAAACTTTGCACAAATGTCAGAACCCGCGGCCATTAGAGCCGGACTGAAGCTGGGACCCGGGCGTGGCAGGGGGGCTCGACAGCGCCCCCTGGAACGCGGTCCGAAAACTTGGTCCATAAATCAAACACGCTTGCGTGTAATAATATGAAACTCGGTACACTTATAGATCTCATCGGTTCATATATCCTTCGTGCTCTGACTTTTTACCCCAGCCCAACAGGAAGTCGGCTATTTGGGGTAGTTAGAAAAACGCATTCAATGGAATTTAAAATACTCCTCCTAGACGATTCAAACAATCACCACGAAACTCGGTGTGCATGAAGTCAAGACATGGAGGATGATAAATTGCGAGGGGATTTTTGATATCTCGAACGGTTTGGCCGTGGCGAGGAAACGAATTTATGGCGAATATTGGAAACAGGAAGTGTGTTATAACATCCTCATACATTAATTGATCTTGATGAAACTTCAGCAGTGTGTTCGTTGTAAGAGGCCGATCGCATGGATGTGACTATTGTGAGTCAAAGTTATAGCGCCACCAACTGGCAGCAGGAAGTGTGTCACTTTCAAAATGCTTTGAATTCACCCTCTTATTTTTACCCGATTTGCTTCAAACTTTATGTGTATAATGTAAACACACGGCAGATGTAGACCTGTGAAAGAATTATTGATATCTTAAATACTGTTGCCATGCCAACGCTTTAAACTTTTATATTCTTTTTGGGTGCATTTGAGGCTCTTAACATGCTTCAAATTGCATGAAACTCAACATGCATATCAGATTTATTAGGTACTAGGCATGTGTGAAGTTTCAGAAACGGGCGTGGTAAGGGGCTCAGTAGCGCCACCTTTAGTCAAAAATGGGGTATTAGTTTTACCTACAGTAACAAAAATCGGTATTTATATTTATCTCCCCGAGCCGGACAACTTTCTAATTTACAGTCATTAGCTCCGACCAACAGGAAGTCAGATATTTTGGTTTGAATGTGATTTGATGGGAATTTTGCCAGTCTCTCTCAGTGTCTGTGTGTGTGAGAGAGGAGGGGGGCTTTATTTTAACCCTTTCTCTGCTGTGTGGGACTTCTCGGGCACTTTTGGGGCCCTTAACGTGCTCGAAAACTCTTGAAACTTTGCACACAGGTCAGAACCTGCGGACATCAGGGCTGGGCTGAAGCTGGTACCCGGGCGTGGCAGGGGAGCTCAACAGCGCCCCCTTGAACGTGGTCCGAAAAACTTGGTCCATATATCAAACACGTTTGCATGTAATAATATGAAACTCGGTACACATATAGATTTAATCGGGCCGAACAACTTTCGTGCTCTAAGTTTTACGCCAGTCCAACAGGAAGTCGGCTATCATGGGCTGTATGAAAATGCATGCCCCTGGAATTTGACATACTCCTCCAAGAAAAATTATCCTATCGCCACCAAACTCGGTCAGCATGAAGTCAAGACATTGAGGACGCTAAATTGCGGACGGATTTTTGATATCTCTAACGGTTTGGCCGTGGCGAGGAAACGAAGTTATGGCGAGAAAAGAAAAACACAATGTGTTATAACGTCTTCATACATTTATTGATCTTGGTGAAACTTCAGCAGTGTGTTTGTTGTAAGAGGGCGATCACATGGATGTGACTATTGTGAGTCAAAGTTATAGCGCCACCAACTGGCAGCAGGAAGTGTGTTACTTTCAAGATACTTTTGACTAAAGTGGGTGGGTTATTTTTACCTACAGTCACAAAACTCGGTATGTAAATTGTGCTTATCGATCCGGACAACTTTCTCATTTACAGTCATAAGCTCCGACCAACAGGAAGTCAGATATTTTGGTTTGAATGTGGTTTTGTCTCTCTCTGACAGAGTTCCCCCTGCCATTCTCTGTGTGTGTGTGTGTGTGTGTGTGTGTGTGTGTGTGTGTGTGGGGAGGGAGGAAGGGAGGGCACACACACAGACAGCCCCCCCCCCTTTTCTGTGTGTGTTTGGAGGGGAGCAGAAAGACTCACACTGATGCAAGCTCTAAAGCAGACTTCTTCTCGACAGTCAAAGCGGGGTTACGTTATTGCCCGTCGTGCACAGGAACCCGAAAGGCAACGGGGTGGCGGCTTTTTATATATATATATATATATATATATATAAATATAAATAAATATAGCTGCAAGCAGCGATGGAGGGCCCAAGCCGGTGGCAGCGCCAGCCCGGTGCCTTTAGTGTAACTAAAGGCACCAGGGTGGCGGTGCCACCGGCTTGGGCCCGTAATCGCTGCTTGCAGCTATATTTATTATTATTTTACTACCTTTTGGGCACTTTTGGGGGCCTTAACGTGCTCAAAAACTCTTGAAACTTTGCACAAATGTCAGAACCTGCGGCCATCAGGGCCCGACTGAAGCTGGGACCCGGGCGTGGCAGGGGGGCTCGCCAGCGCCCCCTGGAATGGGATTCAAAAACTTGTCCATATCTCAAACACGCTTGCATGTAATAATATGAAACTCGGTACACATATAGATCTCATCGGGCCGAACAACTTTCGTGCTCTAAGTTTTACGCCAGTCCAACAGGAAGTCGGTTATTATGGGCTGGATGGAAACGCATGTTCTGGCATTTGAAACACTTGTCCTAGAGAATTCATCGGATGACCACGAAACTCGGTGTGCATGAAGTCAAGACATGGAGGATGCTAAATTGCGAGGGGATTTTTGATATCTCGAACGGTTTGGCCGTGGCGAGGAAACGAATTTATGGCGAATATTGGAAACAGGAAGTGTGTTATAACATCTTCATACATTAACTGATCTTGATGAAACTTCAGCAGTGTGTTTGTTGTAAGAGGCCGATCACATGGATGTGACTATTGTGAGTCAAAGTTATAGCGCCACCAACTGGCAGCAGGAAGTGTGTCACTTTCAAAATGCTTTGAAATCACCCTCTTATTTTTACCCGATTTGCTTCAAACTTCATCTGTATAATGTAAACACACGGCAGATGTAGACCTGTGAAAGGATTATTGATATCTTAAATACTGTTGCCATGGCAACGCATCAAACTTTAATATTCTTTTTGGGTGCATTTGAGGCTCTTAACATGCTTCAAATTGCATGAAACTCAACATGCATATCAGATTTATTAGGTACTAGGCATGTGTGAAGTTTCAGAAACGGGCGCGGTGGAGGGGCTCAGTAGCGCCACCTTTAGTCAAAAATGGGGTATTAGTTTTACCTACAGTAACAAAAATCGGTATTTATATTTATCTCCCCGAGCCGGACAACTTTCTAATTTACAGTCATTAGCTCCGACCAACAGGAAGTCAGATATTTTGGTTTGAATGTGATTTGATGGGAATTTTGCCAGTCTCTCTCAGTGTCTGTGTGTGTGAGAGAGGAGGGGGGCTTTATTTTAACCCTTTCTCTGCTGTGTGGGACTTCTCGGGCACTTTTGGGGCCCTTAACGTGCTCGAAAACTCTTGAAACTTTGCACACAGGTCAGAACCTGCGGCCATTATAGCCGGACTGAAGCTGGTACCCGGGCGTGGCAGGGGAGCTCAACAGCGCCCCCTTGAACGTGGTCCGAAAAACTTGGTCCATATATCAAACACGTTTGCATGTAATAATATGAAACTCGGTACACATTTAGATATCATCGGGCCGAACAACTTTCGTGCTCTAAGTTTTACGCCAGTCCAACAGGAAGTCGGCTATTATGGGTTGTATGAAAACGCATGCCCCTGGAATTTGATATACTCCTCCAAGAAAAATTATCCTATTGCCACCAAACTCAGTCAGCATGAAGTAAAGACATTGAGGACGCTAAATTGCGGACGGATTTTTGATATCTCGAACGGTTTGGCCGTGGCGAGGAAACAAAGTTATGGCGAGAAAAGAAAAACACAATGTGTTATAACGTCTTCATACATTTATTGATCTTGATGAAACTTCAGCAGTGTTTTTGTTGTAAGAGGGCGATCACATGGATGTGGCTATTGTGAGTCAAAGTTATAGCGCCACCAACTGGCAGCAGGAAGTGTGTTACTTTCAAGATACTTTTGACTAAAGTGGGGGGGTTATTTTTACCTACAGTCACAAAACTCGGTCTGTATATTGTGCTTATCGATCCGGACATCTTTCTCATTTACAGTCATTAGCTCCGACCAACAGGAAGTCAGATATTTTGGTTTGAATGTGGTTTTGTCTCTCTCTGACAGAGTTCCCCCTGCCATTCTCTCTCTGTGTGTGTGTGTGTGTGTGTGTGTTAGTCCAGTGAGATACTGGAGGAGGAGGGGGAGGGGGGGGGGAGGAGGAGGGAGGGCACACACACAGACAGCCCCCCCCCCCCCCTTTTCTGTGTGTGTTTGTAGGGGAGCAGAAAGACTCACACTGATACAAGCTCTAAAGCAGACTTCTTCTCGACAGTCAAAGCGGGGTTACGTTATTGCCCGTCGTGCACAGGAACCCGAAAGGCAACGGGGTGGCGGCTTTTTATATATATATATATATATATATATATATATATATATATAAATAAATATAGCTGCAAGCAGCGATGGAGGGCCCAAGCCGGTGGCAGCGCCAGCCCGGTGCCTTTAGTGTAACTAAAGGCACCAGGGTGGCGGTGCCACCGGCTTGGGCCCGTAATCGCTGCTTGCAGCTATATTTATTTATATTTTAATTTGTTTTTTTATTTTTATTTCTCATTTGTTTTATTCAAAAATACTTTACTTTTCCATGTGTTGCTTTGTTATGTTTTGTTTTTGCTGAGCCAAAACATTTTCCTTGATTGATGTAACTTAGGTTGTTTTTATTTAATATTGTCATTTTATTTTTATATTTGACATTACGCCAGCCATGTTTTGTTTAGTTTAGTTCAGTTTTTGTTATTGTATTATTTTATTCATCTTTTCATTTTGGAAATGTTTCATGTTTCAAATCATAACCTCACCCTCCATGCTTAGTTTAGTGTAGATTAGTTTTGTGTGTGTGTGTGTGTGTATTGAGTGTGTATTTATATATACACACGTATACAGAAACGTCCACTTTTGGTATGGCAAGATGTCTTAAAATTTTCTAACTTAAACTTAGACCACATTATTAGATTACCCTTTGACTTTATTTATACACATAAATGACAGCTTAATCATTTTTAATATTGTTTTGTGCATTTATTTAAAGACTGCATGTACCATTTTTTGTCACTGGTGTTACCTTACTTCTTTGGCAATATTAAAGGTTTTTATGAAATATTATTAGGGCCCAAGCCTTGAAAAGGCGAAGGCCCTATTGTTTTCCTTCGGATTATTCTTCATTATTAGGGCCCAAGCCTTGAAAAGGCGAAGGCCCTATTGTTTTTCTTAGGATTATTATTTATTATTCTTCTTCTTCTTCTTCTTCTTTATTATTATTATTATATTACTACCTTTTGGTCACTTTTGGGGGCCTTAACGTGCTCAAAAACTCTTGAAACTTTGCACAAATGTCAGAACCCGCGGCCATTAGGACCGCGCTGAAGCTGGGACCCGGGCGTGGCAGGGGGGCTCGGCAGCGCCCCCTGGAATGGGATTCAAAAACATGTCCATATATCAAACACGCTTGCATGTAATAATATGAAACTCGGTACACATATAGATCTCATCGGGCCGAACAACTTTCGTGCTCTAAGTTTTACGCCAGTCCAACAGGAAGTCGGCTATTATGGGCTGTATGGAAACGCATGTTCTGGCATTTGAAACACTTCTCCCAGAGAATTCATCCGATGACCACGAAACTCGGTGTGCATGAAGTCAAGACATGGAGGATGCTAAATTGCGGACGGATTTTTGATATCTCGAACGGTTTGGCCGTGGCGAGGAAACGAATTTATGATTAAAAAAGGATGCATAAAGTGTGTTATAACTTAGTTATAGTTTTACCTACAGTTACAAAACTCAGCGTGTATTTTGATCTTATCAAGCCGAACAACTTTCTAATTTACAGTCATTAGCTCCGACCAACAGAAAGTCAGATATTGTGGTTTGAATGTGAATTGTGTCTCTCTCTGTCTCTCTGCCATTCTGTGTGTCTGTCTGTGTGGGGTGGGGAGGGGAGGGGGGGATCCGTGTATGTGTGTGTGTGTGTGAGGAGGGGGGCTAGTTTAGTTTAACCCTTTCTCTGCTGTGTGCAAAATCTCGGGCACTTTTGGGGCCCTTAACGTGCTCGAAAACTGGGTGGGGAGGGGAGGGGGGATCTGTGTATGTGTGTGTGTGTGTGTGTGTGTGTGAGGAGGGGGGCTACCGGTAGTTTAGTTTAACCCTTTCTCTGCTGTGTGCAAAATCTCGGGCACTTTTGGGGCCCTTAACGTGCTCGAAAACTGGGTGGGGAGGGGAGGGGGGGATCTGTGTATGTGTGTGTGTATGTGTGTGTGTGAGGAGGGGGGCTAGTTTAGTTTAACCCTTTCTCTGCTGTGTGCAAAATCTCGGGCACTTTTGGGGCCCTTAACGTGCTCGAAAACTCTTGAAATTTTGCACACAGGTCAGAACCCGCTGAAGCTGGTACCCGGGCGTGGCAGGGGGGCTCGACAGCGCCCCCTGGAATGGGATTCAAACACTTGTCCGTATATCAAACACGCTTGCATGTAATAATATGAAACTCGGTACACATTTAGATCTCATCGAGCCGAACAACTTTCGTGCTCTAAGTTTTACGCCAGCCCAACAGGAAGTCGGCTATTGTGGGTGGTATGAAAACGCATGTTCTGGCATTTGAAACACTCTTTCTAGAAAATTCATTCAATCGCAACCAAACTCGGTCAGCATGACGTCAAGTCATTGAGGATACTAAATTGCTGACGGATTTTTGATATCTCGAACAGTTTGGCCGTGGCGAGGAAACGAAATTATGGCGAGAAAAGAGAAACACGATGTGTTATAACGTCTTCATACATTAATTGATCTTGATGAAACTTCAGTAGCGTGTTTGTTGTAAGAGAGCGATCACATGGATGTAACTAATGTGAGTCAAAGTTATAGCGCCACCAACTGGCAGCAGGAAGTGTGTTACTTTTGACAAACTTTAGTAAACTAAAAGGTTAGTTTTACCTACAGTCACAAAACTTGGTATGTATATTGTGCACATCGAGCCGGACAACTTTCTGATTTACAGTCATTAGCTCCGACCAACAGGAAGTCAGATATTTTGGTTTGAATGTGGTTTTGTCTCTCTCTGCCTCTCTCTGACAGAGTTCCCCCTGCCAGTGTGTGTGTGTGTGTGTGTGTGTGTGTGTGTGTGTGTGTGTGTGTGTGTGTGTCTGTGTGTGTGTCTGTGTGGAGAGGGGAGGGAGGGCACACACACAGACAGCCCCCCCTGTCTGTGTGTGTGGGGAGGGGGGCAGAAAAACTCTATTAAAAATAGGTATATTGTGCCATCTAGTGTTTTATACTATGTATACATGTGTTTTTTCTTTTAAACAAGTGTTTTAAAGTACAGTAATTTCAATGAATATATATACCACACTTCATAGGAATTTTCGGTGTTGTGTACTTACAATGGCTGCTGATTTCATGTGTCCGTTAAGTCCATGAGACTGTAGGGTGTCTAATTTTTTATTTTAGGTTTCAGAAGGGTGTTCACGCATACTTTGTGGTTGATATGTGCCCTCGATGCGCACTTTTGCAGAACCCACACTGATGCAAGCTCTAAAGCAGACTTCTTCTCGACAGTCAAAGCGGAGTTACGTTATTGCCCGTCGTGCACAGGAACCCTAAACGCACCGGGGTGGCGGTTTTATATATATATATATATATATATATATATATATATATATATATATATATATAAATATAGCTGCAAGCAGCGATGGAGGGCCCAAGCCGGTGGCACCGCCACCTTGGTGCCTTTAGTGCAACTAAAGGCACCGGGGTGGCGGTGCCACCGGCTTGGGCCCGTAATCGCTGCTTGCAGCTATATTTATTATATTACTACCTTTTGGGCACTTTTGGGGGCCTTAACATGCTCAAAAACTCTTGAAACTTTGCACAAATGTCAGAACCCGCGGCCATTAGAGCCGGACTGAAGCTGGTACCCGGGCGTGGCAGGGGGGCTCGACAGCGCCCCCTGGAACGCGGTCCGAAAACTTGGTCCATAAATCAAACACGCTTGCATGGAATAATATGAAACTCGGTACACTTATAGATCTCATCGGTTCATATATCCTTCATGCTCTGACTTTTTACCCCAGCCCAACAGGAAGTCGGCTATTTGGGGTAGTCTGAAAAACACATGCAATGGAATTTAAAATACTCCTCCTAGACGATTCCACCAATCACCACGAAACTCGGTGTGCATGAAGTCAAGACATGGAGGATGATAAATTGCGAGGGGATTTTTGATATCTCGAACGGGTTGGCCGTGGCGAGGAAACGAATTTATGGCGAATATTGGAAACAGGAAGTGTGTTATAACATCCTCATACATTAATTGATCTTGATGAAACTTCAGCATTGTGTTTGTTGTAAGAGGCCGATCACATGGATGTGACTATTGTGAGTCAAAGTTATAGCGCCACCAACTGGCAGCAGGAAGTGTGTCACTTTCAAAATGCTTTGAATTCACCCTCTTATTTTTACCGATTTGCTTCAAACTTCATCTGTATAATGTAAACACACGGCAGATGTAGACCTGTGAAATAATTATTGATATCTTAAATACTGTTGCCATGGCAACGCATCAAACTTTAATATTCTTTTTTAAAGTTTTTGAGACTCTTAGCATACTTGAAATTGCATGAAACTCGACAGACACTTTACATTTATTGCCTAGTACACTTGTGCAAAGTTTCAGAAACGGGCGTGGTAAGGGGCTCAGTAGCGCCACCTTTAGTCAAAAATGGGGTATTAGTTTTACCTACAGTAACAAAAATCGGTATCTATATTTATCTCCACGAGCCGGACAACTTTCTAATTTACAGTCATTAGCTCCGACCAACAGGAAGTCAGATATTTTGGTTTGAATGTGATTTGATGGGAATTTTGCCAGTCTCTCTCAGTGTCTGTGTGTGTGAGAGAGGAGGGGGGGCTTTATTTTAACCCTTTCTCTGCTGTGTGGGACTTCTCGGGCACTTTTGGGGCCCTTAACGTGCTCGAAAACTCTTGAAACTTTGCACACAGATCAGAACCTGCGGCCATCAGGGCCGGCCTGAAGCTGGTTCCCGGGCGTGGCAGGGGAGCTCAACAGCGCCCCCTTGAACGTGGTCCGCAAAACTTGGTCCATATATCAAACACGTTTGCATGTAATAATATGAAACTCGGTACACATATAGATTTAATCGGGCCGAACAACTTTCGTGCTCTAAGTTTTACGCCAGTCCAACAGGAAGTCGGCTATTATGGGTTGTTTAAAAACGAATCCCCCTGGAATTTTATATACTCCTCCTAGAAAATTATTTCGATCGCCACCAAACTCGGTCAGCATGAAGTCAAGACATTGAGGACGCTAAATTGCGGACGGATTTTTGATATCTCGAACGGTTTGGCCGTGGCGAGGAAACGAATTTATGGCGAGAAAAGAGAAACACGATGTGTTATAACGTCTTCATACATTAACTGATCTTGATGAAACTTCAGTAGTGTGTTTTTTGTAAGAGGCCGATCACATGGATGTAACTAATGTGAGTCAAAGTTATAGCGCCACCAACTGGCAGCAGGAAGTGTGTTACTTTCAAGATGCTTTTGACTAAAGTGGGGGGGTTATTTTTACCTACAGTCACAACGGTATGTATTTTGTGCAAATCGAGCCGGACAACTTTCTCATTTACAGTCTTTAGCTCCGACCAACAGGAAGTCAGATATTTTGGTTTGAATGTGGTTTTGTCTCTCTCTGACAGAGTCCCCCCTGCCATTCTGTGTGTGTGTGTGTGTGTGTGTGTGTGTGCGTGTGTGTCCGTCTGTCTGACACCCCCCCCCCCCCCCGTGTGTGTCTGTGTGGGGAGGGGAGGGAGGGCACACACACAGACAGCCCCCCTGTCTCTGTGTGTGTGGGGAGGGGGGCAGAAAGACTCATTAAAAATAGGTATATTGTGCCATCTAGTGTTTTATACTATGTATACATGTGTTTTTTCTTTTAAACAAGTGTTTTAAAGTACAGTAATTTCAATGAATATATATACCACACTTCATAGGAATTTTCGGTGTTGTGTACTTACAATGGCTGCTGATTTCATGTGTCCGTTAAGTCCATGAGACTGTAGGGTGTCTAATTTTTCATTTTAGGTTTCAGAAGGGTGCTCACGCATACTTTGTGGTTGATATGTGCCCTCGATGCGCACTATTGCAGAACCCACACTGATGCAAGCTCTAAAGCAGACTTCTTCTTGACAGTCAAAGCGGAGTTACGTTATTGCCCGTCGTGCACAGGAACCCTAAAGGCACCGGGGTGGCGGTTTTATATATATATATATATATATATATATATATATATATATATATATATATATATATATATATATATATATATATATAAAAATAAATATAGCTGCAAGCAGCGATGGAGGGCCCAAGCCGGTGGCACCGCCACCTCGGTGCCTTTAGTGCAACTCGAAGTCATATACTGACGCACTTTAGGCGTCATATACTGACGCTTTTGACATCGTCTACATCCAACGCACATGGCACCCTTTAGCGTCAATATGAGACGCAGATAGATATGGGCCAGAAGGCGCCTCCTAGCGGTCTAACCCTAACCCTACCCCAGACCTAAACCCAACCATAACCGAACAAAGCTCTGTGCGTGTCATATTGAAAGGGTGCCATGTGCGTTGGATGTACTGTAGACGAAATGTCAAAAGTGTCAGTATATGACGCCCTAGGATGAGAATGCGTTGAAATGTTATAATATTTATTCAGCATTTTGTTTTTATGTCATTTAAATAATATATTTGATAGTTATGTATACATTATTGTATTTTAAATGGTGTAAAAACCTGTTATTGACCTCAAAATAAAGCATTTTCCCTCTGTACATGATGGTGGGGACGAGCACTTCTGTGGTGCTTGGAATTCTATATAATTAATAAAAAATAAAATATTGCCACTTGATGGCTCAAGACGGTGTAATTGTTCATTGTTCAGGTGAACAATTGTTCACAATTGACCATTCGCAAAGACCCGCCCCCCTTAGTTACTGTCGCTATGTCCGACAAGCTACTTCGCTCCCATGCCACACCATGTTCTCATCCAGTGAAAAATCCATCGTGGAGCAGAGAGGACACTGACAACACGCTGACAGACAGGACAGACCAGGTTACTTTTGATATTAAACATATTAAACAGTCTCACCTTTCAAATTTGGTCATTTTTAAAAAGAAATGTAAACAATAAATACCGTTTTGTGGCTCTTTAATGTGTCTGACAGATCGCTGTAGAGCCTCAGTTAAAGCTGCTCGTGAACCGATCATCTCTTCCTTCTAGTTCATTTATAGCATCAAATAAACATGAATGAACATAAGAAGGAATGTTGTTTTAACCGCGGAAAGGCGTCAGTACACTCCGCTTCTCAAGTTCACATCCTCCCATGTTAATATACTAACTCTCCTGACTGCTTTGTCGGACAAAATGGCGGATGGCAAAGTATGATTGGTCAGATCACCTGTCAATCAAGCTCCCTGCGAAGGGTCAATTGTTCAAACCTTACCCTGTTTTTAGCTTATTTTATTAATTTTTTATTGCTGAAACAAGTTCCTTGATTTAACTCGTTGTTTTTATTTATTTGATTATTCCGTAATTTATATTTGAGTGATATACTTCACATGTAAGCAATATATTATCACTTTGCAATATATTATATATACATATATACAATATATTGTCCTATATACAATATAAGTCACTAATATAGTAAGTGTGCACGCTTGTATTAGGTCTTAGGTGTAAATTTATTCATACAGTATGTGTGCAAGCATGTGCATTCTTGTAGCGGGCGACGGGGCGGAGCTCCAGATTCCCGAGGCCAACAGTGGAGTCCCTCTCCCTGCCCTTGCTCATCGATCAGCAGTAACCCGAACCCCATGGCCCACAGTGGACTAAAGTGCAGATAGCACAGGCGAGATGGAGACGGAGTGATATAGCCATGTATTATTAACGACTCCAACTAATGACTGTGGAGGCCTTCTGGGGCCCGAGATGATGCAGATTGCATGGGGTGGAGTTAGAGTTGATAAACAAGGATGACTGGAGAAGAGTGATTGTTTTGAGTAGAGAGCGGCAGTCTGTTATGACATTATAATGGTTATAATGGGAATGCTTGGAACAGGCTGCATATTTAGCCAGAATCTATTTTGCCGCAGAAACGAACGGCTTGTAAATCAGCTGATTTGCGGTGCTCCGGGGAAAGAGGGAGTGTGGGTGGGCTCTCTCATTTGTCATTGTCATGGAGTGTGGCCTAAAAGCAATTTCCATAAGAGCAAAAAGGCAAAACACACACAGGCGCAATCTTGCAACACAAAACACACCAATGGAAATTGTCACAATCACACTTTGCAATGGTTATCTTATAACATTTATTGGAAAAAATCCCTGAAAAGTCCTTTCCTGGGACAGTTGGGACTTTTAAATTATTAATGGGCTATTTGATAGCATGCTGGTGTTTCGAAGTAACTCTGTCCGTGGTTGACCTCACGACCCATGATGCCCCTCTGCCAAACTCTTCACAGATTTTGAAATTGTTTCACAAATTACACTTTTTTTTTTGTTTTATTAGTAGTATTAAGGCACCCATCACTATTGCGAGTTTTGGTCTTTTCTTATTTGAGAACAATTTTACAATTTGTGGTGTTTTGTTTTTGTGTTTTTTTTTTTTTTTTTTTTTTTTTCGTTTTGTTTGGTGTTTTGTTTTTGCTGAGCTGAAACAATTTCCTTGATTGATTTAACTCTGGTGTTTTGTTTTGTTTTATTAATTTGTTGTATTTTATTTTATTATTTTGATTGTGCCCTGCATGATTTATTGTTTCGCGTTGCTCCGTTTATTTTATACACTGACGATACTGAATAAGCTTTATTCTTAGACTCAGAAACATTCCTTATTTACTTTCACACTGCGGTTGCACTGAAACAGAGGGGAAATGTTTTTTTGTGGGTTTTCTGGGTATGTGAGATTGTGAGATCTGCTCTAATAGTGCTCTTTCTCTTTGTGTGTGTGTGTGTGTGTGTGTGTGAACATGTGTAAACACAGGGAGGCCATCAACAGGTTGTGTGAAGTTGTACCCGGAGGAAAAGCTGCCTGGAAGAAGAAAGTAAGAGCAAATTGCATTTTTTTTTTTTTGCTTTTTTTTATTTTATTAAGCACAAATCTAAGAAAATGTAGTGATATCCAAATACTTGTTTTCTGCCCTTTTTAGACCACCAACAAAACCCTCCAGTCTATCATGGGAAAGAGTAACCTACGTTTCGCTGGAATGAGCATCGGCGTCAACATCTCCATTGATGGCTTGAGTCTACTTGTCCCCACCACGCGACAGGTTGCTTAAATTAGATTTAATTAAATTGAATTAAAGATTAAAATTAAATTGCTTAAAGTTTAAATGTTTCCTAGTTATATAAATGTATATAAATGTGTTGGTTAAAGTCTGACCAATTGAGTTAATTCAACAAAAATTAGGGCTCTGATTAAATTATAAATTATATCATTGGATAGATATTTATTTAAATAGATATTGCCCCTTTAAGCTTTGCATGCTTTCCCCCGACACCGTTTGTTTATTTATTGCTTTATTTGTATTTTATTATAATTTTTTTATTAATACTAATTACGTAGGTCGGACAATTTGAATTGATGCAGACATCTTTTTCAACACTTTTTTTCATCTCTTTATGTAGGTGATTGCCCATCACCCCATGCAGTCCATATCTTTCGCCTCTGGTGGAGACTCGGTAAGACCTCGAAAATACATATTTACTGTTCAAGGGCTCTTCTTTCAGCTCATATCATTCATTTCTCAAACTGCAACTTGATTCTGACTCTGATTTCTTCGTGTGTTGCAGGATACACCCGATTACGTCGCCTATGTGGCCAAAGACCCTGTCAATCAAAGAGGTATTTTTATTCTATTTTTACTAATATATATGCGTGTTATTTTATTGTGTATGCATATTATGCACAAAACAAAAGTTATTGTTAGAGTTATGGTCTTCAGTTGGCAAATGTTGAGCTATGGTGCTTGTTTGGGAAAAATGGGTTTGATCCCAGCTTGCGTCATGTCCCCAATTCCATTTCCCATTGATTTTCCTTCACTTTTGTTTGTGTCACTGATTATTTTGGCTAGATTTCTCACATGTGCATAATATTACCTTGCTCTCATCCCTCTAGCGTGTCACATCCTGGAGTGCAGTGAAGGTCTTGCCCAGAATGTGATCAGTACCATCGGCCAGGCCTTCGAACTGCAGTTCAAACAGTACCTACACAGCCCACCCAAAGCCATTCCCACCACGGATAGGTGAGATTCACATCATTTCCCTTGTTTGTTTGGGTTTTTGGATCTATCGTTTTATCTAGTCAATATTAAACTTCAGCTCTGAACAGTTTTCACAAGGTTGAAACAGGATACACACGGCTTGTGTTTCATATAGCCATCATGTTTTGATCGCAGACCGTTATTTAAAGCTAAATTTATTTAAGGGGCTCTCAGAAACCACAAGCCTGCTCAGTGTCACATCAGTTATGGATCATTCCTTTCAATTTGCTCAATTATAAATCATTGTTGTTAAATGCTCTTTTTGTCTTTAATATAAGTCTACTTCCCTATATAGACAGGATCCTACTGTAACTGAATGGAACTGATGTCACTCATGTTTACCGCACTACATAGAAAACAGCTCCGTGTGCTGTTAGCCTGTTGCTAAGCTACCACATGAAACTCTAAAGGAGCGATCACATTAGTCACTTCCGAATTCACATGATCAACTTAAACCTTTCACCCTCGCGCTAAATTCCCAATTGCGAGTGTTACTATGAAAAGGACTCGATTTTGCTCAGAACAACAGGAAATTTGACCATACCTTAATAAGCATAAAAACATAAAGCACAGACAAATATGAATTAAAATAGTAATTTGTAAGTAGATACTACTAAATAAGCATGTTTTTATTGGCACATTTCAGTACTAAATGGAAATATATTTATGATTTATATATTTAAATTGAATGAAATATATAATTACCTTTGCACTGATTGCTAATATGTTAATGCGCAAACATGCTAAATAGCTTTATTTAATGTTCAGGACTATACGAACAGAAGAGTCGGCGTGGGGGGATGACGAGGAATCGTCCGAGCACGATTACTACAACAGCATCCCGGGGAAGGAGCCTCCCGTTGGGGGAGTGGTGGACTCCAGGCTCAGGCCTCCTGCGGGCCTACTGGGTCACGTCCACACGCAACCACAGAGCAAAACCGCTCAGGTAAAACAATAGACTTTATTATAAATGGACGTAGAGTTCAATTCCTGCTTTAATTTGCGTTATGAACAGCATGAAGTGGTCTGTAGAGAGAATAAACTATTAGCATAAAGCTAATTGCGTCAGGCAAACAAACGAATGAAAGCCTATGCCATCCGCAAGAAATTAGCAATTCTTCAATTATCGATGATTATTTTTAAAACTACTCGACCTTTCGAAACCTTTGACCTCTTTAACCTGCCCTGTCAAACCAACCATCATAATTTGCTATAAGTACTTTCTGCACTACAAAAATATATATTTTTTTATACTTTGAGAAGAAACATAGCGTATAAGACGTTTTATTAGAGACACATATACATTATACAATGTATTACAAAAAAATTATAATAATAATTCTAGAATATAAAAATGATTATTTCAGATGGGGTCACCAGCCAAAAGAGATGCTTGCAGCCTCCCTGCCGCCCACTTGTGTTATGAAGTGCACTGGGACACGGAGAACAGCAGCTCAAGTGAGACACCTGGTGGTTAATTATCAGTATTGTTACTTTTGTGACGTTTTGTTGCTTTTTAACATATTTAAGGTGCTGGAAGTAACATGGTCCGATATTACATTTTTTTCCTTCTAACGCCGATGTTATTTAGTTACCAGTTTATTTTCTGTAGGTTTGACTTCCGATGGTTACCTGCGAGCAGACGGTCATCCTCCCGGCAGCCGTGATTACGAGGAACACCTGTACGTAAACACACAGAATCTGGACAACATGGAGGCTTCAATGGACGCCCAAAGAGGACGCAAACCCGAGAGCCCGAAGAAAGACATTTTTGATATGAGTGAGTCCACTGCAAATGACTGAAATTGATTAATCTCAAGAAGAAGAATGCATACAACTCACTTCATCCTACAAACTGTACTGTTCTTGACCTCACAGGGCCATTTGAGGACGCCCTGCGTCTACATGAAGCCAGTGGAGTTTGCGTACTGGAGGACAAGTGGCCGAGTCCCCCACGGCGCCGGGCCCCCGTCGCACCCACAGAGGACCAGCTCCGGCGGGAGATGTGGTACCACGGACGCATGAGCCGCAGGGACGCAGAGAATCTGCTGGGCCGAGACGGGGATTTCCTGGTGCGGGACAGCGCCACTAACCCAGGCCAATATGTCCTGACTGGGATGCAGTGTGGGCTTCCCAAACATCTGCTGCTGGTGGATCCAGAAGGAGTGGTGAGTGACGCTTCAAGCTCAGTCAAACCAATTATGAAAACACTTAAAGGGATAGTTCACCCAAAAATGAAAAGTAGCCCATGATTTACTCACCCTCAAGTCATCCTAGGTGTAAATGACATTCTTCTTTCAAACTAATACAATCGGAAATGTCCTGGCTCTTCCAAGCTTTATAATGGCAGTGTATAATTGAACCACATCTTTATATAAATCAATATATTAAATGGCTTTATAGTATAACCACGTGACGTCTTATATGAACTTTTTTAATTGTCCGTTTCCATTAGGTTCGGACTAAAGACATGCTTTTTGAGAGCATCAGTCACCTGATCAACTACCACCTGACGAACAAGCTGCCAATCGTTGCGGCGGAGAGCGAGTTACACCTCCAGCAGGTGGTCTGCAGAAAGCACTGACCTCCATTTGAAGCCCGTATACATGGTGAGACGTTTGCGACATGTTCCTACAGACGATTGAAGCTTTTTGGTTGTGTAATTCACAGATTTTGTATTGTTTTTTTCAGGGTTAAAGGCCAATCCCTGTGCCGCCAATCTAGAGGCCTCACACTTGCCTTAAACACAGACTGTGAGCTTCCACTGGGACTTGTGGGATATCCCTGTTCCTTTGGCACTGACCACAAACAGCTTTCAACTTTCATGTCCTGTTAAATCGACCCCTTCTTCAACAGAGAAGACCCCAACTGAGAGTTTGGCGTTGGGAAATAAGGTGCTTGTGAACATTGAGTTTCCCAGCAGACTGTTCTTGGCATCGCCTGACAGAAATGTGAACTTATGAGAAACACACGAGACAAACCGTCTTATTCCCTTCCTTTTCATCCGTACAAGCGTTTGTCGTCCTTTCTAAATGTATTGGGTAACTGTGACTCTGATCTTCTCTGATGGTCACCTCTGAAACTCTGGACATCAGTGTGTTGTTGTGCTTACCAACAGTTTGCTCTCAGGATGCAGTATTTGTTAAGGACGTTATGTAAAGCTCAGTCGCTCTAATGCAGTCGTATCAAATGCACATGTTTAATTTATGAACTCAGGACCAAACGTTTGGGTCATGCTCATGTGATATTGCCCTTTTTTAAACGATAGTGTTCCAGACATGAATTATACTTCACAATTACGCATATTCCATTTCTCTTTTGTGTTTAGTCACATCAACAAATGCCCATAATGCACACGGTTTCATTTAAATATGCATTCAGTAGTTTCTTTTGTGAAGAGTCATCTGATTGGTGTACACTCACATGAGAAGACTTTACTAATAGTTTTCATATATATATATATATATATATATATATATATATATATATATATATATATATTAATCATGTATGGTGTAAAATGACGTGACTTGGACTTGACTTGTAATGTGGACACATTAGCAACATTTTAGGCGGGAAAAAGGCCTATTGTTTATTATCAAAAGCGTTTTTACGAACAGAAAAAGATCAGCGGATTATTGTGATAATAAACAAAAATTAGACAATGAAACACTTATTATAAGTGGAAACACATTTTTATTTTTTTATTTTTTATCATTGGGTAAACCACTCAAACTCACTCTGTAGAAGACGAGACGATCAAGCTAACCACGTTGATAGATGGCAGTAGGAACTTTGGTATTTAAATTACACAAAGAACAGCGATGGAAGCGCCAGCTAAAGAACTACTGAATGCACCTCATGTAAATTTATTTTTTGTTTTGTTTATCTGGACTCAAAAGTCATCCACAAGCTTTTTTTCATACATTCATTTCCAATACATATTTTGTAATGTCAAAAAAACATCGTATTTCAACCTAAAAGCTGCTTTCTGGAGAAATGTAGTCGACAACCTGCCTTTATAAATGTCCAAATATAATTGTTATATAAAAAGTGTTTGGCTCACTACAGTGTATGTATTAAGAACCACATTTTCTTGAATATGTCTTCCCACATTAGTATCTGAAAAGATTCCAGTGCCTTAAAAGTGTTAATTTTTTATTTCAAAAACATCTGACCACTTATTTATAGTTTATACTTTCTTTCTGCATCCCAGTTTCAGTTATAAAGCGCTTGCATAGAGTATGTCAGATGCAAAATTCAGAATAGCATACTAGCACACTGCTATTTCAGCCATAGATGCAGCATGCTAGTTAGATGCAGCATCAGGTTGAGCTAGTTAGCATATTTCAGTTGGCACCTGCTGCTCTAGCCACACCATGTGGGTTAAAAAAGCATTGTATCCACTGAAAGCAATTTAAAAGTAGCTGTAAGCAACATATATAGGCCTAAATCACAAACATTTCAAACACACGGGATTCCTGTGCCAGCCGGGCAACTGACATTGAGATGAATGGGAATGCTAACGGCTAGCTTTCTCTGTGTAATAGACCTCCTTGCCAACAGCAAAAACCTCTTACTTTACTTTCTCAGGATATTGTTTCTCTATGCTGTGTTCCTCTAAAAGCATTCTCAATAAAACTGAACAGGAAGGGGAAATTATAAGAAAATGTTTGGTTTATTTTTAAAGGAACAGTACTACCAAAAATGAATGTCATCCTTTAAGAGATGTGTCTAAATATCCATACTTTTTGGGAACTTAGCACTGTATATACTACTGTTCAGAAGTGTGTGATCGGTTAGATTTTTTTCGGTACTACACGGTTATCTGGACCACACGATGGCCTACCCCTAACCCCGCCCCTAAACCTACCCGTCACTGGGGTTAAGACCAATCAGGGATGACACGTGTGATCCGGATAACCGTATAGTTTCTTTTTTCTGTTTTTGAAAGAAGTCCCGTGCTCACAAAAGCTGCATTTATCCGATCAAATATACAGTAAAAATAATAATAATAGAGTGAAATTATGTATATATTTTAAAATATTTATTCCTGTGATGCAAAGCTGATTTTTAGCATCTTTACAACAGTCTTCATGAGTCAAATGACGCTCAAGAAACATTTATTATCAATGTTAAAAGTTGCGCCACTTAATATTTTTTTGTAGAAACTGTGATGCATTCTCTTCAGGATATTTCGATGCATAGAAAGTTAAAAAGAACAGCATTTATTTGAAATATAAATTTTTTGTAACATTTATAAATGTCTTAACTTTCATTTTTGATCATTTTAATGCATCCTTGCTAAATAAAAGTATAAATTTCTTTTGATTTCTTTTGAAAGTTACGTAAAAAAGCAGCTCGGACATTCTGCAAAGCATCTCCTTTTGTTTTAAACAGAAGAAAAATGATACTGGTTTGAATGAAGAGATAATGATCAAATTATACATTTTTACTTGAAATAATCTTCTGATTGAAAAGGAAAAGAAACCTGTATTAACAGACATGATCATCATAATGTTCTTTTTACCACAAAGTAACATTTGACACAGTATTGTGAGAGGCCTGCAATGAAAGTGTCAACCGCAGAGTTGCAAAGAAAGACGAGCAGCGTTTCTCAGTGTTTATTGAAACGTGGTACAAAATGATCAGTGTTCTCCCTCATAAATCATCAGGCACAGGAAATAGAATCATCTCTGTCATGTTCCAAAACTACATCCTCTCATTCATAGTTCCAATGCCTCTCTGTGACGGTGCACAGCGCTGATACGCTTCGGCTCAAGGGTACGTATAGCTATTAGTTTAAAAAGCAACTAATTTTGACCTTTATGCGTCATACGGAGGATTTGGAGCAAAACCGCCTGAACTTCTTCATCCATCCGACCCTGTTAAGGTCAAAAACAGTTGCACAGATAAGCGTAATATAAGACATCAGATGTTCCTGTAGAAGTAAGGTTGGGTTTATGAGTCTCACCTGAACAGCAGCTAGTAGATGAGAACGGTATATTGAAACGACAGCCTTGTGTTTGCGCTCCCAGTCCTGAGCACAAGAAGAAAGAAAACACTTGGTTGTATTCACTTCTACAAAGTCTGGATTTAGTCTTTCATGCTTGAATGTTCATTATTTTTCAATATTTTGCAGCACCTCTCTTCCCATTCTGTCAGTAACACTGTTAGTTACGGTCTCTACCTTCCAGAAAGCACCGTGTGCTCTGATTGGTCGGCTGGACCAGTGTGCTGTGATTGGTCAATCACTTCGAGCTTGTTTTGGAAATGTCACACCCCTTTCAATCACTGTAAGTTTTAACATACTTAAGGCAACTCAACCAGGGCTCATCACTTTTTTTTGTGTGTGTATTCTTTGGGCGGGAATTATTCAAATGAGGAATATTGGTATGTGTTTGTTCCCGGAAGAAAACTCAAAACCGATAAATGGAGGATCACGTTATGCTTACAGTACCTGGAGTTGCTGTGTAAGTGTGGTCACGCGGTTCTGCAGTGCCAGCTGTTGTCCAGGTGTCCCTGAGGATGTTGGAGATTGGGAACGTCCCAGCGGAGGACTCAAAGCCCCCAGAGCCTCTTTCAGACGAAACACCTCCTTAGACAACTCTGTGATCTAAAAAAGAGGGAAAAAGAAAGAATGAGATCTCCATATCATGGGTTTTTGCATCTGGACAAACATGCATGCATTGTGCATCTGGATCAGGTTTAGAAAAAGATGTCACTGAATGTTAGATAAAGGTACAACAACAATAGAAATGTTTTACGTTACGTTATGTTTTTACGTAACATGGATTTGGACTTATCTAACTCTGGGGGATACGGTGAATAAGCTGAAGTCCCCAAAAGTCAGCATGTTCCTTTAAAGTCTGATTGATTCTGATTGGCTTTCAATACTTTTATCGTTCGTCGGCTGGAAAAGCACTCTGAAAGTGATTCCAACAATATCGTTTCTCTGCAGCGTTATCGTAATAGTTTGGTGTGGACCTATTCTCATAGAATAAAAATGATTATAACTGTTACTAGTTATTAACTTTTGTGTGAACGGGTTTATGGGGCGAAAAAAGGCTATATAGTCAATTAATCTAACACAAACCTATTACGGTAGTTCAAAAACATAATTTGTGACTCATTTGCTCAATTAATTAGTGTGTGTGTGTGTGTGTGTGTGTGTGTGTGTGTGGGGGGGGGGGGGGGGGGGTGGGGGGTGGGGGGGGGGGGGGGGGGTCGGTCGGTCGGTCGGTCGGTCGGTCGGTCGGTCGGTCGGTCCAGGTAAACCCTACGTTATGAGGACATTTTTTGGTCCCCATGAGGAAAACAGCTTATAAATCAGACTAAATGTTTTTTGAAAATATAAGAATGCAGAAAGTTTTCTGTGATGGGTAGGTTTAGGTCTAGGTTTAGAATATACAGTTTGTACAGTATAAAAATCAATGTGTGTGTGTTGCTCTATATTCATTGGCAGAGCGAAAACAGACAATGGCAGTATTGTGTCTAAAATGTAAGCTACTCAATATTAACTTATTATTTTTGTGCCGTCGGTCTGGTCTTTTGGTGCAATTTGCTTACCTGATTGGTGTTTTTTTTTTTCCTGAATTATGGGAAATATAGTCTTTCACCAGGAATTCTACTGTTGAACAGGATTATTACAAAAAAGTTGAAATAATGTGGGCTGATGGCTTCAACGAAAGCATATACCATCGATTCATCTTGTAGCTCACAGCAGGTCTGTCTTTAATGAAATATAAATGATTGTTATGGAGACTCTTCTTCCCTCACACCTTGCGGTCTTTCTCTTTGACGAGCCCCTGCGAGTGCTGGATGTCCTGGTGCAGCTGTTGAATGTGGGTGGACTCAGCCTGAAGATCCGCCAGCTGCTTTTTAACCGTCTCCAGCTGAGATTCAGCCACCTGACGCTCGCTCTTATTAAATAAAGCATCCCGCTGCACCTGGAACACCTGCGGAGGGACACTTTTTTAAAGATATGTGCAAATAGGTGGAGTGGAAACGGTCATAAACAACATCAAGGACAACAAACACACACCTCAGTGCAGGTCTTCTCATGCTTGCGTGCTAGATCAGCTAACTGGGCCGTCAGTGTGTTGATCTCAGCCTGTAGGGAGAGTCTCTGGGCCTCGTGGTCTCCTTTGGACACCAGTCCCTGTTCTGAAGCTTTCTGTGATCGCAGCTCTTTCAATTCGGTCTCTCTCTCACTCAGAGAATCCTGTGCCG
This sequence comes from Phoxinus phoxinus, assembly GCF_949152265.1. Lineage (NCBI taxonomy): Eukaryota > Metazoa > Chordata > Actinopteri > Cypriniformes > Leuciscidae > Phoxinus > Phoxinus phoxinus. Next base: position 14,722,061 of record NC_136895.1, on the reverse strand, counting down.
TTGTCGCACTCTGCCGACTCTCCTCTAGAGAGCGCTCGAGCTCCGCCTGAAGTGAGGAAGAATCAAGCTTAGTATACTCTTGAAAAGAAATGTTGCAAAAGGGGCTTTTCGCTGTGATGCCATAGAAGAATCATCTTGGGTTCCCCAAAGAACCTTTTAGAGAACTATTCTTAAAATAACCATTTTCCTTCTTAAGTGTGAAGAACATTTTAATAATCTAAAGAACCTTTTGTGCAATGAATAGTTCTTCATGGAACCACATTGCCAATAAATAACCTGTTTTTAAGATTTAAGAATGCTAGTTTATTACTTACTGAATACTAAAACTTTATGCGAATTCGAGCGCTGATGATGCATTGGATTCAATAGTAGAGGTGTGAATACATTTTAGCCATTTCATTCTTAAAGCTACATTGTGTAGGATTTTCTCCCATCTAGCGGTGAAATTATATATGACTACCAACTGAATATTACTTTCTAGCCCCTCCCATTCCGAGGGCGTTTTAACTCCTACGGTGGCCGTATTAATTCAAATCTGCCGGCAGTCGCGAGTAATCTCTCCTTCGCAATCGTCACGGTGCCACTGAGTGTAAAAGCGTGAAAGGCGAAGCTTGAATTTCTTTGGCTAATGTATTTTCAAGATGGAGGCGCAACATGGCTTCCGCCATTCGAGCGACTCGCTCGTATGTATTATAAATGGCAGATTCTACGCTAACGAGAATACTCGATTAGTTGGTAGAAGTAATTATACAATAATGAGCACATCGAATTTTGAAAGAACAAATTGTTTTTTGCTAAAAATCAACTTAAAGAGCGTTTGAGCAACTGAACAAAACGGGCGTGAATTTACATTTGAATCTCCAACCAATATTGCTCCGTGACATGTCAACGGTCGCTTTGGCCAGGTGGTATTTATAGCATAGGGGTCGGGAGTCGCGGGACGTTTTAGATTCTAGAGAGCATTTGATTGGACAGAAGATGTGATGAGAAGCTGAAGTCCGCGGTGACGTCATAAAAATACGTGATCCATTTTAGCGGAAGTGAGAGTAAATTTGAATGCTTATATCTCCTGAATGCGAATTTTGTCATTTTTTTGGAAGACATCAGCTTATTCATAACCTTAAGGCTAACATATTCATACTAAAAGCTAAAAAAACTTACATTTTAATTTCAAGGGGCCTTTAAAATATATTCTTTATTATTAAAACAGTTATTTTGCATTCCAGTCAAAGTAAAAAATCATGGCAGTATTTACTTACCGCAGTGGAATTGAGTGAATTTTGGTAAGTATTCTGTCTAGTGTGCTCTGTTGAACACTTCACATTTTGGCATAATTAAAAAGAGCCGATTACAAAGAACAATTAATTTGCGAATTGAATTTAGCATTTTGTGAAACTCACCTTGACTTTCTCATGTTCTTCCTTACTAACTGAGTCTTTTTGCAGCGACTGCAGCTCAGATTGCAGCTTGGTGAGCTCGGTTTGAGCATGCTCACGCAGCGCCCTCTCTGCTTGCAGCTCTTTCTCAGTTTGAGCTAACTGCTGGGCTACTGCGGACAGCGCCTCCTGGTGTTTCACCAGTGGTATTGCATCTCTCAGTTGTAGTACATCATGAGCCCGGCTCTCTCTCTCGGCACACAGGCTGTCCAGAGCTTGTGCTGCCTCTTGCCTCGCAACTTCCAGCTCCTCCTGTATCGCCTCCAAGGTCCGTCCCCCCGGCGACAGATGCAGGGAGTGCTCTGATTGGTCGAAAATTAGTTATATTTAAAGGCTGGAATCAAATGGTTATTTCCAAGAGTCTCGGAGGGACAACAGGTGCACTCACCAGACGCAATGGAAACCTCTGAGCACTCAGATGGGTCCTCGTCGTACTCATTTTCTTCTATGTGGGAAGGGGGGCGGAGCCTTTCCAGCTCCAGCAAGGCCTGGTTGAGTCGTGTAGCCACGTCGGCTCGTTCTTGAGCTATCTGGTTAAGCTGAAGACCCAAAGTGACCTGAACCTCCTCAAACTGAACTCGAGGGACGCTATCCTTCAACTCCCTCTCAAGTTTTTCCACCTGTGTCTGCAACCCGTTCACCGGCGCTCCCTCGCCCTCCTTACGCCCAGCCGTTTTGCTTTCCTCCAGGGCTTTTTCCAACTCTTCCACCTGCTTTTTGAGGCTCACAACTGTCTCGTTCTCTTCTTCTCCCTCTTTCCCTTTCCTTCTATCCTGCCGATCTGCCTCAAGTTCCTTTACCCTCTCTTTCAGCTGTTGGATGGTGTCATTGTCATCTTCACTAAGCCTCTCCCCATCTTTCTTTTTTCTGGATAGCTCCGCCTCCAGCTCCTGCACCCTCGCTTTCAGCTGCTGGGTCTCTAAATTTGGCCCTTTCTCAGGGGCCACAGAGCCCCGTTCAGGCTTCGCTCCTGCGTCCTCCACGGAGTAGACCCCTAGAAGCATCTGTTCTTTGAGTTCCTCTAACTCTGCCTGGGCTTGGGCCAGCTGTTCCTTCATTTGATGTTTCTCCTCTTTCTCTTCAGATCTTAGAAGAAAAGCAAACATTTCAATTACTTGACAGGATTCATAAGTGCATGAGTGGTCGATATTAGTTTAGTGCAAGTCAAATATCTACCAACAACATCCTTGTCAATGGTAAATATTTTCTTCACAAATATATATATATTTTTTGTTCATTTTGAGTAAATATTGTGTAAAATAAGCGGTCACTTAAATTCAGCAATTTTGTTTTTAAATTAGTTTTGTTTGTAACTACATTACCCAGGATCCTCTGCAATGCTCGAGGCTTCAGTTGAAGCCTGGGTTCTGGAGTATTTTTCCTGTAGTTCCTCGAACTCTTTCCTCAGAGATTCATACTGAGCCGTGGAAACAAAATCTGGACCCGAGCTCTGCATATCCGTGTCATCCTTCTCAAACATCTCCAGCATCTGCAATGGAAATGTTTTATAGATTTCTCTTTAAAGACAGCACATGTAGTTGCCATATGTTTGCCTCAGCCATTACCCTCATGGTGTTCTTTGATCTGTTTGTTTAACCCTGGACTTCAGTGAAATACAGCCCAGTTTTTGAGAACTCTTGCAAACATTGATTTATGTCAAACATGCAGTTATAAGTATTCAATTTGCTACAAACAATTTCGACTGAGCTCATTTGAATGAGAAAACATGAGCGTTCAGCACGTTCCCCAAACATTTCCCTCAAGGGCTTTGTAAGTGGAATGCCATATTAGCGCTTAGCATTACATGCCATGCTATTTTTACCAGAATATGTTACAGTACCACACTGATCTGATTAGTGCTATTATAATGTCAGCTGTGTTTTAGCTTTATAAATAAACACTCTGTATCTTTAGACCATGAAACATGTGATTAAAATTGGGAGGTATATGTCAACATGTAACGCCATTTCTATTTGGTTTGATCTGAATATCAAGAAATCTGTCTAAAGTAAAACAATTTATTTTATTCTTATGAAAATAAGGCACATTTTAGATTTTTTTTTTGCATCGTGACCTTTTTATGTTACAGTTAAGCACATTTCCCACTTGCACTCTCTGTAATGCAAAAAAAAAATCACATTTTCATTAACATGATCCTATAAAATAATGATGTATTTAAGCATTTACATATATGTTTTTCAATGTAAAAAAAATAACATTGCGAATCACCATTGAGAATAATAATAGTACAAAAAGTAAAAAGTCTAGGTATATTACTATAATTCGCAATTCACCACATATGCTGTAAACAATATGCTGATTCAAAGTGAAAATATGAGCTATAGTATATCCAGCATCAGGTTAACTGTGGTGCTTTAAGAAGCAGGTCAGATGCAGTATGTGGTTAGCGCATATATGTCTGTTTTTATCTTGCACATCTGAACAACCTTTAAAAATCTGCTAAAAACATCTAAACACAGACAATGAGGTCAGCGTTCTATGTGTGTGTGCATGCCTGTGATTTTAATGCTTTGTCTGCAAGTGAGTGTTTAAAGGAAAGCGCCTCCACCTGCACTTTGAGAACCAGGTCGACATTCTGGGATGTCAGTTCCTCCACTTTACTGCGAAGCTGCTCCACCATGGCAGGATTCCCCTTAGAGGCGCCCTGGTCCCGGTCCGCCCGCGAATCAGCATCTAGTCCTCGTGATTGCCTAGACAGCAACTTCTCTGCTCCTGATGACATGCATATACATTTTTTCAAATAATGTCCTCTTATCAGAGTCTTTCCAACCAAACTGATGTGCATTGATCTTGATGTGTCAGGAAGTGTTCTTGGCTCACCAGGGAAGTCCATCATGTCATCCGAGTCCTCGGCGTCTTCCGAGTCACAGGTCACGCCGCTCACCCGAGCCGCTCTCAACTCCTCCAGCTCGGCCAGCAGCCGGTCACGCTCTGCCTCAGTCTCGCTCAGACGCGCTCTCAGAGAGTTTAGCTGAAAAACAATTGTCATTTCAACAAAATCATTCAAATCTAGGATGCAAAAATGGCTTTTTGATTTATTGGCGAGGACTCCTGTGGTTGACAGTCTAAATTTTCTGAAGGTAAAGCATCCCCTTTAACTGAAATGTGACTTTTCAAGAGTTTCAAATCTCATTTTGTTCCCTGTCAGTGCTAATAAGTGCATTATAGTTAAAGAAGTGCAGTACCTCCTCCAGGGCAGTGGTGGCGCTACTCTGCTGCTGCTCCAGAACTTTAATTTTCTGCAGTAGGCGACCTCTCTCCAGTCTGAGCTTCCGGATCTCTTCAAAGACCTCCTCGTCCTCCGTCTGACACACAAACATACATTGCAACGTAGTCACATGGAAAACTGCGTATGTGATTATTCCAAATTACGAAATGCGTACATTAATATAATCAGTGTTGGGGAGAGTTACTTTTAAAAGCAATGCATTACAATATTGCGTTACTCCCTAAAAAAGTAACTAGTTGCGTTACTTAGGAAATGGAAAGTAATGCATATGGAGAGTAATGTGTTATGCTACCTTATCTTAGCTCGGCTGGGCTTGCTTGTCTATTTTTTAATAACAACAAAAAAGTTATATTTTAGAAAAAAAAGGCCCTTTACCACCACACTTTAAATGAATAAGCCTCGGGATGAAGGAAATGTAAATTCACGCCGTACAGTAGAGGGTGCAGCTCAAAAAAACCTTTTAGCTGTGCTGCCATTCTGGATTGCTATGGAAGCTTGTTTCCACCACAGAATAAATCATTTTATCTCACAATTATGAGATTACATCTCGCAATTCTGACTTTATTTCTCAGAATTGCGAGATATAAAGTCAGAATTGTGAGATATAAACTCGCAATTGCATGTTATAAAGTTTATATCTCGCAATTCTGACTTTATATCTTGCAATTCTGAGAAATTCTAGCAATCCAGAATGGCAGCAAAAAAATAAAAAGTCCAATTAAAAAAAGACAATTCTGACTTTATAACACGCTATTGCGACTTTATATCTCACAATTCTGACTTTATAACACGCAATTGCGACTTTATATCTCACAATTCTGACTTTATAACACGCAATTGCGACTTTATATCTCACAATTCTGACTTTATAACACGCAATTGCGACTTTATAACTCACAATTCTGACTTTATAACTCACAATTGCGACTTTATATCTCACAATTCTGACTTTATAACTCGCAATTGCGACTTTATTTCTCGCAATTCTGACTTTATAACTCACAATTGCGAAGTTATATCACGCAATTCTGAGATTTTTTTTTAAATCTAATTATTTGAAAGGTAACTTTTTTGTTGTGAAAGTAATGCGTTACTTTACTCATTACTTGAATAAAGTAATCTGACGTAACTCTAATGCAACACTGATTATAATGTACTGTAACTGCTGACTATGGGTTATGTTGGAACCATCAGGGCTAAGCTTTTAAAAGTTTTGACATTCGTTGCCACTCACAAGGTTCTCAGATGGGGGACGTTGGGTCCTGGGGGCGGGAGAAGGTGGAGAGGGGCTCTGAGATTCAGGTGATTGTGTGGGGTCAGGGGAAGGTGGTATACTTGAGGGGTCTGAGGAAGGGGGCGGGCCCTGCAAAATTATTATGCATAAGCCATGCATATGTAAGTGAAAACAATGGGTGCCATTCAATAACCATGTGTATGAAACCAGGGCCCTATGATTTCAGTAATGCAGAAAATGCAGACTTAATCACAGAATACAGTCATAAAAATGGAATTTACAGTATATTTAAATTTAACCATTAAAACCAGAGAGATAAAAAATTTAAAAACTGAATTTGTGAAAAAATACAAGAAATAAAACAGATTTCATTGAACCCTGAGTATGCACAAATTTGTGCGTGAAATCTATGTATGGATGTTTTCACACAAAAAAAAATCATGATCATCAATAACTTTCAAAATTGTCGGGAAAGCCCTTATATGTAAATGTCTAGATATATTTTATGCAAATCACTAACCTTGGACATGCGCTTATTTAGAATATTGCAAATTCATTAACATTAGAATGAGGTTAAGAACAAATTCATCTGCATACAAACGGGTTATAAATAAGTCAGACATTTTTTTGCGAGAAGTTGCGCATAAATACGAATAATCCAAGAAATTATTAACTAATGAAACCCACTGTCATGCATTTAAAGAAATAGTTCACGCAAAATGAAAAGTCCATGCTGTAATGGTGTTTATTTGTCCTTTTCGATCTTTACAGTCCCTTCATTGTTGGAACAGAGCAGTGTCAACATTTATTAAAACATCTAATTTTATGTTCCACAGAAGAAGAAAAGATAGGGTGAGTAAATGATGACAGACTTTTTGGGTGAACTATCCCTTTAAGACAAATGAAAAAAAAAGCTTTCCTTTTTTTAAGCAATGTTTCACGGGATCCATGAATCCCATGCTGTACCTGAGCAGGAGATTTAGGAGGAGGAGGGGCTTTCCTCTTGCGGGGTGTGGTTCCGCTAGAAGGCGGATTGGGAGTGGGAGGAGCCTGCTGGTGTGGGCGGGGTTTCAGGATGCACAGGTTAGAAAGCAAAGCAAGTAGCAGCAGCGTTAGTCAGATTTGTAACATTTGCTTCTGTCTTCACAACGTCAATGAGTTCTTAAAGATGTTAAAGTGAAAATTGGTTTAAATACTTTTTCTTATCCCAACCTGCTGAGACAACTATATTGAGGTGTGGTCACATTAGCAAAAATGTTGCCGGTATTGTCAATAGTGTATTGATGTATAAAGCACAGCTCACACAGAAGTCATTCATGAATTCACTTGACCAACTTAAAACCATTGCGAAATATTTGTGGATAAGTCATTTGCCCTCAAACAGAATTCAACATTGCATGGATTCCTGTTAAAATGACTGGATTTCGGCCACAAAAATTCGCAGAACAATGATAAATGTGAATGCATCTTAAGCCAGAAGTTTAGGCAAGAAATTGGCAATTCAGTCTGGTGCAAAAGTTACAACAGTTACCCTACTCTAAGTTGAATTACAACAATATTTGTGAAACATTTGTATTTTACAGCAGATTTAATAATGCATCCCTGACTGTCCTTGAAGGTTTTCTGTGGTTTAGTTATTTGTATGCATGTGATAAAGTGTTGGAAGTGTTTTTTTTTTTTTTATGCCATTAGTAAGAATTACCTCCTCATTCGAACCCTCAGCAGCTGGGAATGCACAGGACAGAAATAAGAAACAGACAGCAGTGCGGTGAGACTTACACACACCACTCCAAAAACACATTGTAAACCACGTTCAAACACATAACTATATATAATCTTCCCGTTCCACCACATGTTCACTGTTGCAGTAAAAAAGAGGCAACATGAAAGCAGACGGGCAGCACATTTATCACTCTGTCAGGTGGTACGACCACAGGGGCCCTTTATTAACACTGGGATCCATTTCCATCTCAGTCCGACATATGTTTCCAATCAGCCTTTGTAACTCGAGTTAGAAAACTTCTCTGTTTTCATCCATTGACCCAACGTAACATCTGCTTTTTAGTCTCTCCTCTCAGATTACGAGCGTATCCAAGTGGAGATGGGGCCAAACATCAGAGGCGAGGGGAAGAAGAACCACCAGGCTCCAGATGGCCCCTCTCTCTGAGGAATTAAAGGTGAGGGCTAGATGTGTGTGTGGTTACCTGCGGTCACGCCCTCGTTCTGCAGAAGCTGGGTTATATTGTGGTTGCCGGCAGTGATGCTGTAGTGGGCGGAGTTATGTCCCAGGGCGTCGGTTAGGTGTGGGTTAGCTCCGCCCTTCAGTAACATCTCTACAGTCTCCATGCTGTCACTCTCGCAGGCCAACATCAACGCTGATCTGCCTCGAAACACATCATACCACACAGGAAAATAGAGTGCATTAGTGCACGGGTTCCGGAAGTATATTTTCCATTCATTTTTCCCATGGGGATTTTTAAAAAAAAGTCTTCATTAAAGGGATAGTTCAGCCAGAAATGCAAATTCTGTCATTATTTACTCACCATCATGTTGTTTAAAAACCAGTATGAATTTCTTAGTTCTGCTGAACACAAAAGAATATATTTTGAAGAATTTTGGTAACCAGACAGTTGCAGTTCCATTGATGTCAATGGGGGTTACACATTTCATTTCTGGGTGAACTATCCCTTTAAAGTGTTTTAAGCCATGAAACAAGCCAACCAGCTACGAGGTGATTCATAACATTACAAACATTGATTTGAAGCAGAAAATAAAATAAAAAAGGGACAAAAATATAAAGAACTACAATACCATGAAGCATTTCAAACAGCAAAATTGAAATAAAAACTGATGGAGAAATATAAAACTACCCAAAAGGACAAAAAACTACGGAAGCCCTGAACCGCAACGTAAAAAAAAAAAGAATCCGTAAAAAAAAACAAAAAACTAGCATTTGGAGATTAAAGTCGAAATATTTTTAGATTAAAGTCGAAATATTTAGAGATTTAAGTCGAAATATTTAGAGAATAAAGTCGAAATATTTAGAGAATAAAGTTCGACTTTATTCTCTAAATATTTCGACTTTAATCTCGAAATACTCTTCTTTTTATTTTTTTTATTTTTACGTTGCGGTTCAGGGCTTCCGTAAAAAAACAACAACAAAAGCAAAAAAACGTTTTTATTTTATTTTATTTTATTATTTTTAATTAATAATTTAATTTTCTTTTTGGTAAATTGTGTCTGTGGGAGAAATGTATAATACAACAATTACATAAAAAATACACGTCTGATGGCTTTTCACTGAAGTAAAAAAAGTTATCAGAAGATGTGTGACGGTTCGATACGCTGATGTCAATTATGCCATCATTTTTACATTGTGATTTAAACCAGCGTTACTTTAGTAATATTTATATTCTATTTCAGCATAATTCAATAAAAAACTAAACAATTTATAGTAGTTTTAGTTAACAATAACAATACTGGTTGAAACCATTTTGTCCTTTTTGAAAATAAAACAAAATAAAATTTTAAAGATCCTTCAAATTTTATACCAGCTGTTTAAAGCATATCCAACCTGCCCTGGTTATCTTGTATATTAGGATTGGCTCCTCGTTCCAAAAGAAAGGCACACAGCTCGCCTCTGCTCATCTGGGCCCCCAGGATCAGTGGAGTTGACCCATCCTAAAAGAAAACAGGAAATTCGACCCTTTAGAACGACATTTTCCACTTACTGTACTCAACATTTGGTGGATACGCCAATGCAGACACTAATAAAAAGTACATCTTGAATGCCAATTCAGATACAGAAGTAAATGAGCTTTTCACATAGTGTTCTGTTCAAATGGACTTACTCCATCTTGTGCGTCAAGGTTGGCTTTAAAGTCCCACAGCATCTCAGTGCAGGACAAGCAGCCACTTACAGCTGCACAGAAACAAATGCGTAATGAACCATAAACAGCTTCCTATTACGCACAAATACGACGTTTTGTATAATGTTTATATGTTTTAATATATTAGAAGCGTTTTTATTACCAGCATGGTGAAGGGAAGTCCTCCCGAAACTGTCCGTGGAGTCGACAGGCATCCTCTCCTACCGGATGAACATTACAACTGTATCAATATTAGCACTATTTTTCTTGGACTATGGGATTGTCTTCAAGACTCCTACCTGAAGAAGTCTCTTTAGACAATCTGACTGTCCATTTTTAGCAGCAAGATGGAGAGCATTAAAACCTACAGAGAGAAACCAACAGATCTCATTGAAATCTATCAATACTTCCATTAGTAAAACTAGTCGAGTAAATCGTACCAGTGCCGTCTGTTACGTTGATGTCCACTCCATGAGAGAGGATGACCTCTAGACAATCCAACCGACCTCGAGATGCACAAAGATGGAACCTGTGAACAATGTCTTTGAGTGTTGATGTGTTTTTTTTTTTACAAGAATAAGTCCACTAAAGCGAGGCCAACGTATGGTTTAACGTCGGAGTTGAAATCAAAGGTTCACTCACGCTGATTTGCCCTCCGTGTCCAGCTTGGACGGGTAGAGACCTTTCTTCACCAGCAGCGTGGCTACTTTTTCCGGATCATTCTGTTCAACAGCCTGCAACAATCTATCATCGGTCTTACTCCAGTCCTGACTCTAGAAACACAGAGACACAAACTCACACATACACATCATTGATTATAACACATTTAATCGTATAAAAGTTTACACGATCTCCAATTTACTGACAAAAATTACAAACAATTTTAATTATACATTACTTTACCATCTGTGACCTAAATCTTCTGTAAATCTTTTACAAACATAAACTATATAAAAAGTATAAATTGGGAAACTATTGTCTAACTGCTCAAATAGTAAAAACATTAAAAAAAAAAAAAAAACATTTTCAGAGTATATATCTTGAATTTTATTTTATTCCACTGGCAAACAAATTTTTTTCTTGTTTTAGGTATAAAAAAGTGCTGTCAAATTGATTAATAACTATTAATTCCATCTAACATAAACGTTTTTTTGTTTATTTAATATATGTGTGTTTTATATATATATTTCTGTTCGATGCGATTCATCGATTTGCCAGCACTATAGTATAAACAACTAAATTGTGTTAGATTTGTAATTGAAACAGAAAAAAACTCTTATCCAATAGGGTAAGAAAATACACTTGAATTCAATATATATTAATGGTCTCCAGTCATTTCAGGAGATTAATAATAGCTGATTTATTTTACATGGAGTGTGACCCCTCATGGATTCCACCATTTTGAGATCACATGACCAGCAGAATAATGCTGTGTTCATGCCATGTCGTAATTACCGTAGTCTCGAGTTGACAAAGAAGTTTACGTATGTAACGTTCTATATATCCGATTAACGTTCTATTCGGAGCTGTTCACATTCTCGGACTGGGAATTATGCTTTTCTATCGCAAAGCTATCAATGGCGAAATTAATCTGTAGTGGTCAGGTGGTACAAGTAGGAGCTCTCCGAAAGTTCCCATCTTACACGCTGTAATTACGAGCTCTACGACTGAGGATGTGAACACTTTTTACAAGTTGAAATCTGGTAATTAAAGTAATTACAACATGGCGTCAACGCATCTCAACTTTCTTTATAAATAAAGCCAGGCTGACTGTGAATTGCACATTTCTAAAATGCCATTGGCTGTGATTCCGCCTCACCACCAATAAGACCAAGACTATTTGCATCATACAGCACAACATGTGTCAAAAAAAGAAGTACATTTTTAATTACCATTAATATTTACTGAGCCTTGCACATGAAATGCAGAAAAAATAGATATTATGGAACAATTAAGAATTTGGTTCCACTACTAGTTTCATAGCCACGTTTTATTAATTTGTTCATTCGTTTTAGTTAAATTGCGACCACATTGAACAAATTAGTTCCCTCGTTTTAATTAACTCTGGTTCTGTTTGGTAACTTTTGACTGAAAAATTGGACGTTTTGGTTTTTTTGAAATTTTTACTTCATCGGAATGGTTCGAAACTTGGTAAAGATTTTGGCACTTGCTATGTGAACACCAAAAAAATCATAGACATGATTCGAAAAGGTTAAATGGTCCTGAAAAAAATAGTCACACTTGTACTGTTCTGGGTCAAAAATGACCGCATTGGAAATGAATGGGAGACAAATTTCATCTAGTGGAAAGGTTTGGTAATGCGTCCAAACAAAATCTTACTGAAAGCTAAAATTTTTTTATATCAATCAACCTCAAATTTGGAACAAAACTAGTTTAGGTTTATGATTTGATTTTCACACAGTTTTAGAGAAACATGTTTTGGAAAATATATATTTCATATAAAATTTCAAAATAGTATTTTTGTGCATTTTTCATAATAATAAACTTAAACTTTATAATAACTTTATTATTATTTTATTTTTTTACTTTTTGTTATATCAGCAATATAATCTGCTAAATGTCTTCTTTAAAAAGAGACCAAAGCATTCAAGATTTATGACAGTTAAAGTTGGAAATTTCATTTTCAGGTCTATGAGACCTCTCAAAAAGTGATTCACATGTAATAAATTGATTATAACTATTTGATAAGTATAATTTAGTACTATTAAATCCCCTAAAAACACAAATAATTAAATAAAAAAAACATTATCAAACTATAATATAGTACATTCATTTCATTGAAATGTATTCCTTTGTTTTTTGTTCAATCGCGTTCAATTGGCCAAATTTTAACTGAAGATGAGGGAACATATTAATAAATCATAACAAATTCTTAATTAAAGGCCACAATATATTTTTTGCTTCTCAAGTACATTTATCTTGTTTTGAGGATGTTCAGATATGTTGATGAATCGATTAAGAAATATTGTTGCAATGCAGTCTCCTGTTTCCATGTGTGTGGCTGTACGTACCGTGATAACACCGTAACACATGCAGAAGCGTTTCATTGGGCTAAAGACGACATGAGGATCCATAGAGCTCAGAGGACGTATGAAACCTCTGCTTCTTTCCACGAGCCATCCACACTATGTGCTCTCAACAAAACCCTGAATACTTCCACAAAAAAGTTCAAATGAACTGAACCTGAACATTCTGCCAAAGCCGTCACAAAAAAGCCAAGGTTAAGACTTTATATCTAATCTGTCGGTAACAACACTAGGCCTGAATGCCACTGAATGTGGTTATATATCCAATTGCTGAAATCTGTCCTGCTTTGTCGAGTGCAACTCTTGCTATGCCGTCCGGTTCTGCTGTCTGCGGAGATATACGACACACACTGCAGTCACTGCCTGGCACGCACACACCTCTCTGTCCCGGTGTCCTTCTTTTTTACTCTCCATCCCAATTCTGTCTAACTTCTCTCTCCTTCTAATTTACCGTTCTCTGGTCCCAAAGCTCCTGTATTAGCATCAGGGGGGAGAGCTCAGCAAACACGAGAGAGAAACACGCAGTCAGCAATCAGACTAAATGGAGGTATAAAAATAAACAGTCTAGTGCACAATAGTGTTTCACTTTCATGCTAACTCAGTCTGATTAAGTCATTTCCTGGGACGATGTGATGCTGTAGAATAACAGTTTTGTGATTTTTAGCCAGTCCAAAATAGCTTTAGCAAAAACAGGCATCTTGATGCATCTTTCTCATTATAAATATTGATGACTCATCTTTTTCACACAAAGGTGTAGCAATATTTTTGTCCAATCAAATGCTCTCTAGAATGATGAAGGCTTTTCTCTAAGAGAAGCCATTATTTTGCGATTTTGCAACATTTTTGCAACTGGTCCAGTGGGTTAAAAGTCTCCAGCATGAAAGTCAATATAAAATAGTTCACAAGCCATTTTACTTCTGTAATGTGACATATTTTGAGTTAAAAATGAAGGCCAGGATTTTAACAATCAAAATTTGATTGGACATGATCATAATGCAGAAAAGCGTATTATCATTCAGTGATGCTATTGTTTACTGAGAAATATTTTTTGTTCATTTAAATAAAGCTGAAATAAAATAAAATCTAAATATTAGATTAACTTCAAAAAAGTGCATCAAAATTGTCACAGTTCACAAGAACGGATATTGTTCAACATTCATGTATAACTTTGATGAAAGGTTTTGATCCACTTCAAATGTTGACAACTGTATTAGCACAAAATTATAACAAATATTTAAAATATAAAACTGTATGAAAACTGAAAATATAAAAATAATATTTAATTACAAATAATATGAATATTTATAAAAGATATATATATATATAAATAAGGTCATTCAAAATATGAATAAATACTATAATGGTATATAAACAATACTGAAATGACATTATCATTACTGTAACAAAAAACAATGATATTTATATGTATTTCCCTATTTTATATGTTTATATTTGTTATACTGTATATGTGTATATATATATATATGATTTTAATATATAGATAAGTTTTATATATGCATATATATTTACATTAAGAATAAATTAAATTAATAATAGTTTACTTTAGTAACTGTACAAGTTTTAGTATGTTAATTTATTTATGTAATACCTTAAAATATACTGTATTATATTATCTATTTTGAGAATAACCATTGAGAATAATGGATATAATAATGGATTATATATAAATAATTATTATTATTATTGATTAAAAGTGTTTAATAAGAGCCAACCATCCAGAGAAATATAACTTTTCTAACACACTCTGATATATTATCCATCCATCATTGACTTTATGATCCCAGCAGAGACAGTTTCCCAGTGGACATCTGACCCAGACATGAGGCTCAAATGAAAGATAATATTAAAAACAAAGAGGAAACAAGCAGCTCACTTTCTCTCCCCTACAGTGGGTCATCTATCTGTTCATCCCAACACAACCTCAAATCTGATACACACACCACCACAGCAGGGGGAAAACACACACAGATTTTTTCTTCACACAGTGGGATTACATCCAATAACATAATGTTTTATGAATATTAAAGAAGACGAAGAGCCATAAAAGCTTCCAATGCTAAATGAACACTCAAAACAACGAAGACCGCAGTATATACTCAGTCTGTGAGTGAGTGTGTATGAATGTGTTTCAATAATTGAACACTATAGAGGTCTCTGGTTACAGGTGCCGTCTGCAGGCTGGCCTGCTCCTCTAATGATAAAACACATTTACAGATACAAAGCAACAAGTCTCCAAAGATACTCAAGAGATTTAACAGCTTAGCTAATATAAACCAGTATAAAACAGTTTTGCAGACATAATGACTCATATTAATAGTCAAACATACGAAATCTAGCATATTTAGTACGTGACAGGCTCTTACCTCTGTCTTCTTGAACTTTGCTTTTAAGGTTTTCATCTTGTTCTAAAGTAGTTCATGAGCTGTAATGAACAAACACATATTTTTATTAGGAAATTAAAAGTCTACTGTTTTACACACACGTGCTTGTGAAAAGTATTATATAGGCCTAATGTGAATAAAATAATTTCTGTAATATGTTCAGTAAGTCTCACATTGAATCGATAGCAACTTTGCGTCGTAGTTTATTTTGTATCATTTTATTTTATTTTTTGTATTATCGCTCTTGCTCTAACCACATGTTTAAAGAAGACTAAACTCTAGGAAGCATATACATAAACAGAGAAGCTTTATAGAGTATGCAGTAGGCTAAATAAAGCAAGATAAATGTACAATGACTTACATTCAGTGTCTGATGTTATTCTTTTGCTTTCCTGAGGTCTGCAGTATGAGATCTGTCCTGTGCTGGGATGCCCTGACGTCATTTGCAGAATACACGGCTGTTGGACTTGGCAGACTGGGCACGAAATCCGACCAATCAGCGACGAGGGGCGGGCAGTAGAGTATTGATTGACAGTTCCGCGCACCACGTGTTTCAAACTTCAGGTGGCATGTGCGATTCACCGATACGCGTCTCTTTTTTGATACAAAGCAGTGTTAAATAATAAAATAAGACGCTGAATTTAATATGGATAACATAAGAAAAATGTGAAATGAAAGTATATAGGCTGGCTATATGAAATACAATGTTAAAAAATACCTAAAGCCAATCGTCTAATGTTTAAAATCCTAATAGCCAATCAGTGCTTAGAATGCATGTATCACCTGACGTTTCTTAAATATTGCACTGGGAATACTAATTTGAAGCAAATATTATTATTTTCTTTAGATTTTCTTTAAAATTTCTTTTGTTTTATTTCTCAACTCATTTATTATATTATTGACTATATAGTTAATTTAAAAGTAGCTATGCACACTGTAAATATGTAAGTTTTTATATACTGTCTATGGTAAGATGTATGTGTTAAAAAAAATCCAAATGGCTGAGGAGCACGTGGACATTTAGATGAGGCAATAGTTATGAATCACCACTTGGGGGCGATACATACTAAATTAATATGTGTTCATATTGGCTCTTCAAACATTTTCACAATGCAATACAATACGCCACATATGTGTATAGTGTACAATATATTTTATATTATAATATAAATACGTGTTGAAAATATTATATTATAGTATAAATTATATGTATATAATGTGGAATAAATAATTAATATAAAATAAATAAAACTAGTACAGCAAAGGGAGATGAAAATAGCAATATTTCTAATTATTAAATGAATTAAAAAATATTTTTTTATTTATTATATCGTTTTATTTGCACATTACTTCTTATATTCCATTAGACAGCACATAAAGGTAGGCTAATTTTTATTTATGTTTTTTTTCTATACATAAAAACCTCCAAACAGTTTAAGAACATTTACTGGTTTACCTAAGGCAAAAATGCAAATCTATGCATGTATAATATTCAAACCATATATTAACCTTTTTCCTTTTCCCTTCGGTCTCTCTTTAAAAAAGGGCAATTTCCCTCTCTGTACTGGCGTTTTCTTTGTCCCAGGAGGCCCTTCCTCTCTCTAACATGTCCCCGTTTGAAAGGGGCAATTTAGAAAAGTGAGGGGAAGATGTGTGTCGACACTGGCTGGTAATGGAGGGGGTGGTGTGTGTGCCGTCTGCTATGACCTCATCCCTCGCTCCATGTGGGGAGGAAGAGAGAGTGAGATCATGGCTGTCGTAAAAACAGCGTCTTTACATAGTGAGGCTTCCAGGTTCACATTTGAACGGCGTGGAAAGAATAAATGCTGACGATGTCATCTGCTTCTTCTTTGAATTCAATTTGCATCTGAATGACATTAAGACATCTGCAACCTGAAGCTAGCATGCAGCACAGATGTGCGTGTGTTATTTGCTGTGTTGTAAATTAGATTAGCCCTGGGCCTCATTTTGGTGTATTTCTACCTGCATGCTCAGTCTCCAAATGTGTAACTGAGAGAGGATTCTGGTGTGCAAATCACTTACACACACTTTCACATCATTAACACATTGGTGAGCCTGTCAGATCCTGTCATAGAGGTTCACAGGTGTGAAAGCTGCTTTGAGGAGGTGTTTATCTATCTATCTATCTATCTATCTATCTATCTATCTATCTATCTATCTATCTATCTATCTATCTATCTATCTATCTGTCCGTCCGTCCGTCCGTCCGTCCGTCTCTGTCTGTCTTTCTATCTATCTATTTATGTATCTATCTATCTATCTATCTATCTATCTATCTATCTATCTATCTATCTATCTATCTGTCCGTCCGTCCGTCCGTCCGTCCGTCCGTCCGTCCGTCCGTCCGTCCGTCTCTGTCTGTCTGTCTGTCTGTCTGTCTGTCTGTCTGTCTATCTATCTATCTATCTATCTATCTATCTATCTATCTATCTATCTATCTATCTATCTATCTATCTATCTATCTATCCGTCCGTCCGTCCGTCCGTCCGTCCGTCCGTCTCTGTCTGTCTGTCTTTCTATCTATCTATTTATGTATCTATCTATTTATGTATCTATCTATCTATCTATCTATCTATCTATCTATCTATCTATCTATCTATCTATCTATCTGTCCGTCCGTCCGTCCGTCCGTCCGTCCGTCCGTCTCTGTCTGTCTGTCTGTCTGTCTGTCTGTCTATCTATCTATCTATCTATCTATCTGTCTGTCTGTCTGTCTGTCTGTCTATCTATCTGTCTGTCTGTCTGTCTGTCTGTCTGTCTGTCTGTCTGTCTGTGTCTGAATTGAAATTCTCAAAACTACCTGTTTAATCTTCACATCATTGTCACTTGTGCACATTAAAAAAAAAACAGTTTATCATCAAAAAAGCAGTTTATATATTTTTGTTTTCTTTCTTTGTGCTATGCAGTGCTATCTTTTCCTTTCTGTATCGCAATGACATGGTCTGTCAACAAATTACAGTACAAACAGTGAAAGCGTAATCTCGTCCTGTCTCTTGCAATCAAACTCCCACATAAGGTGTAGCCTACAATTTACAAGAATTGTCATCAAAACTTTTGCCATAGTTTACATCAGAACATTCCTCCAGAGTACACTGTTATATTGACAACATGACTAAGCAATTTGACTGTCTTATCCTTACACAATGACCAAGGACTTGTCATTCTGATGGCACTGACATGTTTATTGACACAGATATTTACTTTTGACTGATTTACTAAGGATTTTGAGCAAGAGACTGGATTTTGCAGGCAATCCATGGTGTTGTGCTATTTGTACAAATTGTTTTGAGAAATGCACTTACTGTTTTGCAAATGTCGTGGATGATTCGAGAAATGTACCAAAGCGACTGAGGAAAAACTGTAATCAAACAAATAATCAACAGATGAAGATAATAGATTTTGACAATAGTTGCAGCTTTAGGGAGATCGGGGCTAGTCACACGTGAACTATCTCAGTAAAGTTACATGAGCCAAAAGTCCAATTACATAAATTTCTATATTTTTGTTTTTAAATGTTGCGGATAGCCTAAAATTACCATTTAATGTTGGGTTATACTGTGACAACTTACCTCATTTGGTGTTAGTATATTTGATCCCTTGATAAATAATAGTGTAAAGAGTTTTAGTCAAGACTTTAATGTATGTGACCAAATAGAACTGTCTGTTTAAAACAAATCCATTCAGATAAATATCAGCTGGAATAAAAAGAGTGTGGTTTTGTTTATTTATGTATTGATTGATTGATTGATTGCCGTTAACAGTATACAATCTTAAACAGTGACAACACAAGACGCATACAAAAAGCAGATTTTCAGAACTATGCCATACACGAGCTCTAATAATAATCGGCTAAAGGGAAAATACAGCACCTCTGGATGTGAGGACCTCCCCTTTAAACGCCACAGCTCTCTCGCTCAGTTGCTCTCCCTCACTTACAACCAGACGCGTTCAGACGAGCTTTACAGTTCTTCTCATATATTCTCCAGGAGCGAGCACGTTCTTCATCACATTATTGCCACATGTGTTGTTGTCCTCGTGCAACATTGTAACATTCGGAACGCGGGAACCGCGTCTGGAGTTCCACGATAATTTAACACTGCTATCAAAAACGTGAGTATCACAACTTGGTCTCTTCGGCGGCGTTTAATTTGATGTCATATACAGTGATATATTGGATTAAGTGTTCACCATGTCAGCTGTAAAATGTTTAACGTTGAATTAAAGTGCGACTGTGTTCATCGCAGACGCGCGTTCACGTTTAGTTTACAAGAGTTCTCAGCTGTTAGAGTTACTCAATTCAATTTCTTACTCGAAAGTGAATGTCAATGTTGGGGTTTTGTGAAATAATTTCTTCTGGTGGTTGAACTGAGATGGTTTATTGTGCGCATCACAAGCACGTGCGAATCCAGTTTGTTTGCTTTTGTTTAAACAGCTTGTTGCAGCTGCTCTTCGTCCATGCATATCTATCTATCTATCTATCTATCTATCTATCTATCTATCTATCTATCTATCTATCTATCTATCTCTGACAGGTCTGTAGTAGTAAGACACATGCATCATGAAAAAAATACTTTATAAGGATATTTTGACTGAGTTGCATTTATTCTTTTTTTTTTTTCGTTTACATGCATTTATCTCATTCCTGAATGTGTATTTCTGCTGTTCCAGAGGTGTTGAGAACCTCAAGATCATTGCCGTCCATGGACCACCTGTAATTCCAGGTCGGTATTCCCAGGGATTGACCTTGGACCACAGCCATGCGTTTGAACTGAAACATGAATTCAGTGTATTCTCCCAAAGGTATTCATCTTAATTTCAGGATACACATCTAATTTTCTCCATAATCTAGTTCCTTGACCTCAGATTATAGGTCATCATTGGACACTTACTCTTTGTGTCCTTCACTGTTGGACATTCACTAATAGATTAGAATGGCAAAGTGGTTAAAGGACTATTTAAGTTTTGGGAGCAAACGAGTTCCCCCGCAACCGCCGAAACCGGATTACACAGAGAGTGAGATATTGAAGGCGTATCGTGCACAGAAGAACCTAGACTTTGAAGACCCTTATGAAGACTTCGAGAACAGGGCTAGAAATGACAATGGGTCAACTGAAGTGCCCCACATGAGCTTTGGATCCCCTTTAAAAACCTCAAGTCTGGATATCAAGGTCGTTTCACCAAAACATCGCCTCATAAAGGTGGACTCGCAAGACCTGGGACGGAGCAAAATTCTCCTGAGCTCCGTGTCTTTAGATGAAGCAACAGATCCGGTAAGTAATTTAAATATCAATATTAGTAATCAGTTAATTTTTGTCTGTTTTGAGATTATCTGCATTCCATTGGACGATTAACAGAAGTCTGACCATCTCAATGTAAATGTCCTGTTTTCAAATATTTTGGAGTGTACATTTTTGCCATGAATAATGTGTAGAATGTTCATTTAAAGGGGAACTTTGCAGGGTTTTTTAGCTTAATTTTCCTTAACTGAACAGCTTCGGAGTCGGTGGAATGGTTATATTACTTTTTTTCGGGTTGAATGGTGGCTGTCTCACTTCCCCCTGGTGCCTGTGAGTGGAAAAACCACCCTTGCAACTTTGGGCCGGCGGGCAGGAAGTATCGCGTGATATCAGGTCTCGCGGTGTAACAAATTGCTTTACGGCAACAAAAAAAAAAAATCTGCTAAAGTTCTGTCATTATTGCGCTCCCTCACGCTGTTCGAACCCAAATGAAGAAGACGTTTTAAAGAATGTCCCATCTGCTTTGATGTCGTTGATCTACTAGCCTCTGGTATCTGTGCGTCGCCAACAAGTTTTTACGACAGTGTTGTCAAATATCTATTCCGAAGCTGTAGGGGGAGCTCTATAGAGAAACCTGCGAGCAAAAAGCGAGAATACAGTGAAGAAATTCCCGAAAATGCATAGCTCTGCTTTAAAGTTGAAGTTTGTAGTTTAAACGCAACCAACCAGCCCAACACAAAAACATTGGCTTAACCCAGGGGTAGGCAAGTTCGGTCCTAGAGAGCCGCTGTCCTGCAGAGTTTGGCCCCAACACTGAAAAAAACCTCACCTGGCTATAGCCTTAGTAATCCTGAAGTCATTGATTAGCTTGTTCAGGTGTGTTTGATTAGGGTTGGAACTAAATTCTGCAGGACAGCGGCTCTCTAGGACCGAACTTGCCTACCCCTGGCTTAACCAATGGTGTGTCTGGAGGCGGGGCTATCTGTTTAACCGTCCAATGGGATATGTGTGTTTAAGCAACTTTGAAGTAAATTTCACAAATAATTACAAAAAATGGCAAGTGACATTGAATTAAATGTGAGATTTCGAAGTCGAAAGACTGAAATAGTATTTTCATGTAAAACATCCTCCATTAATTAGTTTTATTTACAACTAAATATACATTTTTACAGTGTATATGAAAATGTTTTTAACTTGTATATTTAATTATTTATACTTAAACTCAATATACACAATTTACAGTGTTTCGAAACGTTGAGTAGGTGAAGATCTGAGGGGTTTTAGGGATACCTGAAGCTATCAGGTCATGAAATGCATAAAACAAACTGTCAAACAAGTGATTTGCGGTGTGAAACAATCTCTCATGTAAACCCTCTGTTAACCCTGCATTAGATTAAGTGTCTCGGAGCACCGTAGGTGTCAAAACCCCTTGATCCACCAAAGCTGAAGCTCTTGAATAATACATAGTTTAGTTAGGCTGGTAGGGATGGGGCAGTCCCATAGAGAATACACATAAGAGCCAGAAAGGTTCTTCCTGTGATCAGACATTGAGTAGAGACCCAATACTGGCAGACAGTTGAGGTATATGCACACACAAAGACACACACGGACAGACAGCAGCCTTCAGTGGAGTCTCATTGATTGTAATCAGTACTAGTGATGAGCGAGCTGATTGGTTGGTCTTGAGGAACGACCCTGCCAATGCCGCGCCATCGATTTAAATCCCAATTTAATGGCGACCCTCTAAGTGCATTGTCTTGCAAGCATCGTTTCGCATCATTCCCTGTTAACCTTCATTAATTTCCACCGTAATCCTAATTACGTTTTTATAGCGTTCCTAATGAACATTTCAGATTTACTGTCCTCCTATTCTTGTTAAAGATCAACCAGACAATGGGAGAATTGACTGGTGGGAAATCGGGGGATTGTTGCACGCCATAGTTTGCAGCCTGAATGGTGCCGCATGGAGCCGTTGGCTAAAGTCCTTGTTTGAGAGACCATATGGCCATCTTTGTAATTGACCCAGTGCCAACTGACTGAGGGCTTCCTTCCGAGCCTGGATTGGGAGACAAACGCACCTCCCTCCTAACATGCTCATCAACACTTCCCCTCAGCCTCCTTCTGCTTCACGGGGGAAGGTTGCACATTTTTGCGCGTCTGGTTTTCAGCGTCTCGCGCTTTATGAGGTGCTGTTTCTGAATGCACTTGTTTGTGAAAAAAAAAATCAAATTCTGTATAAAATGGCTTTTTTAAAATATTTTTTATAAACGTTACAGGTTTTCTGTGCTTGTTTTGTAGAGCTGAACAATTTGACCTAAATATTTGATTTATATATCAATATGACTCCTTAAAGGGACCTTTAAAGGTGCAGTAAGCGATTTGTGAGAAACACTGTTGATATTTGAAATCAACCCAAACAAACACTCTTCCCTTCATTGCTCCGCCCTCAAAACACGCAATGCAAGGGTGGATGTCTCTTGTCTTTATCATACTGAAGCAAAGCAAAATAATGCTTTGTGAAAAATAAAACGAATATGACAAACAAGGAAAACAAAAAAATCTGCATGCAGTACACAAGATTATATACAAGCAAGAGTTAATTGTTAGTCGCCTGTAGTACAGCAGCTTCAGACAAACAATGACACTCAAAACTGTTCTGTTACTATAGCTAACATCACAACAACAGCATATCTTGCTTCTGTGAAACAAAGCAAAACTATTGTTACTCGCGTATGGAGCAGAAACATCGCAACCTCAGTGTCCGTTTTCAGGCCTTCCTGCTTGGGTCTCTCCAGCGCTGGAAAGCTTTTCTAAAATTAACGTGGGTCCTAAAGCTTTTTTCCTCTGAACTTTTCTCTTTTGTAATGTCTCTCAGCCATCTCTCTCTACAGTCTTTCTTCAAATCTCGCTCTTGCTCACTCTGTCTCCTCCCCATCATGAGTGGACATGCCCTCTACTGCTGATTGGCTCACTCTCTCTCTTCCCTTATCATGGGTGGACACGCTCCCTTTTGCTGATTGGCTCACTCTCTCCTCCCTTATCATGAGTGGACACGCCCCCTACTGCTGATTGGCTCACTCTCTCCTCCCTTATCATGAGTGGACATGCCCTCTACTGCTGATTGGCTCTCTCTCTCTCTCTCCTCCCTTATCATGAGTGGACACGCCCCCTACTGCTGATTGGCTCACTCTCTCCCCTCCCTTATCATGAGTGGACATGCCCTCTACTGCTGATTGGCTACAAGCGTGTTGTGCTGCACGGTCCGATCCACTCTCAACAGTGTTTCTCAGAAATCGCTTACTTGCCTTTTAAAGCTTCTCTTTTGATGACAACAGGCAGTTTATAAGCATTTCTAATTACAAGTGTGGAAATATAGTTGGGACATTTTTGTTTCCCGTGACACAAACTCTGAGTGTAAATAAACGTGTTGCTGCACCTCATTTAAAACATACAGCGCATTTAATTAAATCGCGGGAAAAAAAAACATATCACGTTTCTGTTTTATTTTTCAATTAATATTACAGCCCTAGAATACACTAAGCTGCAAAAACGCATCGTTCAGAAATTGTCACATGACCAAATGTTTACATAAAAACAATTAACCAACTGTTCTCGTTTCAGGTGGTTCCATCAGCTCCAGTTATGGGAGATACCGACTACTCCGACCCATTCGATGTTCGTGTGGACCCGCGTCCCGAAACCGCCCAGGGCCCAATCACTCCTGAGAACAACGGCTACATGGAGCCCTACGAGGCCCAGAAAGTGATAACCGGTCAGTCAAACTTCTTCTCGTTTCTATTTTGGTGTCTGTGTTCTCATGCCCCAGGGGAGTCTGGTTTGCCCTTTGAGTCGTATGGAGAGAATGAAGTATGAGTGTTTTAAGTGTGTCTTTCTCAGCGAGTCCCTCAGTCGCTGTCAGTCATCCTGTGCCGTCAGACGGTGACTCACTGCTGATTCTCTCCTGGAGTCTCGCAGATTACAGTTCTGTTTATGTAATCCGTTTCATTGTTTTATTCCTTCCAAATTGTTGTTTGCCCCCTGCACTTGCTGTATGGAGAGATCTAAGTTAGACAACAAAGAAGACATTGGATCTGTGAAGACATTGGAAATGTATGTGAAGACTAACATTTAGCTGATTTCTAAGATACCTGGCCAAGTTTTAAGGCAGCATTTTATATATTGTTTGCAGTTGAAGCAGTCCCACAATGCAATGGTAGTAATGGCAGAGCCCAGAGAAATGACAATTATAACAAACTTATGTAGAGTCATGATGTCAATTTGTTGGCCAGGAAGGCTAATTCGACATGGGTTCCCTCAGAAATTTCCTATGGGTTTTTAGAATAGCACTTTTTGATTTGAGAAAATGAGACTAGCATTAGTTGAAGAAACTTTCAGTCTAGTCATACCTCAAATGCTAAATTTAATTGTGATGCTAATTTCCTCTATTTTTACATTACTTTGCCACCACCTAATGCTTATTAAAGGTAGGGTAGGTCAGAATTGTCTAAAAAAAACTTTTATTCAAATTTGTTTAAACTGTCTTTATATACCAATGCATAATTAAAATGTAAGTACTCTGATAAAAAGAGTATAAAAATCGAGTGACTCTAGACCGTTTAATCTTCATTAAACACAGCTCATTAATTCCATTCACTCCCACCTAAAAACGGGTGCGCGACTGCGCGCACGTGGGCAGAGCCAGTAATAACGGCGGTAGTCATGGCGACGTCGAGTGACAGTCGCGCAAGCCAATCCTGTGATTCGTCCCGAATGGAAATAATGAGCTGTGTTTAATGAAGATTAAACGGTCTAGAGTCACTCGATTTTTATACTCTTTTTATCAGAGTACTTACATTTTAATTATGCATTGATATATATAGAAAGTTTAATCAAATTTGGTAAAAAGTTTTTATATAAATCCTACCTACCCTACCTTTAAATTGTTGATTATAAAAACACAAATTTAGTAACTCTATTAAATGAAATCTTTATCAAATCACAAAATGAATATCCATTTTTCATACTGTACAGTGTAATATTGTGACATCGAAATTGTTTTAAATGACTTTTTAGTTTTAGTTAGGTTTTAGTTTATTTATATTTAGGCTAAATTGGTTTAGCAGTATCAGACTATTTTAATTCCAGTGCCTCCCTAATTTGTTCTTCTGCTGATTCAAAACAACCGTTTGGCAAGTTATTTTTGGCTAAAAATGGAAGCATAATATTCCTCAAAGGTAAATGGGTCAAATTTTAAAAGTTAATTTAAAATAGGCTTCTAATCGGCATTTTAAAATGTCAGTTTAGAAAGCGTATGCTTAAAAACGCAAGGTTGTCCGATTCGTTAAGCATGTAATGTAAGCATGTAAGCAACTCCATCCCTAACAGCTTTATGGTTATTGTAGTCTTTAATTAGCAACTTGTTAGAAACATTTTAAAGCACACAATGGCTACAGAAATGAAATAAGAGTAACTTTGTGTCATTTATGTTGTATAGCAAAACACGGTCTTATTTTACTCGAACTGTTATTCTGAAAACCTACTACAAAATTTCCTCGGGTAACC
This sequence comes from Phoxinus phoxinus, assembly GCF_949152265.1. Classification (NCBI taxonomy): domain Eukaryota; kingdom Metazoa; phylum Chordata; class Actinopteri; order Cypriniformes; family Leuciscidae; genus Phoxinus; species Phoxinus phoxinus. Next base: position 14,696,003 of record NC_136895.1, on the reverse strand, counting down.
CATGGTTCAAAACTGTTAATGCTAACTCTTCTTGGGATATTGACTAAAGACCTGTGTTTCATTCACAATGTAGTATTTAGAAGTATTAGTTAAATAGATAAATGTATTAAAGCGGCCATTCCAGTTTTTCTCAATCACTTTGGCTAAATTCTCAAATGAGAATTATTTTTATATTATATTAACTTTTAATTAAGTTTAGATCTCTGAACAGTTAGTTTCTTGTTCACATCAGATTTGAATTCCTCATTGATTTAAGGCGCAAATTGCGTGTGTTTTGGCACGTGTGCAAAAGAGTAAGTACAATTGACCGTTCGCAAAGACCCGCCCCCCTTAGTTACTGTCGCTATGTCCGGCAAGCTACGCCGCTATCACGCCACACCATGTTCTCATGCAGTGAAAAATACATCGCGGAGCAGAGAGGAGACTGACAACACACTGACAGCACAGACCAGGTTACTTTTGATATTAAACATATTAAACAGTCTCACCTTTCAAATTTGGTCATTTAAAAAAAAAAAAGAAATTTAAACAATAAATATCGTTTTGTGGCTCTTTAATGTGTCTGACAGATCGCTGTAGAGCATCAGTCAAAGCTGCTCGTGAACCGATAATCTCTTCCTTCGTTCATTTATAGCATCAAATAAACATGAATGAACATAAGAAGGAATGTTGTTTTAACCACGGAAAGGCGTCAGTACACTCTGTTTTTCAAGTTCAAATCCTCCAGCGTTAATCTACTAAGGCCCTGTCCCAAATGGCACACTCCAGACTTGTGGACTTCCTCAGAGTCCACACTTTGGTGACGTCATGTAGTGCAGACCTATAGGGCCCTTGGCGTGAGTCCACGAGGGCGCATTGAGAGGTATTTTTGGGACAGACTCGATCGTCACGCCGGAAATAGGAAGACGGTCTGGTTGTTGTTTAAATATTATATTTCTACATTTACATATGACTCAGTAAAGCCCTGTCATTCGGTTCTATTTATTTAATGAATCATAATGCATTCATAGCCTATTATTCAGCAAGCTATTTATGTTTATATTAAATATAAATATATATTTATGTTTGAGACATCAACCACTGGTTGATGACCATAATGTTTGTATAAACTGTAGGTAACAACTTGTAAAATGTACACATAGGTTATACAAAGCGTAATGATATTTACACTTAAATATTTTCTTCTCAGCCATGTTAACAATAGTCCGTGAGCGAAAGCTCCTCCCATCCGTTGTCTGATTGGCCTTTCGCAAGGATTCCTGGGTAGTTAAAGTGCGTGAAGCCTGCATCCATGCGGGCTTCGCGGAAGACCGCTTCAAGGGTACAAAGGGGGCGCTGCTGAGCACACTTCAGAGCATTAAAATGACGAATGGGACGGCCTACGGAGTCGTAGACTCAGCGAGCACGCACAATTTAAGTCCACGAGACCGAAAGTCCACATGAAGTGCGCCATTTGGGACGGGGCCTAACTCTTGACTGCTTTGTCGGACAAAATGGCGGATGGCGAAGTATGATTGGTTAGATCACCTGTCAATCAAGCTCCCTGCGAAGGGTCAATAGGGGATTATCACGCTTCCGGGTTTACTGGGCGGGATTTTTCAACTTTGTGCATGTCCACTTCCGGCGCAGTTCAACAATGGCTGAAACGAAGGCTAGATGTCACTGCTCTGTTCCACTTTGTCAATCAAACAAACAACGCCAACCTCATTCAAGTTTCCATGGATTCCCGACTGAACTGAGTCTAAGGAAGAAGTGGATTAAAGCTCTCGAAAAAGAAACCGTATCCCTTGTCCACTTTTGAGCGGGAATTCGTAATTACAAAACGAAACCGGTTGTTGTATTTTTAAAACGCAAAATTGAACACCAAAATTTTAATTTGAACGGTAGGCTACACCAAATGCTGCGCAAAAAAATAAACTGACAATTTTTTTATTACTTTTTGCCCCTTAATTAAACATTTAAAATATTCACAAATTAATATGGATTTTGTTGTTGTTGATTTATTTTTCTAAGACAAAATTAGAAATGATATTAATCCTGCAGTGCTGAATGAGAAGAGCCATATATATGTCTCTGGAACCACAGCCTACAGAAAGGTGATTTATAGGCTAATGATAATAAATGTGTCTGAAAAAATAACGAGGCATTTTAATTGTTTTTAATATACTATTTTCTAAATCAGTGTCGGCTAAAAACATATCCCCATCTCCGCTGTTAAGCAGATGCGCCGTTAGAGAGAAATGCACCTTTCATACGCATTACATAATCAGAATGTATTAGCTTTCGATTCTAATTTGTTTGTTTTAAAGTGGACATTTCGAGCTTTAGCATACATAGGCTATATTTAGTTTCAGTTCTCGCGCTCCTGTTCACGGAGATCATGAAAGCGCACCTGATTGTTTTATTTTATTTGACAAAAGCACAACGTTTTCTTGATATTGCGAGTTTACACAAATAAAATTAGTTGCGAATAATGTATTATTATTTTCTGTATGACCAGAAATGATAGAGTAGCCTATTTTAAATTGTTTCACTGTTGATGGGAAAATGCGGCCGCGCGTCCGTTCCATGCAGTGCGCGCTCACACTCCGCTCCACAAACTCTTGGATATGTGTCAAAAATCTTGTGTTTATTTGTGATAATCTTAGCCCTGTATTATTATGGTCTAACCCGCGCGGCTACTGACAGTAATGCAGCGCAATATGAAAGACTTCGTCTTAGGTTTAACAACCTATGAAACTAATAATGGACAATATGAAACTAAAACGACATAGCCTAAGCTTAATTTAAAATGGCTTAGGAATATGCTATTTAGAGGTGGATAAACGCTATTTCAGAATTTTGGGAGGTGCGCAAATGGCGTTTACGTGCGTTTAGCCTCCACTACATCCCTGCCACCGGGGATAAAAATAATTAAACAGAGGCAGGGATACATTAAATTGACCAGAAAGGGGTAAATCCCACGGTAAATCGCACCCTGGATGCAGTATAAATAAACTTAAGGTCGTCCATCATGGGTGATGAGTGATTCACCGGAAGTGGCAGTGCACAAAGATCACTGAATGCGGAAGTACTACGTATCAGCGTGATAATCCCCTATTGTCTAGAATTTGAATCTAAATACACATGGCTTGTTGATCAAAACTGATGAGTTTTTTTTTTGTTTTTTTTTGTAAAATTGTCAAACTCTTCAAAACTTCTAAACATTCTTTCATCGTGTGAGCCTTCACATCCAAAACGATCCATTCAGTGATCAAAATCTGTCAGACATGCTTGTTATATTCCATAAATGCCAATGACATGGAATGTTTGTAATGTCCGCTAAATTGGCAAATGCTGTTGTAATGAAATGGGAATCACAATCTTGCCAACCAAGTTTGGAAGTAGGGCTGGGTGGTATGACGATATTACCACGGTATACATTTCTAGATATTTTGTTTTATCGTTTATATTGCAATATGGAAATATATAGCACTATTGACACTGCAGAGTGATGAAATGCATGAATGCGAATATAAAGAGCGGGACATGTTGAATTTGGTTCTCTTTCACGTCTTGTAGCGCTTGAATGGTCGAATACACAAACAATTATGTCAAAATGCTCATCGTGTGGAGTAATTATGTAAACGTCTCTGAGAGAATGCGCCGTTAATGCAGCGACAAATGCCAAAAGCTCGGTCAGTTTGTGCTTTCACTTTTGAGGAATAAGTGAGCTTGTTTATCTTAACACCTTTATCGGAGTGAAGTCATACACGGCTTAAGCATAAACCGATCAACTCGGCTGGATTTTTGCCCCTTTTACCCTGATTTCTCCCGGCATGTAAACGTATTAACCTACATTTTTTAGGCTTATTGAAGTGTGCATAGGCTATATGACAGGGAAGTGTCCTTACTGTGCATTTACTGTGCTGAAATGTTGAAATACTCTTCCGTTTTAAATGCTTTATTTACATTACAACAGACATCATAAATGAAATACTGTGAGTCAGATACACAAATGATTAGGCTATGTTTTTACCTCACTACATTAAAAAACAAAACAATGGAAAGGCAATGCAGTGGAATGCAAAAATGCATTCCCTGGTTTTCAGGGAGATTTCTGCTTATTTTCTCCTCGTAAGACCCCAGCATCCACTTTAATTTCTCCTCAGATCGGTCTTGCCTTCAAGGCAGCCTCATTTAATTTTCAATCCATCTCTACAGGTTAATCTCTTCTCTCATTCTCCATCAGTTCTCAGGTATGGGGAATCTAGCTCACGCGTCACAAACGCTTAACATCAACACACACTCCCATAGCTCCCTCACTCGCTCCACCTCAGGGTCGGTCCCCCAGGGCCTCCCTGTCGCTATGGAGACGGTTAAGGAGCCCAATAGAAGCAGGATGTGTGAAGGTTAAAGTTTGTCTTTCTCTTTTTACTCTGGTTTCTTCTCAATCCTGCTTTTTCCTTTCTCTCTAAAGCGCACATCCATACCAGTGCTTCTTTTACTGGTAGTCCGTTCCATGTCTGGTGTGTTTGATTTCATGCTTGACATAATTGACAAAAATCAGCTATTATGAACAAGGGATGCATAATATATTGGTACCATATTGATGGGTCGATACGTCATTGTGCCATCTCTAAGTCATTGCACATGCGCAGTACTTTTTCGGTTTTCGATCAGATCAAGTTTTTAATCGGATTTGACCAATTCATTCTGAATGACATGGTTACAAGTGATATTTTTTTATTACGACTGTGCTAGTCGTTCGATTACAATCGGATTATTAGGGTCCATGTAAGTTGTTATCATTAGCAAAAACTATTAAACATTGTTTTAGTTACTTGAAAAAAATCTAATATTAGATGAAAATCTTGCCTTGCCAACTAATTAAAATAAATTAAGTTTAAATATGAACTAAAAAAAATCATAGTAAAATTACTAAAGCTTAAAATAAAAATGGAAAATATTAAGTACCGGTACTATAATGAAGTATAAATAATACTACATTTAGATTGCGGTCATCTAATACTAACTTAGTTAATATGTAAAAAATATGAATAACAATGTTAAATGTAAGCTTTAGCAAATCTCAAAATTAATATTTGATTTTTTTCATGCTGTACATTATAATGTTGTGATGCTGAACAGTGTTATAATAGTATCATTAATATAATAATAGTTTTATATTGTGAATTAATATTGCTAATATTTTGATTTAGGTTTTAATTTTACTTTTAAAGTTCTAGTAATTTAGTTTTTTTGTCTTTTTATTATTATTATTATTTTATAGTTTCAAGTTTAAATGAGAAATGTTCAAAAATGATAAATGTTGCCTTTCCGACTAACTGAAAATTTAAGTTTTAAAAAATATATATATATTATTTGATTAGAATTAATGTTTCATTTTATTTTAAGTGATACATGTTTTTTATGGTTTTAGCTAACATTAATAACCCTGATCCCAAAATTACATTGTAGCATTTAAAATGTTTGATTTTAGTTTTTAGTGTTCTATTTTTAATTTATTCAGACAAAATAGTTTAGAATTTGTCGTTGTTTTCAGTTTATCTGTATCGACGAGAATATAATAATGGTGCCTCCCTACTTCAAGTTCTTCTGCTTATTTAAGACAACAGTTTAGCAAGCTAACTTTAGCTAAAATTGGAGATAACACACAAAAAAGTCCTTAAGAGCATCACATGTTGGCGTGGCGTTTTGTAGCTGCAGTTCATGTCATATAGGCTTTTAACCGACTGTTATGTTTTGTTGAAAAGCCCTTGAAGGTTATTCAGACATCCTGTTGTTTGGTTCTTGTCGTTTGAGGGGTATGATAATGGAAATGAGAGAGAGACCCCAGTCCTTGAAATTGGACTCGATCTACAAACGCACACACATGTACATCTCTTTCTCTCTTTGTTAAGCCCTCCCTTATGAAACCAGCAAGCTGTGCAAACACAATTTGTCTCTCCTTCAGATTCATACCCCGCCACTCTTCACCAGACATTTCCATAATTAATGTGGCCCAGGCGAGGGAGCCCAGCTGTGGAGCTCAGGGAACATATCGATTTATTGATTGATTTAACAGTACGCCCTGTCTCGCAACGTTTTAATGAACGTCACAATGAAACTTAGTCTAGAAGATGGCTGCTCGCGAACCCAACTGGTAATCTCTCAATAATCTTTGGGCCATCAACACAAAGTCTGGTCTGGAAGAGACCATCTGATGGACATGTGAAGTGACCAAACGCAGTTTGTTTTTGTTTTAAGGGGTCAGAACTGACTTTTCTGAATGAAAATTTGCAGAATGGAGCACGATCAGTGTGAAAGAAAGGTTGTAATGGGTTTGTTTGGTGTTGCAGAGCTACAGAGGAGAGCCGGTGGTGGAGCAGGAGTTTGGGGGAGAGGGGAGGTCCAACTCTACGACACCCCGTACGAGGAGCGCGTCCCAGGGCAGCCGGATCTGCCCGAGGAGGGCAGGGAGAGCCGGCTGCCGCAGGACGACGACAGGCCCGCCGATGAATACGACCAACCGTGGGAGTGGAAGAAGGAACATATCTCTAAAGCTTTTGCAGGTACACCTTAACTTGCTCGATTTTATGCGGCATCCGACTTTTGGGGGGGGGATGTTGTCATCAAAATTCCTCATTAAAACAATTCCGTATAGTGAGAGATACGTTTTTCTTTTTAATTAATCTACTTTATTATCATCTTTTAAATTAAATCATTAAATCATTTTAAATAAAAGGTGCATTGTAATTAATTTATTTAAAAATGTAAAAAACAAAAAAGTCATTTTAAAAGTTAAGTAAAGGTTTAATGTTTTAAGTAAATGTAAAAATTATTTCAAAAATTCATCATTAAATTGGTTGCTGCCTATTTATTGATCCTCAATTGTATTAATTTGTTTCCTTTTTTTTTTTTTTACATTTTTGAATGAATGAATTAAATTAATAAATGAATGAACAAATAAAGTTTGTAACAGTTAGGTGTAGGTGGGGTTTTTATTTTATTTTAAAATGACATTTTTTAATTAAGTAAATATTATTATTATTAAATATATGGCCTGCATGTATCTAGTCCCTATATAGTTAATTGTATAAATTTTTGAATAAATGAATGAATAAAATATTAAATTAATAAATAGAAATAAATAAATAAATATAATATACTTAATTACATTTAAAATGAAGAAATCAGAAATGTTCAAAAGTAAATTAATAAAGGAATTAATTAATTAATTCTGTGGGCGGCACATCTCCACAGTGGCATCCAATGGATTAATCCAACATAATTGTGAGATTTAGGTGAGGGATTCAGTGGGAAAGTATGTTTCATTGTTGCCTATGCCTGAAAAAGGCGCAAAGGAAAATCAATTCGATCAAATCGTTGAATATTGTATTACGCTTGGAAACGTGTCACGTTATGGAAGTCAAACGGGTTGCGCTGGCTGTTTCATGTTAATTCTGTTTCATGTTCAACCACTGATCTGAGGCCAGTTTTATAGATCGCGGGATAATGATTTAAAGTGTTTTGGGAACAGATTCCTAGAACGGCAATTAGGAACCACAGAAGAACCAATCCAGCCTGTAGGAATCCATTCTTAATGTTATTGCATTGATTTTTCATTTTGTTCTTTGGTTTATTTTGGTTGAGGTCATTACCATTTTTGTTTTTTTTGGTGGCAGAGAGAAGTGAAAAGCGCTCCATATGGATGCTATTGGATCTTGTGAATCTGGCCCCGTGTGTGTGCGTGTTTTGCAGAACTCACGGGCAGTAGATGAAAGCGGTGCCGTGGGGCCAATCCTGTTTAATTGAGCTGTATCTCAGCGTCAGGGGTCAAGGTGACACTGGAATAAATCATCCCCCGCCTCACTCACCACACACACCTCCAAAACGCATACACACTTTTCCCCATTAATTAGGGCCTTTCTCAGCATGTCTGAGCTTCAGTATAGCAGAAGCAGTGGTCAGCAGTGCAATGCGTGAGCACAGCACTAACCCACATCCAAACCGCAATGGGTTACTGCCGCAAAAGCACTCTGTATTTTTAGCTGAGCGAGAGAAAGCGAATGGAAGGGGTCTGTGGTAACTACTGATCTGACAGCCTGCTTTTGTAGCACAGAAATAAAGTAAAGAAATTAATAAACTAAAAGAAAGCATATCTTGTGAGCTCCCCCTAATAAATCTGAACGATGTGGGTCTGGTGGACCCTGATTATTCAGGGCTTCCTTAACCCCGACTAGTCAAAGGTAATAGTCATACATTTTATACTAGTCTGTGTTGTAGTGTGGGGAAAAAAATGGGCCCTAAAATTGTCTCTTTATTTGTTTATTTTTAATTGAATTTTGATTTTTATCATTTTATTTTTATTATATTAAATCTCTTTAGTACTTTGATATCCATCCATCCATCCATCCATCCATCCATCCATCCATCCATCCATCCATCCATCCATCCATCCATCCATCCATCCATCCATCCATCCATCCATCCATCCATCCATCCATCCATCCATCCATCCATCCATCCATCCATCCATCCATCCATCCATCCACATACATACTGGAGAGCTTCGTTAAGACCAACTAGTCAACTAATTGTCTGGTATTTGTACTTTTTGGATATTTCTAGTAGTGACACTGCTCCACCACAGAATAGTGATGCTGACTTGTGTGTGTGTGTGTTTCTTCGTGCGAGTGAAGAGATTTGTGTGCAGAGACGGGGGTGATGTGAGGAGGGGGCTAGCCTTGCGAGTGGAGGGCCGCAATCAGTCACACACTGACACCTCCGCTCTCTTCAGCCTCCCTCCCTCTCTCACCCTTTCAGCTCTGACAGGTTTGTCCTCCTGCAGTGCTGACACACTCGGGCTGATAAACCACCGCAGGGGTTCAGGGGCATCTCGATCCACCTCCTCCCCCATCTACCCCTCCAGCAGTGCTGATTATCACACTCAGGGGAGAGAGGGAGTGAAAAAGACAACTGGACTGAGAGCGGGATGAGCTGAGGGGGACAGAGAGACCGAGGGACACATTAAAGCATCTTTAGCACGTATACAGCCAATTTCAATTTTAGAACTGCCCTGTGATTGGACCGTTTCAAAACCCTCAGCCATTTAGATGCTTAGTTACTAAAGGTGAAGTATGGAAACGTTTTAATTACGTTTTATTTGCCAAAGTGTTATGGCCAAATTCTAAGGCAGCATCACATGTATTCTCATAAGAAAGGCATTCCCAGAATCCATCGCCCTGAGCTCAGTGGAAGAAAAATCACAATTGTTTCCTCCTTCAACCCAGTTAAGCGGAAACCCGCCCCATACTGTTGCTGATTTAATTGGTAAACTCAATTATGCAGTCACCTATCAAGCAAGGTTCAGACAAAAGCACGATGGCAGGTCAAGAGAAATGTTGTGTAAAAATATGCTAAAATATATTGATCTATATAAGTTGATTTTATTGAATTAAAAACTACCATTTAATTAAAAACAGACTAGATAGTTTTACCCAAAATAAGTGTTATTTAAGCTTCTAAGAGTATTGCGTTATTAGCTTAGCAACATGCTCTAAAATCTCTACTCCTAGTTCTAATCGCGCCGTTTTGCTTGCCAGGAGTCGTAGCCAATGAAGAGTGTTGTAAAATACTTACGAGGTTATGTTTCAATGAGCACGCTACTGCGTATGATGTCAAAGCCGCTCGCTAAGCTACAAACACTCAATCTCAGTCAACGGTACCTGTTGAGTGTTTAGAAACTTGATGGTGGTACTGTAACTAAGGTAAGGTTAGCCAGTCAGAATAGTGGTCATTAGCATATAGTCTTAGGGCACGTTTACTTGACAACAATGTACTACAAACAGAAACGTTTTGCGAACAGACATCAACGTTGTCAAATGATCCCCGTTTACACAGATTTGCGAAAACGACTAAAACGTTGTGTTAATGCCAGGCCAGTCGTTGGCGATGTCACTTTGTAAAGAAACACTACGCGTCTAGTCTGAACACATAATGTACATGATGTCACCCGTTTTCACAAATTCGTATTTTTGTAGTTTACACGGTGGCGATAAAGCTATAGTTTTCAGGCCATCAAAACGCCGTTGTCATGTAAATGAACGTCCAAGACGCATATTAAGTTTTTCAAACAATCCCTTAAAAGCAAAGTAGAAAAATGTGTATCTGTCATAAGTGGCCCTAAGGGAAAAAAGAGCATTTTCCCAGCTGTTTGCGATACATTGTGTGATTGCACTAAATGTGACTGCAATGTCGCATAAAACATGTCTCAAACTCCTTTGCGTGTGTGTTGACATACCTTCACAACAGATGGCTTTGTTTTATTTGCATTTCAGCTCCGTTTTCCATCTCGGATCGGTTGTTAAAAGTGTGACGATGACAGTAAAATCTTGGCCTCAGTCCAGCGAGTCTTAATTAGGCCATTGCAAAGCTGTCACTATCCACTCAATTACCACAATCACTTAAGCCACACGGCCGCCCGGCACGTCCCTCAAGCCTCTCTGCACTCATTACCACGCTAATCTACCACACAGATGCATTCAACAGCACGCCACCGACCGTAGATCACCCAGTCACACCAGTAGAGGATGCGAACGCTGGTTTAACCGTCTGGCATTTTGTCCATCAAGGGTTCGTTGGCTTGTGTGTTCTTGTTGCTTTTGGGGTTAATGGAATCATGAAGGATTCCGCATGCAATCTAATGTATAATAGACTTGTTTTCGAATGTGTCCCCTTTAAAACTTCTCCCACACTTCTTTTGGAAGGGCTTTCGGCCCAAACCGAAGTGCAACTGGATCAGTTGTGAGGCGGATTTGGTCTGGCTGAAAGTCCTGACATGGTTTTCGTGTGTGAAATAGAGAGAGAGAGTGGTGGCTCGCTTGTCCCGGGTCTGTCAAGCCGCTGTAAGCAAGCCCAAGGGAAGTGAGAATGGCTCCTATATCAATTTATTTCCCTCTCTTTCTCTCTCTTTTTCTCTTTGTGACAGTAATGAAAAGGCATGTCCTGGTAACTCGCTCTCGCGCAAATACACTGAGGCAGGAGAGGGAGAAATGCATGTAGGGGAGGGGGGGATATCATCTCACTTAGGAGGAAAAATGAAAGCGAGAGAGGAAAGAGGGCGGTAAGTGGTTTACAGAAGATAAAAAGCTCAGACAGTGGAACTGAAATGGATGAATGTAATGAAAGGGGAGAAATGGGATTTTCTTAGCACTGTTTTCCGGTAATTACGTGAACAATAAGTGAGGTAAATAGCACATTAGCTTTATTTGTCATTGTGTCCATTATAACGGTCTCTGTGCGGTAAATAGAATTGTCTAAATTCTCATATATCAATAGATCAGGGTGATGTACAACATATTTCTGATTATTGTGAGAATGTAAAATGTTAATCCAACACTGTTAAAAATATATATACCGGTATGCGCGCGCGTGTGTGTATATATATATATATAGCAATATTTAATTAATATTTATCTACATATTGCACATTATATGCGTGTGTGTGATTATGTAGATATTGATGTTAGTAAGATGTAAGTGAAAAAATATATAATATATACTTTATATACACGTGTGTGTGTGTGTGTATATATATGAGATATATTGTGTATGTGTGTGTATATATATATATATATATATATATATATATACCAAATTAAAAAATATGCATCTATAAAATATTCTGTATTATAATGTGCTGCTAACATAAGTAATTTAAATATTTTTGTGTATCCTTGGATCCCTTGATATTTTTTAACTAGATATTTACTGTATTGAGATATAAATTGATTGTAAAATGGCTGAAAAATGTTGATTTATTTAGCTGTATCCCCAGACTTAATTGTCACCATTAGCAGTAAAATCTGTGCATGTTAGATGCCACAACATGTTAATTGAATCCAGATACCAAAAAAAAATCTTAAGTTTTAACAGCGCACATAAAATGCTACCAAAGCATAAAGCGCATTAAGAGTTTGTTTGCACCTTCAGTAATAACATCTGTTGTGTAAATTGAGACTTAATCACAGATTTCCAGTGATGCAATATCGTTTCTTTTTATGAGATGCTCAAATGAGGCTTTCATTATCCCAGATGGGCTCTCACACTTAGAGTAATATGCCGTCTCGGCACATTTCTAGCCACAGACGCATTGCTCTATAGCCTTGTGCTTTAGTGGTAATGATGTACGAATGGTGTGGCCATCTGTCCCAGCGTGATGTATTGTAGCCCAGAGATGACCTTTGTGGCGAGTGGCTGGAGCTCTTCGGTGTGGGTTTTTTGCAGGACCGTGGCTAACAGGCACTGATGTGCTGCCCTTTGTCAGCCTGACTGGGTCTGACAGGCATGCCGGAACCGCAGGAGTGATGGGACAGTTAATGTGGAGCATTATAGTCATACAGGGAAGGCCCAGAGAGGTCTCAAACCAGAGTAGACGTTGGGCACCTGTGGGTCTATAGAGCTGGAGAATGAGGAGTCTGTATAGATCCATTAGGTGTAAGCAGTGTATACATACAGTAGTCAACATTTGAAGTGGATCAAAACCTTTCATCAAAGTTATACATGAATTTTGAACAATACCCGTTCTTGTCTTAGGACTTTTGAACTTTTTTGGTCCCCTTCAGATGTTGACCACTGTATATATAATATTTATTAGGGATGCACCGATATGAACATTTTGGCTGATACCGTTATTTCTTTATATCTGAAAACTGATAACCGATATATTGGCCGATAAAACTAAATCCAAATTTTGATATAATTGAGAGCCTGGTTATAAAAACAAAAGTCTCACAATCAAAAGCCATTTTCCAAGCACACATTAATAATGTTATCATTATATTTTATGTAGCCTATATATGACAGACTTGCACTGCACATGTTGCACTTCATATTTTACGCAATTCAAAACCGTCATGGCGAACAGTGCGCATCTGAAGTGTCTCAGCTGATGGAAATTATGCATTATTTATCGGCTTTAAGATATCGGGCAAATTTTTTTATCGGGCTGAAAACTAATTAACATATTAGCCGATAAATTTTGCATCCATAATATTTATCAATACAGAATGATTTTTATATATATAATATATATACACACACATACATATTTATACCGGTGTGTGTGTGTATATATATATATATATATATATATATATATGTGTATGTGTGCGTGCGTGTAATTTTAAACATACAAATATATATTTTTTACATTTATTAATGGCATGTTCCTTGATTTTTATATAGTCACGTTTGACTTTAGTTGGTTCATTAAGAATTACACTGGATTATTTGTGAAATCATCTGAATTATTGTGGATTACTTACAGGGTTAGGCGGGTTTGAAGGAGGATTAGCAGGTCCACTCTGATTCTGGTTCTCCAGATGGGACCATTGTACCGCGCCAGGCATCAATAATGCACAGGGAACGGGGCGAAAGAGTCTGTGACATTCTGTCTTCAATAATTCACCAGTCAGCGGGGGGACGTATGGGCCCGCCTGTTTCTTTTTCCAAACATCACCCCGTCGTGTTCTTTTCGAGAGGGCGCGATGAAGGGGGTGGAAGTGTCGGATGGTGGTCTGTTTATAAAGATGTCACACACCTCCCCTTTGGCCTATTCTTCATCTTGTAATCCTGTTTGAGAGTGTGATGTGCTTGTATGCGTTACAAGACGCCCCGCGTAAGTATGCGAGTTGCGATGGAGATGCTTAAATATGGAATTTGTGGGCAAATATTTCGATTTTTTTACCTATGCTAAATAGCTAATTATTTAAAAAGACTAATTAGATGAATTAGACCGAGAATAAGATGAATTATGGACCGGACCTTTTACGGTTTAGTCTCAATGGAACGTACCGCATCAAGTCAAAGTTCTTTTTGGAATTCAGCACACATTGTGAAAGTATGGAATTTCGCAAGCAGCCAAACTGACTGAAATGAGTGTATCTAGCTTAAATGTGTCTCAACGGCCCCTGTCTGAGTGTGTATATATGTGGTATTAATGAGATTTATGGGATTGAGATGGTAATTAGATGTTGAGTCAGCTCTCACATTGCATTTCTGCCTGATAAGCACTGACATCGGTGGACTGTGTCTCTTTTCTGTTTCTCACCCTTCTCTCTCTGTCTTTCACTGTCTGCATTACTCACTCTGCGCCGACATAGATATGAAAGATCTGACCGAGCTGCCATGGCCTCCTCCGGTCGGACAGCTGGAGGAGGAGCCCGTCTGTGGCGAGCAAGGTGAACTTTGACCCCCTCCTCCTCACTGCTGCCCCTCTAGTGTCCTGCATCTGCCGAGTCGCTGTATTGCTAGGAACCTCCCGTTTGATTTCAGTCACTCCCGCTCAGAGCTGCTCTCGTCACGGTAGCATGTGATGAGTGCATGAGGTCAGTTCTGTCCTCCGGTCTTGTTTTCACTGGGGATGCACCGATACTATAATTCTACTGATACCAGCGTTGTAATGTTAACTTAAACTATAAAAAAACGTTAAACTTACATGAAAATTAGAAATAAGTGAAAGTAGATGTACTAAAAGTATTACAATTGAAATACAAATAAATGGAAATGTATAAAAAAAACTAATAAAAATGATAAAAACACTTAACAATTACCAAAACACTGACTAAAATTAAAATATAAAAACCATTTCAAAATATAACTAAATATTATTATGGTATATAAATTGTACTCAAATAACACTGGCCGATACAGATAAGCCGATAATTGTAGTATTATGGTATATAAATTATACTCAAATAACACTGGCCGATACAGATAAGCCGATAATTGTAGTATTATGGTATATAAATTATACTCAAATAACACTGGCCGATACAGATAAGCCGATAATTGTTTAGCCAATAAATGGCCGATATTGTAATTCTAAACTGTTTTGTCTTAAAATGTAAGACTAAAATAAATTATTTTAAATGCGACAAGTGAATTTAGACATCTCAACGTTATAACATACTGTTAGAATTTCAGTAGAATATGTATATTAACAATGTTTAATCATTCTCCATGTTACCTGGAACTAGAAATTATTTGTTAACAAAAGTCCGCCAGGATCACGCTGGATCCTTCACTGGAATCTGAAAGTAACTCCTCTAAACGTTGACTCTTTGAATTCTTGCACCCCAGTTGACACCATTATGACAAAGCTTGCCAAGAAGTATTTCCTACTAAAGAAAGGTGGTATTTGAGTCTGGTCAAGCGTATCCATAGCGGACTGTTCAGAGTGGCCTTGGATGGCAACATGCCTAGTGCATTATGGGTGTTGAAGTTCTCCTACCTATTTGACAAAAGGAAAGACACCAGCCTTTTTTTCGGTTTTCTCTAGTCAGGTAGCACCGATTTCAAATATTTTTTTTCACCTTTCTACTGTATAGGCTGGCAAGTTTAATTGAAAACACATTTTGCCAGCTGTGAAGTGAGCCCTAGATGACGGCAAAGATAATCTAAATGTAAAAATACGAGAAATGAGCATTTAGAATTAAATGCCTACCTACTGATAAAACTAATTAAAAAAATATCAGGTGATTACCAATAAGGTACCGATCAATTGTGCATCCCTAGTGTTCACACTTGGTTTGATCCAAACTTCAGTTCGATTAACCCCTTCTATGGATCAGCAGGTCTCTTTTCACATTGTATTGTTTGGCTGTGAACCCTGATACGTTTGCGTTATAAATGTGACGCCTTCATTTCCAACAACCCTCCTGTTTTATTACTCCTCGTTGCCCTGGTTTAGACTCCTCCTGCTCTGCATATTCACCTTTTTTTTTTTTTGATCGTTTTAGCCAGGTATAATGCGACAAGCTTATTTGTTTAATATATCTGATATTTGGAACAGGATTTACGACCAATCACATTTCACGATAGGTGGCGCAACTCAGCAGCATGACAGTTGTCCGATTAAAAAGTATTTTGCTCATCCTGTTGTTCACACTACGCCACAAACCACATACATCATCTGAAGCATAAAACTAAGACTAACATGAGAGTTTTATCAATTTCCAGTTTGTTGCATCATTCCTGGTTAGGACTGAGTGGCATAAAACTAAGACTAACATGAGAGTTTTATCAATTTCCAGTTTGTTGCATCATTCCTGGTTAGGACTGAGTGGTAGAAAACCTTACGTGTTAACAACTATCTTTAATCACTTTTGTACTTCTGTTTGATGTTGAAGTGAGTCTTTTTGTCTCTCTCGCCGTGTCCTTCATACAGTGCAGTTTGAGGGTGCAGAGTGGGACCGTTCCTGTTCTCCCACAGAGCGCCTGAGGTGTTCCAGGCCTCTGCAGACCACAGGCAGCATGAAGCTACGCAAGCCCAGCGATCCTCATTCCACGATCGGGGAGAGAGTGGATCCCAACCTTCCTCTGGAGAAACAAGTGTACGTCCAACACGTCGCCACAAACCATTAGAGGTTTGAAGAAAAAAAACTTTGAGGAAAAGAGACGGCCAAGCTAAATGAATTCCGCCATTAGAATGCTATCCTGTAATGCATCTTGTGATTTGCTGACCCTCATGTCGTTCCAAACTTGTACGTACGTTCTTTCTTCTGTGAAACATGAAAGAAGATACCTCGTTTTTGTCCACACAATGAAAGACCGTGAGATCCAGTGGGAGACATTTTCTAAATATTTTCTTTTTGGTTCCACAGACGAAATAAAATGTCATACGGGTTTGGAAAGCCTTGAGGTTGAATAAATGGTGGCGGAATTTACAGTTTTGACATTTCCAAGATACTAGCATGATGGTGTCACAGTGTGACTCTCGGGCCTTTGGGAACGTCAACATAGTGTGTTATCATTTTATGATTGAGAATATGATTTATAACTGTGGTGTGCATGGTTACTCCATTAGAAAGTGCAGTCAAGTGCGTCCAAAAGATTGCTACGAATTAGTCAGCTGTTCAGGATACGAAATCCCCCAGACACATCAACCTCAGTGAGACAGCAGCTGTGGTCTCACGGGGCACATGCCACGACTGTCACAAACACACACGCTCACTTCTCAAAATATTTACAGGTGTCATATCCACACATTTGTATTGCACCAAAAGCAATGGTAATTTAGTTTAGGTGGACCCTTAGAATTAAACAACCTCCGTGTGAATGTTAAGTCTGCAAAATCATAAAAATCAAATTGCACAATAAATAAAGGTATTGTCTCCCAAACGAAATAACCAATTCTGATTTGCCTGAAACGAGTCATCAATAATTCCAGTCTTACTTCCTGCTCAAACCTATGTAGGTTTGTAACAAATTTGCATAATACCAGCCTATGCTTTTCACTGGCTGCTCACGAACATCTACTTTAACCCGCCCTTAAACACTGTAGTTGTAGCTGAGGCCTGGAAGAGTTTGGTTTGTGTAGTCGACATGTAGAGAAGACTGTTTTCAGCACTGCCAAAGCAAATCCTTTTTGCATGCACTTCCAAAGGATACGGACCCAGGCTCGAATTGATATGGTACAACTGACACTATTGTTACTGTTTGTATCACTGTGTATAAAATACTGGGGGAGATCTGGAGATACCGACATGTTTCCTGGAAACGGTGTGTAACGGGGTTTGAGATGCGTTTTCTCTCGTTTGGTGGTTGTCAAAAATGTCAGCTCAATCAGCAGCAATATGTATAAACCGCGCGGTATGAAAGAGACAGCTCGCGGAATAGGTCCAAGTAAAGTCGTTTACAAATGTGTCCGCTGCAGCTCGGTACACGCAACAATTTAAGATATCAGAAGACATGTTTGCATATAAAAATATAGCATATCAACAGTGATCAGCAATAATGATATGCCTAATACTCACAATAAAAATAATAAGGTCATATAGATCATAACACAAGTCTCTGAGGTAAGAAGTGGATTATCCTTCACCTGAAATGTTCTCCCTTTGGCAAGGGCAGTGACTGTAACATTGAGTGTATTTTGTAGTATTAAAGGCGTTTTTAAAACCGATTTAATCAGGCTCCAAAAAATCTTCAAAAAGAACACAGAATGGCCTTCTCAGCTGCCATAGTTGCAACTCGTGTGTCATCAGAACAGGGTGTTCAACGCACCACCGTTTCTGTTTAAAAAACATTTTGCAACTTTTTGTCTGGTCTGAACGCAGCCCTGATTGGGCCATCTGACCAATCAGAAATGAGTAGACCAATCACAACAGACTGGGTAATCTGACCAATCAGAGAAGAGTAGACCAATCACAACAGACTGGGTCATCTGACCAATCAAAACAGCTGGGGCATCTGACCAATCAGAGAAAAGTAGACCAATCACAACTGACTGGGTAATCTGACCAATCAGAGCCAAGAAGAGTAGACCAATCACAACAGACTTGGCCATCTGACCAATCAGAACCAAGAAGAGTAGACCAATCACAACAGACTGGGCCATCTGACCAATCAAAACAGCTGGGGCATCTGACCAATCAGAGAAAAGTAGACCAATCACAACTGACTGGGCCATCTGACCAATCAGAGCAGAATAGCTGAAATGTATATTATGGGAAAATGTAAGTGTTTTTTGGCCTTGGATGCATGTAAACCTTTTGTAGGAGACGTCCAAAACAAAATTAGGACCTTTAAAATAGCATAATAGAGCCACTTTAAGACTTCTATATGGTAATAGTTTTTGTTATGATTTGCCAACCTCTGCCTGTGAAGTGAGAATCTAAATGCTAAATACGATGTGTAAACATCATGTTTTTGACATCACATCCTGCTGTCCTTCAGATGGTATCACGGCTCTCTGTCGCGCTCCGAGGCTGAGTCTCTACTGACCCTCTGTAAGGAGTGCAGTTATTTGGTGCGAAACAGCGAGACCAGTCGCCTGGACTACTCCCTTTCTCTGAGGTACGGTACAGCCTCCCTCCAACACAGCCACATTTTATTTCTCCATTATCGTTAAATGAAATGAGCAAATCTCATCCCCATTACCCCATTCCAGCTAATTGCCTTGTGTTTTGCTTCATTTGTGTCTAGTTGTCTGTATCTTAGTTGTTTTTGTTCATTCTCACCTACAATTATTTTATTCACTCATCAGAAAAGTTAATCTTTTCAAAGAAATTGCAATATAATATAATTATAATAATCATTTTTTTAATTTGTGTTTTATATATGCATACCTTACATTTATTTCCTTCATTTTTATAATATATTATAATTTAATTTAAAACATGCTGTTTATTAAAAAGTCACATTTTAGATTCAAATTTGTTAAGCATATTTTTTTATTGCTTTAAACCAACTAGTAATACAGCATATTTTGTGATTTTATGTGATATTACTGTTAACTGTTGTTTGCCTACAATTATTAATAATCACCTTTTTTTTTTTTTTGACAATCAGAAAATTGTGAAGATTTTGTCTGCTTTCATGTGACTTTCTGTCATCAGTGCTGGACAGTATTTCTTGAATTATCTATGCATCTGCTCTTTTATCTCACATTTAAAAATATTTGTTTTTCTATTGTTTTATCATACTGTTATTTTTCTCATCATTTTATTTAGATTTAATTTTCTCCTTTTGCAAAACGGCCCTGCCTCATTTGCACACTGATGTGCTTTTCGATAGGCTATCAGCTAGAGCGATAATGCTTATCTGGTCAAATCTCGCAGCTCTAATTACTGTCTTGATCCAGAGCCCCTGGTTCCCCTCCTCTTTCTTCTTTTCCTTTTATTCTCCCCGAGCTGTAATCAGGCAGGTGAACAGCTCTTCAGTTCACAAAAGCTGCTCCTGCCAGCATTAATGAATATGAATGACCCCGCAGAAAGCCGCAGACACAAGCGGGGAGGCCTTTCACACACCTGAACACACTCCGTAATCACGCACGCCTTGTAATGCAAGTGCACAACTGCACACTTCATAAGTCATGGGCAAAAACACTCCAGAACACGTTCAACATCACGCTGAGACTTTGTTCACATGAAATCTTATTTTTACAAACCGCATTCGTACGACAGCGTCTGACAACTGTGGGAATGAATGAATGAACAGCGCTGTCTGATGTCATAATGCTGTACGCCAGCGGCCTTTGAGGTCTGATCCAAATCAAAGTGACAGCAGCTCAACGTCGAGAGCTTTGAACGAGCCGCCATTGAGATTCACAGGCTTTTTCTTGAGCCCAGATCCTTCTATAAGTGACTCCGTTCGTCACGTACCTGGTAGATAATACCTTTTTGGAGACGACAAGCTCCTTGAACATGTTAAGTCTTGAATTTTAATGTGCTGCTTCAGCGCTAGCTTGATTTTTTTTTTTTAAAGGGTGAGAAAGATACTCTCAGCCTCCTTGTGTTTTTATTCACACTTATTAAAGTGAATTGTATAGTACAGTATAATGACAGCCTCAAACAAACCAATCACTTCCTGTTTCTATACATAGAAGTCCAGCAGTTTGGACTGTCTTAAAGGGGAGGTCTAGAACAACGTTAACATCGGGCAGTGCTGAAGTTATTATATTCTTAAGCCGGGTACACACTGTGCTATTTATTATAGTCCTTTACGAATGTTGCTTGTCAAGACTGTAAGAATATGATCATTGCTGTAAGCCATGTCACTCTGTAAGATCTCAGTTGTCATTGAGACTGTACGACAGTCGAGACACGTTAAAAACGGGCGCACACAAGTTGCCTTTTCTGGAGTTTTACATCATCAATCAATGACATGTTCGGTGATGTCAGCTGCATTACAACCAGGATTCAAATGGTGGCTACAACAATCTCTAACGTTAATTTTGGTCATGGCTTGCCCTGATAAACGAAGACAGTTTGATGGTTGTCGTAGGAGAAGTAGGACTGAGAGTCAAATCTTCTAACACTGCCAGAACTTCATCTGAGGTAAAATTGGATTGCAACGGTTATTAATCGGCTATCGGCGAACATGTCGAACTAGCGATCAAAGACTTCAGATTTTAGCCTAGGATCAGAGGAATCTTTTAGGATTTGCTAAATTTGTCTCAGACGGCCAAATCGTGGCCAAAATCGCACAGCGTGCACCCGGCTTTATACATTACTCAGATTGCCCTATTTATTGTGGGTATTCTTGTGTTCACCAGTGACCTATATATGAGATTCACAGGCACACCTAGGGATCATGTTATATTAAAGCTGTCAAGACATGATAAAATCCATATATTCCAATCATTTTAACATATGACACAAGCCTATGGCGCTATGGTTCAACGATGGTATAATACGATGGTACAAGTGGTGTTTGTTTTGTTGAAAGCATTTTCAGGTTTATTTTGTTGCTCCACATGCCCAAAGAATAATAGTGGTTTTGTATGTTCTTTTTCAGGAGCTGCCAAGGTTTCATGCACATGAAGTTCAGCCAATGCAAAGATGGCCGCTATATCCTGGGCCAGAACAGCCCTCCATTTGACACCATCCCTGAAGTGATCCACTTTTACACCACACATAAACTCCCCATCAAAGGAGCTGAACACTTGTCCCTGCTCTTCCCTGTGCTGGTTCAGACTCTCTGATTGGTCAGAGCACTGCAGTGAAAACAGACGGCAGAGGTATATGCCATTGGGAATGAACATTCAACAAATACAGCACACCAACTTATGGCACCCTCATGTCTTGATTGTACAAAAGCATCTGGTTGAGGACACAAACATTTACATTAGATACTTTAGATCCATTTACAGTTAGATCTGCTCACATGCCATTTCACAATTCTTTTCAATCTCACCAAATTAACCTTCTGTGAACCGTTCTGGACTGGTGGCAGCGAGACCTGTTGCTTGTCTTCAGTCGTCTGTCTGTGTTATTCTCCACTGGGATGGTGAATTTGCCACTGCTGATGTTTATTGATCGATTAGTAGCCTCTTAGGATGAGCGGACGAGCCTCCGCTCTTTTATAGCTGCTGTAAAAGACATTTCCACACGGCCGTTTATCGTTTCTTTCAAATTTGTAAAGCCTTTTGGTTCTAGTAAGACCCTTGAGACCACACACAAATGTTGTTTGGCTGTAGTCCTTGGAAAACTTTCATTGTCTTTGTTTGACCTCAGCTTTGTCAGTGTGGCTGGTCGTAGATCAGTGAATGTTGGCACATTTTAATGTTGAGGACAGTAGCTGAAACCAATTGATTGATGTGATGTTTGAATCATGATCACTCACAGAGATGTTCCTGTAATTGGTATATTAGGTCACCGATACAGAAAAATGCTGAAAATGTGTTTCTTTAACTCCTGTTTGTAAACTGATTTACATGTGTTATATAATAAACTTTCTAAAGAGAATGCTAGTAGTTAATAACCGATGCTTCAAACTGTATTTTATGTCAGTTGCAGAAAGTTTGAGATATAGACAAGATTTTTATTTATTTTTACATTTGTATTTTACATACATGTATGCAAAACCAACCACCTTGTTGGTAGTTTGTTCTAGATGGCTGCTAGAGAGTTCTGGGTCATTGATAAGGAATTCTGGACGGTTGCTTGGGTGTTCTAACTGGTTGCTAGGTTGTTGCACACTGGCCTAAGCCAAAAGAGCCCATCCCCTTTGTCTCTATGATCTTCTGGTCTCTAAATATGGCTTGGGTCCATCCTTCAATTTTTGTCTTAATATATTTTTGTCTGTTTTGTTATCTGAGATAATGAAAAGTCTGATTGCGTAAAGTAAGTAACCAGCATGTAGTAACCACAGACAGTTGTGCAAATCCTTAAACCCAAGAATGAGCTATAGTCATTTGGTTCGCATTGTTGTTTTAATGTTCTTTATAAATAAATTGGAATTTGAGAAGTCATATTGATATCGTAGAAAGCACCAGTAGGCATTTTAATTGCTGTAGCTTGCCATGCATATTATTTTTATAGCTTCACATTGTTTATTATCAGGAGACAGAGAAAATGGTGTTGAGATTGACAGAAAGATGTGTTAATGGTTACTACACGCGTGTTTTATCCTGGGACCACATGCCATGCACAAAAAGATTGCAAAGATGGAATGTTAAGCACGAGTGTGAACGTTTTGCTTTTCCCATTGCAGCCCCACAGAAGGCCGTCTTTCTAAATCAGGCAGTGTTTGTGTGTGTGCGCTTCCTCATTATCTCTGTTCTGCCGAAGCGAAGCGTTCTGGGATTGCTTTCATTACACAGCCAAATGAAATGGCGGAGAATGATTACTGGTGTGACGGGCGGAGAAGGAGGTTCAGATCAGTCCTCGTCCCTCCAACTTCAGCAAGGAAGATGGTGAGATAAAACGAGGGGGAAATTAAGAGTTGTTTGCAAGCACACTTTTTAATGCAATAACATTTGGGTGTGCTTCGAGATGTCTATCACAATTTAGGATATGCCTCACCGATGTGCATATTTTATAAGCAGATGATGATCTATCAGATGCGCTCACTGAAAAAGACACCTGCGATCACAACGGAGCCAGAAATGATTTCACACTCAAACCACTCCAATCTCGACCAAGCCCCAAAACTCGCGATCCCACGGCGGATGGCATCTAGTGCTCGTGGCTTCTGTGTTGGCTACTGGTAACGATTGTTCCCAGCTGCTCTGACACATATCCAGGCATGTCCACATGTGCGTCTCAAGCGCCTCGTATCACATTGTCCGAGACAGACACATTAATCTCGCTCAGACATTCCACAAACAGGCACGCACTCACTCTTGGAGGGAAAGCCTTTTCGACAGGTGTGTCTGCTAGACTGTAACCAGAGATCGGTCAAAATTTAAACAGCTGAAACTGGGGGCTCATCTACTGTGTCAATACCTCAAAAGCCCTACGACGTCTTCCTCACAATGAAAGCTGCGCTAATTCCTCTGGTAATTAGGCTCTTACTAGTCATGGAATAATTAGGCCTTACAAAGAGAGGCATTTCTCAGCCGCAAGCTTAGACAAAAGCCCAGCAGTGAAAAGGGGGCCCAGATGTGCACCGAAGGGTGGAAAAAAATCAACCGCATTCACAAGGGCTGCCGTCATTATCGTGTTACCGGCGCTCAAGCAAGGTGTCATCTGGATTTCATTATGGTGAGGACTGGCAACTTATACCATCTGTTAATTTACTGACATCTGACCTTTGAACCCTCCTCCCGCCCTTGTGGGCAGCTGGCCCAGATAAAGTCCTCATCTTGGAGAGCTTATCTCCTAAAGCCCCGTCAGATGCAGCTCGCATACGGCTGCAGCTGAAGGCTATTGTAATGAATTGAAAAAAGACAGGGCTCTGGGGGAGGACTGAATGTATCCTCGGCTCTACTTCAGAGGATAAGGATAGATGATCCTCAGATTTCCAGGTCTCATAATAGTAATTCAGGTGCACGTATGATGTGATTAGGCCAAGTAGGAATGCTCCTTGGTTCGATATCCCTGGTCCTGAGCCAAGATTCATATCAAACAATCATACTTCATCAAACTTACCCCTAAAGGCAAAGGGGTAATGGTTCTTGCATGACTTGGTTAAAAGTCTAGGGTTCACAAGCAAGTTATACACCTTGGGATCTCACTGGTGGAAGAATACATTTATTTAACACTGTTGACAAATTTGCAAATAATTGTCTCCTGAAAGGCCCACTGAAGTGCCTTGAAACGTGCTGCATTTTTCAATGTTTTGATGTAATTTCTACTAATCTCCTCAACTTCGCTTTCAAATATAGCATTCTTTGCAGAATTCAAGGGATCCGATACATTTTCTGGTCTGCGCTGACTGCACATATGATCCGCTCCGTGCACCGTCTGCTCCAGTCCAGAGACACGATCATAGCACACTGCAGCGGTTCACGTAACACTAATGTGAAACCAGACTTCATTCGCCCCAATGAAAAGTATATTTACACTGTCCAAATCGTTCCCTATATACAGTAGTGAACTATGTGCCATTCACAATAAGAAAATTCTAAATGTGTGAAGTGACCGATTTTAGCTGCAGCTTCAGTGTCTATTTATAATGTGGGGGGGCGGGTTGCTTTAGTTTCTAGAGAGCATTTGATTGGACAGAAAATCTGATAAGTTTTGAATGCTTTGTCTTCTAAAAGCGAATTGTCATTGTTTTGAGCACACTAGCTTATAGATAACAGTAAGGATAACATATTCATACTAAAAGCCAAAAATCTTCAATTTTGATTTCATGGGGACTTGAAGACCTTGAAAAGCTGGTTCAGTTGGGTTTAATTAGGATTGGAGCTCAACTCTGCAGGAAGGTGAATTTTTTAATATTTTTGTACCTTACCTACCTCATAAAGAACTAATATGCTATATTTAGGGGTAGATACCGTAAGTTGCAACAGTGTACCTTTGGGGGTGCTGCCCAAAAGGCAAGCTAAAAGTACACTTTCTGCATTATTTCTGCCAGTGAAGAACAACCAGGCATTTTAGTATTACATTTAGTCGATTTTATTATTCATTTTGTAACTAACATAATTGTGGCACCCCTTCATTAGTACTCGCGCTGTCAAAAAATACGACTGGGCTTGTCACAATACAGCTTGTCAAAGTCTGGCATCTTAGTCGAAGCATCCTATCTCCGGTTTTATATCCAATTTGGATTGGTCTTGAGGCAAGGGTGCTGGATCCTGCCTTGCACTAATAAGTGCTAGCAAATGGTACCAATAGTTTTGGCGTGATCAACGACATATTTACTCACTCTCATGTCATTCCAAAGCTGAATGTCTGTAGGGCAAAATATTTTTTGATAAATGTTTCCATGTCTATGTCTGTACAATGAAAGGGGTGCACTTGTTTCGGAGTCCATTGACTTTCTTTGTTTAAACTTTGGACCTAAAATGTTCTTCAAAATATCCATCTTTTGTGTTCTCCAGAAGTAAATTAGTCATACAGGTTTGGAACGTACATGAGGGAGAGTAAATAGTGACAGTTTTCATTTTTTGGTGAACTTTCCCTTTAAGACCAGGGCTCTAGCTAATGATTGTTCTACACCAATCCTCAGGTCTTGGGCTTGCAAGCCTGGTCACGGGCTAATGAGGAGGTCCAATTCCAAACCTCGACCAGAAGTGAACCATGAAGAGATTATTATGGCTTCTAGGTCTTGGTCCTTACGCATTTCCTAAGCAACACACGTACACACAAACACCTTCTACCTCAGTCAACCCTTGAAAGCTTGTTAAATGTGACCCCTGGACCCCGAATGGGAGAAAATCAATTGAGTGCTCTCACATTGGCACATCCTGAGTCGCTGGTCCAGATGGAGGCATTGTTCACACTGAGTGCAGAGCCAAGCAATGTGCCAGTCTGATGTATTCAGCCACAGAGACTCCCCTCAGCTCTGACAAGCACACAGACAAATGAATATTCTCAATAGTGGCCATCCACAATAGCTCAGTGGTCCGTGCTTTGATCCATTGTGGCAAAGAGCCATTCATTACATGAGGTGCAGAGGCACATTGTGTGTGGCAAGTGTGTAATGCCTCACTTTAAAAGGATTAATGTCCTCTATGTGGCGTGTGCTTATTTCAAGGACTTTGCATAAGGCTTTTTGTCGTGTGTTGTGGGTTGATGTTTGTTTTTGCTCAAGGTTACGCATTATAGAATCACACTTAGCCATCATTGTTGTTTGTTGATGTTGATTCTTCATGACACTTCAACCGTTTGGTGTGAAATCTCTTGACGAACGGATTCTGTGATACTAAATGACTTATACGGTAGTTTTCAGCTACGAGATGCCAACAGACATGATTTAACCAAGGAAACCGCCTTGGCTCTTGTAAATGAGTTCGATTTGTTTAGTATTCTATTTTTTTCCCCGTCAACCTGACTGCAAAGATCACGGTGATGGAGAGAGAGAGTGTCTACAGCTTAGGGTGGTAAATTACTTGAAATGTCACACTTGTCAAATGCTGTAAAAAACATTCTTCAACAAAATGTCACTTGTTCACGCAATGTTCTCAATATATGAACAAAAGTCATGTTGAACCTCAATTTTTTGTTCTTCCTGCCTTCCGACGCATGACGTATTGAGGAACACAGAAGCGTAAAGAATAGAGCAAAACACTTTTTTTAAAGACATGTCTTGAGTGTGTTTCCCAGCCGTTTTTGTTTAAACGCGAGAGGCGTCTACTCTCGCTTAAGCTTACGCTACTCTTACATTCTAATACGTTGGGTCAGAGGTCACTCTAATATAACTAACATTCACTAATATAACTGATTGTGTTTGGCTGAAAGAAGAAAGTCTTATACACCTAGGATAGCTTGACGGTGAGTAAATTATGGGAACATTTTTGGGTGAACTATCCCTTTATGAGGAAAATTACTGGTTCAATAGAAGTTAAGCTCAATCAACAGCATTTGTGGCATAATTTTGATGACCAGAATACGAGTATTTTCAATGAATCACTTGTTTTAGTTAAAACAGCAAAAATCCAGGCTACTGTGAAGTCCCCCTGTAATCAATAATTTTATCCCTTAAAATTCATATTTTATCACCAGAATTACATTTTTCCTTAAAAAAAAAAAAAAGTCTTTATGCCTTAAAATAGCTTGAATGTAACTCTACACCCTTGCTTCATTTAGTATACGCAAATCTATGAATATGCAAATTAGCCCCACCTCCACTCACTCACATCAGCTCAGCCAACTTACTGAGGTAAACGCGGCACAATGGTATCACTCTTTACAAGAGTCAGACACATACAGTAATTAATATGATTAGCCTTTTGCTTGACTGTTATCAAACAGCTTATAGTGTGTTGCTAATATTACATGAACCACGTGATTGGTTACAAGATAGTTTGTGATGTCAGAAACACCAGTGATTTTCAAACCGTGTTTTTGAGACTGTCACTGCAGTTTTAAAGAGAAATACTCAGCAATGGTGATGACTTATGAATTTGCACATGGTTTGTCTTAAAGCACATTAAAAACACCACATAGAGATATAAACAACATTAAAAACTTGATTTTCACCACAGGGGGACTTTAAATGAGTGAATGGGGCCAATCTTTAGAGGGTTTTAATGCAGAAATGTGAAGCTTATATTTTTATAAAAGCACTTACATTAATTCTCCCGTTTAAACGTTTTATTGTTAGAGGTGTAAAGTTTGTTGTCACGTTTGTTTTACTGTCATGACAACAACTGTGTCAAATCTGATATATAACCACATTGAAAAGGTTAAAAAGCGATTCTTTCGCACTAAAATCTTCTTAACATGCATATTGTTAAACTTTGGCAGTAATATTGAAACCATACTTATTTTAATGTTTACATATTGGCAATTCTTGCTTTGCAAGCGTCTCATTTTAACCCAGGTTTTGGCACAAAATTTAGACTAATTTCATTTTTGTGCTATTCAACATTGTCACAAGTGCTGTCGACTGAACTTAAAGGGATAGTTCACAAACCAATTTTGACATTACTTATTATTCACTCTTAATTTGTTCCAAGCCTGTATGAGTTTCTTTCTTCTATTGAACACAAAGAATATATTTTGAAGTATGTTGGTAACCATACGGTTGACAGCAGCCGTCCATAGTAGGAAAATAATATCATGTAAGTCAATGGCTGCCGTCAACTGTCTGGTTACCAACATTCTTTAAAATATCTTCTTTTGTGTTCAACAGAAGAAAGAAACACATACAGGTTTGGAACAACATGAGGGTGAGTAAATTGTGACCATTTTTTGGGTTAACCATCCCTTTTAAGCAAGTTGTCTATAATGATCTTAGATAGCACTGCAATGGTTAGTATTTACTGCAGTATAGCTCAAAGATTGCTGCCATTGATCAATTTTTTTTTACAGGCAAAGCCATTTATAATGAACCTACCAAGCGACTGTAAATTATAGTGCTTGACTGTATTCATAGACAAAACGTGTGTCCATGGCCTTCACATTATTTGCTCTGTGGCGCAGTCCGTTTGAATGTGATACCACAGCTCCCTCTAGTGGTTATACACAATGTTTACAAGGCAATCTTAACATTAGAGTTTTTTCCCCCCACACTAACATATAAACACTTAAATTGTTTTGAGAATTTTATGTAAGTTAGCAAGTACTATTGACAAAAAAACAAAACAATTTCAAGACATTCACAACGATACCACCTCATTCTGCCATCTAAACCGATCCACAGAATATTAACCGTAAACATCCACAGTCTTCTTTAAAACACTCACTTTGTGTAATAAGTAAGAATAGCAAACTATTCAAAACGTTTTTGTCTAGTAATAAACTGTGAGAATATGTTAAAGGTCAGTCTTACACACAGAGTACTATAATAATATATATAATACTGTTAAGGCATTTTCCTTCATGAAAAGCTAATATAACGTTTTACAAATTGGGTTATTTAGATAGAAAAAAATTGCACACTTAAGCTTTTCGAGTGATTACATTCTGTAGTGGCTCTGTTATGTGCTCATAGCACATGCTCAGTTTCATAAATATTAATACATGTAGAAGTCAATTCAGTTTGTGTTTCCTTTGGTCAGCATTTGTTCAATCATGCTTTAATAGTACCTTTAAAATCTCATTGTCTTTTGTATGAAAGCAAATCCAGCTTTTGTAATCCTCAGAGTGCTGCAAAAACAGTACATAATCACACAGGAACCGTGACCAAAACATCTTGGGAAATAACAAATTCCCGCTCTTTTGTGCTGACTCCCATAGTCTCAAAACTTCCCCAACGAGGGAAGCGCGCCAGCTTTAACCAGCACCGCGGACAGTAGGTCACCTGGCCCTGAGGGGTGTGTGACAGCTGGTGGAGACGTGTCCCCATGCTGATGATGGGAGTTTGTCGGGGTCGGAACTTTACTACGCATCAGGGAGGACTTGCCTACCCCGCTCATGCTTGATTTGCTGTTCTCCGCGGTTGCGATAACTATTCCCGGGAGCGCCGCCCCTGCCACCGTAGGCATAGAGTCCAGTGGCGTCTCGGAACAGCAGCAGCACAGCACTCGAATGAACGCGGTCCGCATCTCGCGGCTGGAGAACGTGTAGATGAGCGGGTTGAGGGCGGAGTTGAGCACGGCCAGAGCGATGAACCAGTCCACCTTGTACAGGACCGGACACCGCTCTGGACTGCATCCCACATCCAGCAGGAGTAGCATAAAAAGAGGAGCCCAACAGGCCACAAAACCCCCTAGCACTATCACTACGGTGCGTAAAAGTGCGAGCGAGCGATCCGACGGCCGGGAGCTCACCCTACGCCCGCTGGACGTCACAAGCTGGTAAATGCGCACATACAGCACCACGATCGCCGCTAGCAGGGCCGTGAAGACACTGATGCAGAAGGCTATGTAGCTTTTGTCGTACAGCGGTAGGACAGTGGAGCAGGTGTGGACTCGGCCCAAACAGTTCCAGCCGAGGCTGGGCAAAGCGCTCAGCAGGACCGAAACGGCCCAGCAGGCTCCCAGAAGAGCAAGCAACCTCCCCCGTCCTGCGGTCTCGCACGGACGCAAGCGAACCATCGTCATGTGGCGCTCGATCCCGATAGCGAGCAAGCTGAAGGTCGAAGCGCTAAGCGCCACAAACATGCTCCCCTCTCGCAGAAGCCACTGGCCGGGACTGAGGAAATAAGTATTGTGGCCGGATGTGAAGATGTTGACCACGTACGCCACTCCAGCTAACAAGTCTGAAAGTGCCAGATTGCCGATAAGATAGTACATGCGGCTGTGGAAACGCTTGTTGCGCCATAGCGCCAGTAGTACAGTGATGTTCTCCAATACAATCAGAGCACAGATGCAAATCAGGAAGGCTGTCTTGCACGTACCGGCGCTGTTTGGTTTTCCCCACTTGCCCGAATGGTTGTAGTGGCTAACTATAATTTCATTCATTCCAGGTTCAGGCTGGACATCCATCTTCCACACACTCGCTCCACTCTTTCGAACAGCAGATGGCGTTTATGAGCAGCTTCCAGTGAGAAAGTTGGAAAAGGGATCCACCACTTCACACATTAATCTTGTAGGACCTATTGCCAAAAACAGGGCAAAGAAAACGTCATCAGACTTGACAACAGATAGTAAGATCTGGAAATGTGGTTTAATATGCCTGTTGAAAACTTTTTTGCTGGTTTGCATACGTTTATCAAGCAAAAAGTTATATGTATGAAGGGTAGCCTACATGTTATGTGGTTTTAGTCTATGAAAGTGTAGAGCTTTTCAGGTCTGATCTGTGTGCTAATTCGAAAGGTCATTAAATTAATAATACATTATCTATCTGTCAATCATATTATTAGGCTGTATTATATTATCAGTGACTATTTTTCAATAATTGTGTGTTCTTGTATAGCCTGAACTTAGATTTAAACTTTGTTACTACAGAAATAATTAAATTAACGTTAGCCATGTAGACACACAAAAATAAGTTAATTTTACCACCAATTCCGTCATATCACCATTAAGTGTTATGACTTCCACTTAAATTATAATGATACCTGTAGGTTATATTTGTATAATATTCGTATTTTTTGTTATTATACAGGCTATTCTTTTAAGCATTGCGACACTTAACCTGAACTAAAGCACGTTATTTTACGAAAATACAAAAAAATACAGTAAGTTACCTAACGTTACATGGTAGAAATAGTTTTCAAAATGGCAGTTTATAATCCTTAGGTGATTTGGTAGCCTATAGTCGCAATACTGTCTTCATAAAAGAAAGTAAACCAAAAGCTGCTTATTCAAATTTAATTTTGATATGAGTTTTAGTGATTTGATACTATAGAATCAATAAAGTTCTGTATAAAAAGTAAAATTATGCCAATAAGACCGCTTTCCTTTATAAGACTATAACTTTTTGAGTGATGAAACCGACTTACCTGTTATTTATCTGAGAGATGCACCTACATCTTGGGTAACTCGTTAATAAATAATAAAATGTTATGGAGATGAAAGACTTCCAACATGTAGGCTCAACGATCAGACGTGTGGAATTTTGAATCCTTGAAGCAATTTATCCGCTTTTCCTGATTCGATTCCCGAACTATTTCCAGGTTTGTTTGTTTTTTGTTGACTCAAATAGAAGTGCTGACAAATTGTTCATGGAAATAGTTCACCTGCGAGTTCTGATCCTAAACTCGCCTTTCCTCAACAACATTCCCTCTCATGCTGGGCGGGAACTCAACACTTTTTTCTCTCCAGGCAGCGAATCGTTCCGTCGTGTGCGTTTGGATTCTGAATTTGAGTTTGTTTGGAAAGGGCTCGCGCGCTAATATCAGACAGTGATGATGAAACTCGCACGTGCGCGAGCATCCTCTGATGTTTGTGGTTTTATTTTCACGTCTGTCATTACACTTGCATCCCGTATGAGGGAAATTATTGGGTTAAGTCACGCAGAATGACATAACCCCATAAGTCATTATAATGATGACCTAGCTCTGACACCTGACTTGAGTGTAAGGAGTGTTTTACACGACATTTTCGAGAGTGAAAGAGCGCGCTGTTTGATTACTCATTGAAATGTACACGCAATAGACTCTTTTGATGATTTGGCCAATGACATGTTGAAATAAGTTAGGAAAAAATATTTAGTGTTAATGAAAAAAGTTTTGACTAGAGCATACCACATTTAATTTCGCATTTACAATTTAAAGAAAAGTTGCTGCCTTCAATTTTTAAGTAGCCTACAATCAACTTGGATGTTTAAGTAATTTCAGCTTAAATTATATTAAACTGACTTAATGAGTTGAATCACTTATAAAATGTTGAAAATTGCTTATGATATTTATTTTAATTGCTTTTAAAGCATCAAAATAAGTTTTCATAATGTATTGATCATATAATTTTTACAGTGTAGGCTACTTCACATGTTATGCTTTTCTTTCTGACTTTTGCTATAGGCATTTAAGTATAATCCATCAATTCTGTGATCTGTTTTCTCAAGTCATTATTATTGTTAGCAGTAGCACTGCCCGATTTGTGAACGAATCATTCTTTGGATTCAGACTTTCTCAATGAATATATGACCCAGTTCACAAAACCAGTCCGAATGATTAATTCATTAATAATACCTACAACTCACTGATTCAGTGATTCAGTGATCAGTGATCTCTTATGATACTTTTTGATGATTTTTGAAGTTTGAAACCAACTTCGGTCCACGTTCATTTTAATTGCATGTGAAACACTTTTTGTGTTCCACACCCAGAAGAAAAAATGTCAAACCAAGTTCATAACATCACAAAGGTTAAGGTAAGTAAATGACGACATTTCTGGGTAAACTAGTCTTTTAATAGGGCATCCAAAATAACCTAAATAATTTTTTTGACCCGCCTCATTTGATATATTGCCTGATGACAAGCCAAGGCCCAAAACATTTCCACGTACAACATCTCATATCCATTCTTTAATCAAACATTGTTTTTCATGGTAAAATGGGAAAAGCCATTTTTTCCCTCCCTTTGGGGCGACAGGTCATCACTCTCCCAGAGCCTCGATCCACTCAAGACACGCATGCAAAACAACACAAAAGTCCTGTCTGGTTTCATATGTGACACATTTGGCCTAAAATTAGACCTTGGCTCTAAATAGCCATACATTCTCCACGATGATTAATAAATATAAAAACATCAAAGCTGAACTTAAGCGTTTCTCCCTTGCTGTGCACAAACCAGACTTCACATTCTCACAGTATTCCCAGAGGACAGTGTCCAATCTAGCGTTCCAGTTTGGGGATGGTGCATGGGCAAAGGAATGTTTGGGGAGGGGGGCGCTGCATGGACCACGATCACGTTCTCTTGGTTCTGATCTCCCCCACTTTACTCAGTCCAATCAGATGGAAGATCTCAAGTTGAGTGAAGGAAATGTGGGGGGAACATTAAGTTACACTCTTAAAAATAAAGGTTCTAAAAAGCAGTTTTTGCAGTGTTTTTTTTAGTGCTGCGCCCACAACAATCCAGATATATCTGAAAGCAGTGAAACTCTCTGTCCACTCTTCTGGACTTAGTGTTCGTTAAACATCTGAAAACACTTCAATCTTACTGCACCAGCTTAAAACATAATAAAAGCTCACTGAGATGATACCGAGAGTCCATGTATAATAAAGTTTACACAGCATTCTTCTGACACAACCATTTTCTTTACAAAATATCCCACCACTTAATTAAAATAACCATTCCCTTTATGGCATATTTTGAACAATTGTCATGGTTTGCAGCATTAACGCAATTGCGCATGCATTTTCTGTCATATTATTTGGAATGTGATAAGCAGTGTTGGGGAAAGTTACTTTTAAAAGTAATCCATTACAATATTGTGTTACTCATTAAAAAGCAACTTAAAGCATTACTTGCGTTACTTTACTTTTGTGTTAAAGGAGAACTAAATTTTTAGTAAATTTGGAGTGCTGTCAATACAGAGAACAACAACAAAAATCGGTGTTGCCTACACCGTGTTATCCTCTTTTTAAAATTTGCACCCTATTGACTTGAATGGGGCAAATTTTAAACCTGCTTTTATTTATCTTATCATCCTTGATGTGTCATTACAAGTGCCCAGCCATGTTGAGTGATTCCTTCAGAGTGAACACGAGTGAATCTGACTGCAGTAGATGTGAAAGATATGAATAAAAATTATGTTAATTCAGCCAGCGCAAATACCTGTATTTACATCCTATTTTCGGTCGAAGTCCAAAGTAGTCGATTGTCGAGTTCACGCGCATAGGTTTAGTTATCTATGATCACGCGCGTGAACTCGACAATCGACTACTTTGGACTTCGACCGTAAACAGGAACTAAATACAGGTCTGTGCGCTTGTTGAATTAACATAATTTTTATGAATATCTTTCACATCTGATGCAGTCAGATTCACCGTGTTCACTCTGAAGGAATCACTCAACATGGCTGGGCACTTGTAATGACACATCAAGGATGATAAGATAAATAAAAGCATGTTAAAAATTTGCCCCATTCAAGTCAATAGGGTGCAAATTTTAAAAATAGGATAACACGGTGTAGGCAACACCGATTTTTATCGTTGTTCTCTGTATTGACAGCACTGCAAATTTACTAAAAATTTAACTCAATGTTAAAATTGACCGGAGTTCTCCTTTAAGGCTGAGCTTGTCTGTTTTTAAATAACAAACAAAAAAGTTATATTTTTGGAAAATTGAAAGGCCCTTTAGCACCAAACGTGAAATATATAAGCGTTATGCTGAAGGAAATACAAATTCACGCATGTACAGTAGACAGCGCAGTGGTTTTATTTTCCCCATCTCATACACCATTGAAAGATATTTTTGTTATGACCCGTGTACATATGTTCAGGAAAATTAAGTATATTAACGATAATGTTATCAATCACTTGCTATATCCTTGTCAAATGTATTAAAAAATAATGTATTAAAGTCCCCCTGTGGTGAAAATCAAGCTTTTAATGTTGTTGGTCTAAGTGGTGTTTTTAGTGTCACAAGACAAACCATGCGCAAATTCATAAGTCAACACCATTGCTGAGTATTTTCTCCTTAAAACTGCAGTTAACCAAACACAGTCTCAAAAACGCGGTTTGAAACCCCTGGTGTTTTTGACGTCACAAACTACCTTGTAACCAATCACATGGTCAACGTGTGATCATGAACGAGTGGATCTCTGAGCTGGTGTGAGTGAGTGGAGGCGGGGCAAATCTGCATATTCATAGAACCGCGTATACTAAATGAGGCAAGGGTGTAGAGTTACATTCAAGCTATTTTTAGGCATTTTTTAAAATTTTCAAGGAAAAAACTTTTAAATATGTAATTTTGGTGATTAAAGATGAGTTTTATGGAATAAAATGATTTGGCTATTGGGGGACTTTTAAGAAGTGGACCGCTACACAGGTTCCGTGCCATGTTTTGCCGATGATCTATTATATTTGACCGCTATTTGCATTTCCAGCACATGACAATAAAGTAGGCTAAAAAACTTGAATGGCCTTCGTTTATTTGTGAAGCGGTATTCTGAAACTTATGTATGTCATAATTGGCTTAATTTGGCTGTTGAAATAATGTAAGTATAGGCTAGTATTTTAAATCGGTCGCATAATAGGCCTATTACCCAATTATATTTTGGTTATATGACTAAATAAATATATTATGCATATTTTTGGATCTCCAACATGAAACTTGTACACTCGCTTGAGGTGGATCATTTAGCCTATTATTCGACAAAAAGAAATGCACAAAGAAACATATATTTTGTTGTAAATTTAAAAGTAATGTGTTACATACAAGTTACTTGAAGAAAGTAATCTGATTACTTGTGCACTTGTTACAATGTAATGCATTTCCCCCAACACTGGTGATTAGAAGATTATACAAGGTAACATTTAAGTGATACAAGGTACTATGAATGTGAATATATGTGAATGCCAGTTCCATCATACATATCTATGGGTATAATATGCATCACATGACTCATACATAATAATTATTATTTATTATCTCTATACAGTCCCAAAAACGATGTTTTCAAATTCATCCACTTGGTAGAGCAGCTTTAAAAAGCTGTTTTCACTCGACAAAATGCCATCTCAGTGTAGGCGGAAGGTCAAAACAAAGAGAAATATTTATTTTTTACTTATCCAGATTAATGTGGATGACGTATGAGTGTAGATGCCATTAATTCTATCAAAAACATCCAGAAGACGTTGTTATGGCCGTTGAGTCCTACTTCCACATTTTGTTTAACTTGGACTTTGGGGAAAGGAGATGCCGTAGACACAAAGTCCCTGGTGATTTCTCTTCCGAGTAATCAGCCGGTCATTTTCGAGGTATGTTTTTAATAGCACCGTGCTAGATTTATTGGGCTGGTGTTTGGTATGCTTATGGGTACTGCTGTGAGTCAAGGCTTCCTGACACTGAACTTAATGGTGAGTTGGCTGGTGTGGAATGTAAAGTTCAGTGGGAACTCAAGGGGTATGTGTTTATGAGTGTAGGAAAATGGAAAATCTCTCGGGCCTTCACCTTTCTGCCCCGTCCCATCCCTCCATCCTAACTGCCCCGAGCCCATACCCATACGCCTGCGCTCAGACACCAAACATCTGGCTTTTGCTTATACAGTAACTTACCACATTTTACAAGTTCCCATCAATAAAAGCTTCTTTTTCCATTAGTGGCACATCCACGCCACATCAGAACATAACGGTCGGTTCTCACATCCACGTTCTCATGATCCTTCAGGGATCCAATAACGTCTACTGTAGCCTTCCTGTAGCTCAAACAGTAGAGCGTTGGCGCTTGCAACGCCAATGTCAGGGGTTCGATTCCTAGGGAAAGCTAGAACTGATAAGAATGTAAATGTGTACCTTAAAATGCAATGTAAGTCGCTTTGGATAAAAGCGTGTGCCAAATGCATAAATGTAAAATGTAAATGTACTAAAATTCCTGTTTGTATACCAATCAGAGTCCTCTCAGACCAAATCTGCTGATACGAGTGTGAAGAGTATCTTATCTTGGCTTTTCCCATTGTCTTATCTACTGGTCTAAGAATACTTTTGACATTTGTTGTACCTCCTAGAGTCCTATTTAAACTGCTTTTTTCTCTACAGTTTAAAATCGTACACTTACCTGTACTTACAGTGTACATACCTAAGAAAGTACTGGGTAATATGCGGTAACTACATGGGTTGAGGTTAGGTTTAGGGGTAGATTCAGGGTTAGTATAGTTATTACATATATTGACATATTCTTATAAACAACAAAGCTATGCCTTTATAATTGTAGGTCTACATTTTTAACTTACTTTTTTAACCATCATAATGATAATGATCATATATAGCCATAATGACGCTATTGTATGTGTATGGGGGTCATGTGTGAGATGTCATTTACAAGAGGAACTTTTTAACCATGTAGATTTATTTTGGCTTGCAAACACTTGCACTGGCTTGCACTAAATAAACTTTTGCCCTTTGCTGTTGAAAATAACTTGTGAAAAACTTGGATGGCCGTCATGTAAACAACTCTAGCACTTTGAATCTACTCGGCACTTTCAAGACAACAGCAAGGCTGGGAATGCTTTTCTTATCCAAACGCTTGAGGGTGGGGATGTGCCTAGATGTGTCCATTTCATGTTAGATGTCGAGTGTAGAAAGAGGTCATCTATTAAATCAATCCATCTCTGTCCCCACGGATTGGACCAAAGCATGTGTGTTCTCGGGAATTCAAAAAATATGCATTTTGGCTCCATATGTCCAAACAAAAGCTATTCTATGTTTAGTGATAGTGTGAGACAAGGTCAAAATGAGACTCCCTCAAGGATGTTACAGAAGGCTGGAGTGATTCTGAATGCGTCTTATTTTGACCTTTGTCTCACACTATCAAACATCTGGACCAGTATGTCTTCAAACAGCCTGGAAAACATCTTAGGTCCAGTCATCATCCAGTCCTCACTCTTCTTAACACGTCCTCATTTTCAGTCGCCTGTAAATTGTCAAAACTATTTTAAGTGAAGGAGACATTCCAAGATATGTTATTATTCAACTCCCTACTTCTTGATGTGCATCTGCGGGAAATCCAACTGAAGATTGCATATGGACCCTGGATGCATTAATATGTGACTATGGGAAATTCTGGTGAAGACACTTAATTACACATACTATATAATATACATAAAAATAATGCACATATATAAAAAAGTTATACAGTAATATTTTAATTGTATAGTTATTTAATATTTGCGTGCTTGCATGTGTGTGTGTGTGTTAGTGCACTGTAAAAAAATGTTGTTTCAACTTTAAAAAGTAAGTGTTCACGCTGCCTTAAAATTTTAAGTTTAGTCAACTTGAAATGTGATATTTGAGTTGACTAAACATAATATTTTTAGGCAGCACGAAACTCTTATGGCGCTTTTCCATTACCAGTACCAGCTCGACTCGACTCAGCTCGTCTCAGCTCGGCTCGGCTCGGCTCGGCTCGCGTTTCGCTCCGTTTTCCATTGCATAGTACTTCCACAATAGTACCTGGTGGTCGTCATAGCGACGCGACACACACCCGCTACCCACACACACAGGACAATGGAGGAAATCGAGTGTATGCTGTTTTACATAATATTAGTAATGGGTATATCACGCAATCTCTGGCAAAACTATTTAAAAATGCCGGGGTTATTCAGGATACTCCGTCTGGCGCGTGCAATGATGGCGCAGTGAATAGTGACGATTCTCTCTGACCAATCAGCAGTCACCCATGTGTCACGTCACGTTTTAGTATCGCCTCAGCTCGCCTCGGCTCGCTTAGAACCTCGCCGGAGGTGATACGAAAAAAAGTACCTGGAAGCAGGTACTGGTACAACTTTTACACAGTGGAAAACCAAACAGAGGCGAGTCGAGTCGAGGTGAGGCGAGCCAAGGCGAGCTGGTACTGTGCAGTGGAAAAGCGCCATTACTTTTTTTTATTGAAACTATTGATTAATCACGTCTAACATAAAAGTTTGTAAATATACAAACAAACAAACACACAAATATGTTACAATTATTAACACATTTAACATGCCTGTCCCAGAAATAGCTATAGGTCACCTGACATTTCAACTCACTCCGTGATGCAGCCAATTAGAAAGCAGTTATATTCCCACTTAAATTCAAGATATTGGGGCAAAATGTCCCATGAGTTTTTGTCTCATATTTATATCATATGTGATATAGTTGAGAAATATCGCACGATTGCTGTTTTTATTTCCGAATAGCACTGGTGCAAATTAATGGTTAAAAGTTAATATTTTTATTATATTTTAGATGCAATATTGTCAGTTTTTGTTAACGAAAATGACATATAATAAAGAGATTAAACGATTCTGCGTCTCTAAGCAAGACAGCAGTGTTTCTCAATGAATTCACGTTATGAGTGAATCAATCAGGTGAACCAATGATTCAATGGCTAAAGAGAGCCATTGACTTCATTCCAAAATGAATCAGCCATTTAAACGAATGAACAAATGAATGAATGAATGAATGAATGAATGAATGAATGAATGCATGCATGAATGAATTACCCACTGGCAGTTTTAGTTTCTTATTTCATTCATTATTTGATTCAAAAAAATAATTTCATATTCCATATATTAATAATAATAAAAAACATTAAAGGGATGTTTGGATTTGATGCTTTTCTCATTTAACACAATAATGACTTTAAATGATCATTTGGGAGTTATTTCTCAGCTAAATTTGATGTGCGATAAATTTGCATGAGTTGCAATAACATTGTCAGATATTAAGTTATTGTAAAAAGTTTTGAAAAAACTAAAAAATATTAAATAAAAAGCATTCATAAAACTAAAAAACAACATTTTATCAGTATATGTGTTCTCTGGGAATCAAACCCATGACTATGGCATTACTAGCACTATACCAGTTGAGCTACAGGACATATTGAATATTTTGTTTGAAAAGTCTAGTTATATGAAAGCCACAAAAGACTTAAAGGTTTGGTTTACATGAGTTCAATCTCAACGGAGTGAGAAATTGAGAAGTATCTTCCAAAACGCTAAACCTTTTGAAATGTATTGTATGATTATTTGTAACATCCTCTCATTATTATTTCTGTCCAGCAGAATAATTCAGTGCCACTATTCCACTACACAGACAGAAGAGAGGATGAATAGAGGAGTGACGACATAAAGAGCGGAGATAGAGATCTGCAGAGGTAGCACGTGCCCTGTTGACCTTCTCACCGCATCCAATGAAGAACAAGACTGTCTAACTATTGAACCAACCTTCCCAAAGCTCCATGGCTCCACGAGTGTGCCTCGCCAACTAAAGTGCTAAAAACAACATTTCACGCCGTATTACCCTCAATAACTTTAAAACCCCGTCACTAGAGAACGCCGCCTGATAGTAAATCCTTATTACCCAAATAAGGGTTCTTTTTCACCCCGTGTTACTGCAGTTCAGTGCGCTTTAGCTTCATAAACATAGACATGAGATATTTTTGTAGCGATGATACCATAATTTTCCATCCTTGATATTTCCCTTAAACTACTGTATATTTATTCTTGAAATACCACAGATAGCCAGGTTATGATAGTAATCATCACTATTAGTTTTGCTAATAATGCACTTATGTTTTAGTACAAAATTAGTCTTACTTTTTGAAATATGTTAAGAAAAAAGTTTTATGCCCTTAAAGGAACACTCCGACTTTTTGGGACTTGAGCTTATCCACCGTATCCCCCAGAGTTAGATAAGTCCATACATACCCTTTTCATCTCTGTGTGACGCACCCACCGCTAGCCTAGCTTAGCACAAAGACTGGAGGTAAACGGCTCC
Organism: Phoxinus phoxinus; assembly: GCF_949152265.1. Classification (NCBI taxonomy): domain Eukaryota; kingdom Metazoa; phylum Chordata; class Actinopteri; order Cypriniformes; family Leuciscidae; genus Phoxinus; species Phoxinus phoxinus. The sequence continues at coordinate 14,654,871 of NC_136895.1, read as the reverse complement.
AGCTAGCATACTGCTCCCAATAAGTGACAAAATAACGCCAACATTTTCCTATTTACATGTTGTGATTTGTATAGTCAAAGCGTGTACAAATAACAAGGTCACATGAGACACCGCCATCTTCTAATTGTATTTTTTGGCGTTATTTTGTCACTTGTTGGGAGAAGTATGCTAGCTGGAGCCGTTTACCTCCAGTCTTTGTGCTAAGCTAGGCTAGCGGTGGGTGCGTCAGACAGAGTTACGGCACGCACGGAGATGAGAAGGGTATGTATGGACTTGTCTAACTCTGGGGGATACGGTGAATAAGCTAAAGTCCCAAAAAGTCGGCGTGTTCCTTTAAGGGATCCGTCATGTTGAGATCACATATAGCTTTGGTAACCACAAACTTCTGTTACTGTTTTGAGTGTTATTGATAGGGCTGTGGATGTACTTCAAATATTCTCAGGGTTTTTCGATCACGGTTATAAACAATTTCATTTTACTAACCATGAAAATCCTTATGATCTGTTGCATTTTAAGCTGCATTAAGATAACAAAGTCTGGCGTGGTGACAGTGCCCGCTGGTCTTGAATCAGCCTACACACAACCAGGACAACAGACTTGAAAAAAAAAAAAAAAAACTAATTTTGGACCACTCCTGAGATCTTTAAAGCGCATCTGTCTGGCACATTTTCTCCTTACCGCCCTGCACAGCACCTGTGTTTATACACCTCTGAGACTGAGCGTGTTTTTAGAACTGGGCTCTTTTTGTGGGGGGTCTGCAGGCGGACATAGCGTATGGCTAACGCTACGGCACGCTTGAATGGGTGCTTAGAGTGACCTGTGGTGAGGTGAAGGTGTGGAGGTTGAAGATGCTGGAAGGTCACGTGGTTCTGGCTGGGAGGCTTCCTTACGAGAATGTGGTGTGAAAATAAACTTAGCATGAAGCTGGGCGTGGGGAAGGAAAGACACCAAGAAAGAATTGAATTGATGTGGAATTATCTCTCTAGTCTCTAGTGAGCTCATCCTTTCCTTTGCCTCCTCCCAACTGACAGACTGGATGAAAAGCAGTCTCTTTTTGAAGTAAAACACAGTTTGAATTAAGTTTGAATGGAGAGTCCAGTTAGCCGTTAGCTAAGTCAGATTTGGCGTAGGCCTATGTCTTTGTTTGCAAGATATTAAAATTGTTAATCCAGGGTATTTTTTTTACATATTTCTGGGTAGGGCTGTAAACGATTAATCGATTAATCGAATCCAAAATAAAAGTTTGTGTTTACATAACATATGTGTGTGTATTGTGTATAATTATTTTGTATATATAAATACACACACATGCATGTATATATTTGAGAAATATATCTGCATTTATATAATGCATATATATTTTTATATGATTTATATTATATATAAATATAACTATTTTATATATAAATAACAAATTTTTCTTCAATATATACAGTACATGCATGTGTGTGTATTTATATTAAGTATACAAAATAATTATACACAATACACACACATATATTATGTAAACACAAACTTTTATCTTGAATTCGATTAATCGCGATTAATCGTTTACAGCCCTATTTCTGGGTTATATTGTTGTATTATATCACATTGTATGTTAGCAGTTCACTCTGTAAACATTTCAATTTGCAATAACTTTAGCTGTGTTAGGGCCATTCACACAGAATTTTTGCAGTTAGAGACACAGGGCAGTGAAAGGATAAAACACATGGTCGATGCGAGATGCAAGCACAATGGTCAAACACATCCGTCTAGCACGTTTACGGAAAATAATGGAAAAGTAACGCATTAGAATGGAAAAACGTGTTCTTGGCTCTGGAATGTTGCTTCCTACCTTAGACTTAAAAGTGATTCTAAATTTTTTTTCCGTGAAAAGCCTTTTATTGTCACAATTTTATCTCGTGTTAAAGTTAAAATTATATATTGAAAACACAATGTCCATGTTAACAAATTTCAAAGGTCTCAAATGCGAAACTGTTCTGATGTGGTGAAACTGAACTGATGTGGCATAGTCATGGCCAATCAGAACGTGATGTTGATCATACAGTTATGAGGAGCCAGTGAGATTCCGCAGGGGGCGGGGCTACCAAGTCAGCAACAGAAATAGAAAGCAAGTGTCGTGGCTGGTTAGGACGAAAACGGTCAGTGTTTTGTCACTTTGTTGTGCCTTGCCTGGGTTGACCTGTCAGAAATTTTGAAAACACATTAGTTTCAATATAAATTCACAACTTTTAATTAACTTTAAATGTTTAAGATTCATAACTTTTACATTTTCAAGATTTTAGTGATTTAAAGGGGTCCTATTATGCCCTTATACGAAGTCTTGATTTTGTTTTTGGGGTGTATAGAGTATGCTTTCATGCTTATTACAGCACCTCTCTCCCCAGTCTGGGTTAAAATCGTTATTAGTTCATGTTTCGATGAAGCCCCTCCTTCTAAATACGAAATGTGCTGTGATTGGTTAGCTGGCCAGTGTGTTGGGATTGGCACCACGTCTTCGGGAAATGTCACGACACCTTACCATAACTGCGAGTTTCATCTGCTCAGGTGTGAATATTAAGGACGGCGTCAATTTCAAACCGATTCAAGCCTGATTCAGACTTAGAAATTTAAAAACAAACAAGAGGATCGTCCAGAACAGATTTCATGTCCGGACTTTGCAAGCACGGTTTTCACAGGACGTTTCAGAGTGTTTTTATTTTTGTTTTTTTATACATTTTAAATACTGTAAGATGTTATTCACCATTAAATCAAAAACTACAGTAATACAAACAGTAATCGATCACAAAACCATGGTTCATTTCCCTAAGGAGCGGTGAACACTGAACAGCCTTACAAAAGCGAGAGCTCACAAAAGCTACAGTAAACATTACATCAATACTGTAATAACGTTAGTTAGCAGGCGAGCGGAGGCAAAGCTTTGCCCTTTGTTTACATCGTAGCAACAACATAAAACTTATAACTGGAACTGTTAATAGAAAACACAACTACAAATAATAAGACATACTTACAAGTTTTCAAGAGAAGCTTTTGAGTGTAGCCTGCATTACTCTCAGGTTCTGGAAGCTGTTCTCCGTAAAATGTGCAGCACACAGATCAATGTTGTGGTTACAATGTTCAGGAACAGTGTTTAAAATCAAATTGAACCACTCTCGTCAGCCACAAATTAGTTTTGGAAACGGGGTGGACAAAAACCATGTCTTCTCTAATGCAGCTCAACCAGGCCTCGTCCCCTTTTTGTGCATTCTGTGGGCTGAGATTATTCAAAATGAGTAACATTATGACTTCACAAAGCCCGGAAAATTCACGTTTTAGTCCAAATGAGCCGTTCATTGTAGATCTTGGAAAGTGGATTCTGTTCAATAAAATATCTCCCGTTGAAGTGGACTTTGAGCTTTGTAACCTCACAGATTTTTTTTTATGATAAACAGCAACATTACACACCAACTGAAGTTGAAAAAGTGAAAAAGCATAATAGGACCCCTTTGAGGTCTATTTATTGATGATAACACCTACTGTATAACTATAAAGAATAGCAAAGTACATACCACAAATACAACGATAACAACTCGGAGGAACAATATTGTTAGAATCACTTTCAGAACGATTTGTTCCAGATGATGAGCAATAAAAACATTGACAGCCAATCAGAATCCACCCGACTTGGTGTGGACTTTATTGTCATCGTTATTGTTCTTGGTGTGAACGGGCCTTTAATCATATCCTCTTCAGTCTCTATTAAATTGTAGAAAGGGTCTGTGGCGTTCAACAGCAGTTTTCCAAAGTATTTTTAGCTGTGGGTCAACACGCCCATAAATGGTTCATGTTGAGGTGCCTCCTGGGAAGGAGTTTTATCAGTAATAATGTGCCTCATATCAAATCACGGCTTCGCAAAAGGGTTGTTGATTCTCACGGCATCCATTCCACATCAGCTCTGAAGAATTGTTTTCTATGGACTGGAACCAAAAGATTAAAACAGAACCCTCTCTGAGGAGGCTGACAGTCACGACTAGCGTTAAAGGCTAAGCCTTTTTTTCTTCACTCGGAAAGAGTGACAAAACATTAATAGTATTTGATGGCTTACAATTTGTCCTCAACTGACATTTTAAGTTTTGTTTAGGGTAGCGAATGAAGTATATTTCGCTGTAATACATGTTTATGCAAATGAAAAAGAAATATGTTCAAATGCTAGTTGGTGTCCAAGGCTATATTTACCTTGGAGAGCGCTAGGCACTGAATGTTTAGCTTAACACTCAGTATCTGTCAGCCAATGCTTTTCAAGATGTTGCTTTTTCATATAAGACCTTTGGAAATGGCCGTTGAATGATTCCACAACACTTCGAGTAAATCAACAATGTTGTATAGCGTGTTAGTGCTAACCGTTTGAGTTGAATTCCTACACAAGAGAGGAATTGTGTTGGATATCTAAGGCACTTGTGTGTACCTGAGTCAGAGCGTGAATGCGCTGTGTGTCTGGCCGGTTTAATGACACCACTCGCGGCCCAAATTACACTCAACTTGCTGTGTATGTTTGGAAAAATAACACTTAAAGTCCTGCAACACTGAATCTCTTGTGTCACATCAAGAGGTTAAATTAGCGCTACATGCAGCTAAGCTAATTCTGTTGACATCCTTGGTTATTTTTTTGTCTCTTAATCTCACTTTTTTGAACTCTGTGATACACCGAATTCAAAACTATTTAAGTTAACTATACTGAAAATAAAACAGCAGAACGTGAGGAAAGAGAGGGATATTTGTAAAGGTAAACAGAGAGGCTGCCCTGGGTAAAATGGTCAACTTTAATTGCTGCTTACAGGAAACTAACCACCTCTGGCTTTACTAGAACTGCCTCCAGCTATAATCTACAATGACCTGAGAGGAAACTATTTAAAAAAACTGCAATAAATGCCATACTAATTTACAATTTAGGAGGCTTTTTATTATTACTGTCACAGTTTTGTATCAAATTGTCGCACATAGAGATATATAATCTTTTCACAAAACTCAATGCAAAGGTGGTTATTAGCATGTTGCGTCACAAGGTGGTTTCTAATTGGTCCGCCTTCAAGATGCTGGTTTTAGCTGGTTTAAGCTGGTCTCCCAGCCTGGTCAAGCTGGTGTTCAGCTGGTTTTTGGCTGGACCAGCTAAGACCAGCCCACTAAACCAGGAAGACCAGCTAAAACCAGTAAACCAGCGTAGGCTGTTTTTTCCCAGCAGGGATATTATGGTCTCTTGTCCGTTTAATCATTCGCAAGTTGAGTCGAATTACTCATAAAAGTAAATAGCATGTTTTGAGTCGTTATTATGGCCGTATATCTGCGAACATAACTTTGCATGTTTACTTTCGGATAATCCTATTTTTGTGAGAACTCGGACGGTGTGTTGCTGTTATGAAAAGAAACCCAGGCTCAGTGAAATAAGCACAGGCAATTGGGATCCGATCCTAAAACACGTCGCCTGCCGCTACAGGAAAAGCTTCAGCCCTGCGGCAGTCTAAACTAAACAGAATGGAGGTGTTAATCCCAGTTAATCTAGATTGAAGAATGAGGTTTACTCTGGGAACTCAGTGGGCTATCTGACCATCAGCTCTCGGTTTGTCTACGTCCCTTAAACTGGCATAAACATCCTGTTTATACTGTGAGAGAGAAAGAGAGTGGTACATGTTAGAAACATGATGTTTTTGTCCGTGTGTCCGTGTGTGTGTGTGTGTGTGTGTGTGTGTGTGTGTGTGTGTGTGTGTTAGTGCACTGTAAAAAATTGGTGTGTGAAAGTATTGCCTTACATTTTGAAGTACATGTAACTTGGATGTTTAAGTCGGTTCAACTTAAATTACATTAAACTGACACAAAATATGAGTTGGATCATCTTATTAAAAAAGTTTAAAATAGCTTAACATATTTTGATGAGTTAAAGCAATGTAAAAACATATGTTGTCATGACTTATTAATCATATAATTGTTTTAGTGTAAACGTAAAAGCAATGAATTAGGCTACATTACTTTAAAATTCCTCTAAGTCACATGATAAATCCGTAATGCTCAGACACAACGCACGGGCATCATGTTAGCCCAGACTTGAACTTGTGACATCCACAAACAGGACCACAAAAACATGGACAACAAATATTCTTCCTCATTTTGTTTACAATGACAAGGTCGTTTATTATGTCCCTTAAACACCAACACAGCTGACCTGACCACTGTCAGCCTGTCCTGTCACAGCTGACCTGTCAGCCTGTGTCCGCCTGAACCAGTGCGCGAGACAGGCTAAAGTGACTAATACTTGGCTGGATATATCAACATCCTGTCACCACGATGCGGGACAACCTTCACGAATAACTGCTATTTCTAGAAGACTGATATGACTGAAGACTTCATCTTGTGTCGGTGTATAATTTTAGATATCACTGTCAAAAAGTTCGATTAATGTATTGTCTGACCTCCAGAAAGAACACTTTTAAGAAAGTCTTGAGGTGATGTTGCCCCCTTCTGGTGGTTTGTTGGTACCACTGCCAAACCACTGATGCTTTTGATGGTGTCTGCTTTAAAAATAATCAAAACAAATAATGATAAAATGAAATATCTTGAATACTGCACCAAAAGAAAATATATTATTATAATATCAGTGACAAACTCCGCAAACATTCTCAAATGAGCTGTTTTCAGCTTATCTTCATTTCAATGTCTGTAATGCTTTCATTGCGATAGAAGATTTGGCAAATGGCAGGAAATAGTATTTATGTTTATAAAGGCATGAGTAACTCATTCATTTTAACTATCAGCACTTCTATTTTAAACGTTTCAGCGGAAATGTAATCATGTTTTTATTCGGTTCACCAGAAGAACATGCTTTCCAACATCCTAAATCCACTGGTAAAATATATGAATCAAAATATTACATAAAGATTGCATGTGAGGTTGAACCATTTTTAACAATATGATTCGAATTTCAATTCTTCGTTGTCATAACGTGTCGTCGTTTTAACATTTTCAAAACCTTTAAACGTGCTGTTTATTTTCAGTTTTAAGTTAGATTCTAAATTCTGTGGAATCAGACGTTTGGATTCGAAATTAATCAAAGTTCAAAAACTCAGAAGAAAAGCCTGAGTTCTGAATCAAACATAGAAATGTTGTTTTAGTCTATGCTCCAGACATTAGTTGGGCTAAATTAATTTTAAGTTCATATTTTTGCCTATCATGTGTTCGAAATTCTGCTATTGTTTTGGTGCTTAATCTGGGGGATCTCATAGAAAGGAAGGAACATATTAATAAAGTAAGTTAACTGATGAAATTACAAGTGAGTAATTAGTAGCCTAGAGTGATTTGATAAATCAGTTTTCAGATGACTGAAACATGAGAAAATCATTTCTGATTGTCCAGGACATTTGAGGTATAACGAAGGATTATTCTCAAAATGAGTGTCTGCTTTCATTTTAACAGCTCATAGAAAAGAGAACAATATTAGGCCTACAGTTAAAGAGAAGTGGTGACTGGAGAAGGAATTTTTGAAGTCTTGTGTATGCGCATGAACATGTTCTTATGGTTTATTAGGCTACTCTATGCTGACTAAATCAAAGCTAAAGTTTCTGAAAAATGCTGTTGATATTTGAAATCACCAAAATAAATACGCCCCTACTCAAAAGAATCAAACCCCTATCTTGATAGCTCCACCCCCTATTAAGTGTATACGCCCCTTACTGCTGATTGGCTAAAAGTGTGTTGTGTGTCTCTTTGTGATCCACTTTCAACAGCACTTCTCTGAAATCGCTTACTGCACCTTTAACAACGGGAAGAGGGTTGACAGACACTACCCCCTAGTGTTTTTCACTAATATTAAAGTCCCCCTGTAGTCAATCATTTTATCCATTAAAACTCATCTTTCTAAAAAAAATTATTCATGCTTTAAAATAGCTTGAATGTAACTCTACACCCTTGCCTCGCCTCATTTAGTATATGCGGTTCTATGAATATGCAAATTAGCCCCGCCTCCACTTACTCACAGATCCACTCGTTGCCGATCGTACATTGACCTGATTGGTTAGGTCGTTTGTGACGTCAGAAACACCAACTATTTCAAACCGTGTTTTTGAGATTGTCTGTGGTTAACCAGCTGACACCTCTCTCATGGGATTGCTGTATGGAGTTTTTAGCGGCATCTAGCGGTGATGTTTCAGATTGCAACCAATACGTTTACAAGCGAGTGCTTGTGCGCGTGCTTTCTTTTGTTTTTTATTATTATGTGGAGTTTGTGTTGGAGTCTGTGTTGTGCTAGTCGTTTTCTAGTATTAGCAGACTCCATGTCATAAAGTTGCAGTGTCGTCGCTGTTGAGTGCAAAGTCAGTAGACGAGGCGAGAGGCGAGACCCTCGGGAGCGCGCATGCAGCTCTCAGTCACGTCACTGGATTTCGCGTCAAATCCGACCCGGAGACTTCACATAGAAATAGGAATACTTGCTTTCAGAGGTAATAGCAAAACCCGCCAAGTGGATCATTTTATTGTGAGATTACAACACCTTCACACACAGGTAGCCTAATAAAACAAATTTATTTTAAAATTAATTTTAGTAGAAAAACTCCATACAGCACCTTTAAGATTTTGAATTCTTACTTTCTTATTTGCTTTCTTTTAGTATTTCTGATTGCAAGTGTATGTAAATGCAAACGTGAATGGAATCAGTGTTTTGTGTCTCTGTGTCAATGAGCAAGATATTAAACAAGCTCTATTATCTCTAATAAAAGCTTTCTGGATCAAATGACAAGAGTCAACAGCAGAACTGAAATATATGGCAATCAACTGGAATTCAATCTGCATCTCTTGCATTTGGTTTTACAGTCATATTTGCTCATCTGTCAATAGCCAGAAAAAGTCAAAATCATCAGAGAAAAGGTAGGCCTACTTATTTAATTTAATATAATTGAGTATTCCTCACAAGAATCAAATCTCATAATCTATTTTAAATACAATGTATTTGATCTATAATTGATCATTTCAATTATTTAAAGCATTTTTTTAATAAATGTTGAATTGTTCCACAGCAAAGAACCCGTCAGCTCTTTTCAGTCAGACCACATCCTCTGAGAAACTGCACAGGTGTTTGCAATGCAGACTTTACTGTTGATTTCTGATCTGAAACCAGTGGTGTGTTTTCTGTTAGTCACTATAGGATTGGGCTTTGGGCAAGGAAGCGTAGCTTATAGAACATCAGGTCAAAAGGACGACCCGTACTGACACACACACACGCACGCACACACACACACACACACACACACACACACACACACACACACACACACACACACACACACACACACACACACACACACACACACACACACACACTGTTATACATGATGAGTTTATCTGCAAGCAACACACTCGCCACTCCCCCTTCATCCTCTGCAGTGAATCTCCAGGTCTGATAGTCACACAGATCATGGAGTCTACATGCCACCCAATGTCAAAACAACGCAGTCTGTGAGCATGTGTAATTCAGGCCTTATATACAAGTCAAGTCACCTTTATTTATATAGCGCCGCCGATTTATATATTGTTTCAAAGCAGCTTTACAGTGGCAATTGGGAAATTATTTAATGATGCGAACGCAGTTCATTTCAGCTTCTAAAAGAAAATAATGTGATTGTTCAGATGAAGTCAGTTCAGTGTTGATTCAGTTCCGTTGTAAAGATCATCAATTATTAAATTGGTTCATTTCATCTATAAAGCAGTTCTGCAGAAAACAGTGATGCCATTGTCCAGCTCAGTTCATTCTCATACAACAGCGTCAGTGCAGTCAGATCAATAATAATGTTGAATTATTAAGTGTCCCCAACTTAGCAAGCCAAGGAACCTAAACTCCATCAGGTGACAGAATGGAGAGAAAACAACCTTGGGAGAAACCAGACTCAGTTCTCCTCTGGCCAGCGTATGAACATGGTGTGATTATGAGGCTGCATCACAAGTCAGAAATCAGATAGTGGATCGATTCAAATATTTAATTCAGTTCCTTTTGCTTGAAGATCGGATTCATCACGCCGGTATGGAGCCGAAACTGGTCATAGGGTCTGTGCAGTGGACTTGTATGGTTCTTGTGGTCTCTGCTGAGGATCTGTGTTGATGGCTGTCGTGTCGACAAGGTCTTCACAGGGGATTGTCTAGTAGACATCCAGGGCCGTTGTAGTCGTCTTAGATCTGGATACGGACCGGATACGGCTGACTACGGTAACCTCTGGATAAACAGAGAGACTAATATTAGCATGGATGACATTCTTCTTTCGATGTAACAAGTACATTGGGTGTTATGGGAAGTGTTCCCGGTTCCGGTCGACCTCGTTTTTGCAGCCTAACACTTGCTGGTTCTTGTATGAACTCTTGCTGCTGTGTTTTTGGACCAGCTGGAGTTTGTTTATTAAGCGTGCAGGGCAACCACTAACCATACAAATCAAGATCTTTACAATAGACTAACATTTTAAGTGCCCATCTAAAGGGGTCTTTGGATTTGCCTTTGGATTAAATAAATCCATGTCATCCAAACCTGCATGCTTTAGGATTTAATAGTCCAATTTGTAACTTTACATAAAATCATATATATGGACTCTTTACCACATGCATTACCAAGGCTATAACCACCATAGACATTGAGTCGGTGGGGTTTTCAATGCACATTTCTTAGAGTTTACATTTGGTCTCGCTCCCGTGCATTAGTTAATTTAGGATAAAACATTTTATTTATAAGTAGAAAGTTGTTTAATAACAGCAAATAAAAACCTACTCAAATAATATGCAACTTATTTAATCCCATTTTTTCTAAACTCTAAGCGAGAATATGTATTTAAGTCCTAAAGGAAAGTTAAGTTAAGTACCTAAAAGTAAGTTGCAAAAAACAAAGTAACATCATTTAATGTTAATATATTTAATCATATATTTTGAAATCTATGGGGATTTTTTTTTTTACAATTTGTAAATAAATCAGCTAGTTATTCAAACTGGAGCTATTCTTAAAATCAAGGACAAATGTACTCAAATGTTCCACAAAAATGTTAAGCAGCCCTTCTGTTTCAACATAATAAGAAATATTTCTATAGCACCAAATCAGCATATTAGAATGATTTCTTAAGGATCATGTGACACTGTAGACTGAAGTAATGATGCTGAAAAAAAAAACAGTTATTTTAAATTATAGCCTAATGCAATTTCACAAATTACTGTAGGCCTATTTACTGTATTGTTGATAAATAAATGCAGACTTTTCAAAAACATCTTACAGACCACAACATTTTAAACGGCATGTATTGTATGTGATTAATATGAGACAAAACAGTTGGAAATATATTAACCATAAACACTTAAAATATCAGATGTACCAAATAGCATGGTAATAGTTTTGTAACATTTTTCACGAACCTCCGATCATGGCACAAACTGAAATTAAACATCTGGTTATGTGACTGTATATTAGCCATGTAAAAAGGCTCACGTGAAGTCAAGACAGTTGCAATTTAAATCATGTTGGATAACTTTGAAAATACATAATCTATTTTAGACCCTTCGAACTCTAAAATATATTTTGCTCACAAATGTTACCGGTGGGATCCGTTTCTATTCAACACAAATATATACACCGCATAAGAGAACCTCTATGATTAGTTTGACATGGTTTGGTAACTATCATCAGTTAGTCTGTTAGTCAGAATGTAAGTTCAATAGGAGTTCTACACAACATCCGGGCATTCCACCGCTTGCGCAGAATCGGAATGGCGGAGGTAAGTGAGCTGCGGGGCTTGGGGGAAGAACAACACAAGGATTAAACGTTTCAACCGCTCCGATACACTTTAACCGCCAGCCGCGCATTAACAGACAGCTTAAGACCCCGGCCGTGTGAACGACCGACCCAAGAAACGGCAAAGATAGACAGTCACTAATAAGGAGGAAGTTAAAATGGGAGCACTCCTCAGCGTTTCGCCACTCTATCTATCTCTCTGTCTGTACGCGTTCACGAGCGTTTAATTCGCCAGATCGAGCGCCGTACGAAACAACGGGAGAGCTGCGCGAGCGCTGGTGCTGAAGTGTGTCCCAGGTGCGCGCGGAGCAGGACGGATGCCAGGTCTAAACTTTCAAAACTTCAGATATACTGTCACTGCCTCCTCGACTTCCCTAAAACTGTTTCCTTCTCGCACCGGTTCGGAGTCACGGTGCAAATGTTCAGCACTGACTTACAGGAAAGCGCCTGAGTGACTAACCGCTGCTAACTTCAGCAAAGCTCAAAGAGGTCACACACAGATGCGTTTAACCGTTAGGACAAAACGAGGAAAAGACACTTTAAACATGTTTAAGGTGCTTAAAAAATCTTTACTTTGAGTTTTAGACTAAGTCTAGAAGTGTCTATGAGGTACGCACTGAGAATTAAGTTCAAATTTTAGGTATAAAGTAATTTTCTAAGGGAGGCTTGTTATATGAGGGAAAGAGAGTAGATGTTACTAAACCATGTGTCTTAAAAACAAAGGTTCTTCATTGGCACTGATGGTTCCACGAAGAACCTACATCCACAGAACATTTCCATCGCACATAGTGGAAAAGGGTTCTTTGGATTATTAAAATTTTCTTCACACTATGGCATCACTGTGAAAATCCAATTTTGGAACTATTGACTAATTTATTATCACATTCACCGTAGAAACAATATCTGCTATTTTGGTGTAAACTATGTTTACCATGGTACATTTTTGTAAGGGCTTATGTTCTAAAAAATCTAGTAAAATGTATTCTTCTAGATTAAATATTTCTTGAAATATAAAGTCTTTGAAGAGTAATTCACGAGTTCTCCTGCTCCTTCAGTCTTAATAGTTAATGGTAAACAAACTTGGCTCGCTGTCCTTGAAGGAGGCTCGAGCTCCGAGCTAAACTCCCCCTATAACAGAAATGTGCAGAGGAATGGAGGAGGGATGCTGGAAGAATTGTCGCTGGGATGGTGCAGTGCTTGCTGCTTATATTCAGGACTGAATCTTTAGGCTTCTCCCGAACCTACTTTTGGAACAATGATTTAAACAATGTCATTTTGACGAAAATTATGTTTTTTGTGGTGTAATTTTGTAAGGATATTGTCTGATTTGTGAAAAAAATTGTCAGATCAACTTAATTAATGTGGTTCAGATAACATATTATTTTGAGTTTCTGTTGATTAGACCAATCTGTGTATCAACTCAAATTCTTAATTTCAATGAACTCAAAATTTGAAGGCAACCAGGTTGGTTACTTTTTTTAAAAGTTAAACCAACAATTATATGTTACAGTGGCTGGCCTATTTCAGTTTTCCATATTATCTTTGTATATACAGTGGCGTCAAAAGTTTTTGGGACACATAAGTCACTTTTAAAAATGCCTGAATGTCAATGCTTGAGAATCTAAATATAAAACCAAGTGGCATCCGGCTACAAATAATGCAACACCTATTCTCAAAACATTTGTATCATCCATTTTTCCAATTACTTTTACATTTAACAAACATTTAGCAATGTAATTGAATTATTGATATGAAATATGTATTTTGAGAATTCTCTGCTCTGACTGTGCTTTAGCTGTGCGAATGGGCTCCAAGGAACAACGGCACAGTCGTGTAGACATTTTCCACCAGGGCTATGCGGGGCCACTGGAGGCCCCTTCCCGGGCATCCACGTTCCTAGAGGAGCAGGACTGGACCCTGGCGGCCCTGCGGAGGCAGGCGGTAAAGATGGCAACAAAGACCCATTCAGTGAGTGGAACAACTTCTTGCTATGCATTGATAGATTAAATTAGCTTCTTATTACAAAAAAAGGATTGTTTCATTTACCTTTCCACAGGGTGGTGAGATGCCACTCGAGCAACTGCTGGCACTTTATGGGTACAACATGCCTGATCCTGTCCTGGAACAACAACAGGAGCCGAATGAGCTAGCAGCTAGTCTGCCTGAAATAACACTGGACAAGGTCACTATCACTGGTTTACTCTGTGTATAATGTTCTTATTTTGGGCTTGTCCTCCTTAGTAGATTCTTGTTTTTTCCAATTTGGAAAATTGGAAAGTAACAAATTATTGCTTATAATTGTAAATAAAGTCTGTAATTTTGTAGGTTCAGACAGGTAAAGATCTGCTCTCAGGAGGAGAGGATGTGGACAACCATTCCTCTGCTGATGACTTCACACTCTCCATCACGTCCCAAGCATCTGACCTCTTACACCACCTAAGAGGTAGCACATTACATTACAAGGCCTCTTATTTTACTGTACTGTCAACTCCTAAGTTAATATTTTTGTACGCAATGTCATGCGAGCTGCCTTATTTTTATTTTGTGAAATCCAATTTTTCTACACTGTACATTTTTGAAACTTAATCATGTTTTTCTTTTGTCAAAAATGTTTGAGCTTATTCTGAACCTGTTCTTAATCTTGCCAGGTGATGACAAAGACACTTCAGTCAGCTGCTCCGAAGACGACTCAGAAAGCACCTCTATCCCCTCCAGTGATGGCCGAAAGGTAAAAGAATATTCAGGTTATAGTTTACTATGTTTATATTTAAATTAATTAAATTTTAGCTTTATTTCAGTGACCAAAAATTATTTTAATACTTTTAGCTTTGGTTAACAATCATATTTAATGAAATTTGAATGGTCCAAGAATAGAGCCTAGTGGGACACCATAGTTAAAAGTATCAGTAGGCCATTCTGTGCCAAATTAATAAAGTTTTCTAATACAATACTTAAAATTTTCACGTTGGAAAACATGACCATTGTTTTTTTTTTTTTTTAAAGAAATTAATACTCTTTGACGATCATTTTATCAAGTACTTTTGTAAAGTACCAAATCAGCATATTAGAATGATTTCTAAAGGATTATGTCAGCTTTGCGTCACATGAGTAATTTACATTTTAAATAATTTAAAATAGAAAACTGTTATATTCTATTAATTATTTAATTTTGTATTACTATTTCACAATATTACTATTTTTAATGTATTTTCAATCAAATAAATGCACCAATGGTGAGAATAAGAGACTTCTTTCAAAAACATAAAAAAGATCTTACTGACCACAAATGTTTGAACCGTTGTATCTATAAAATAGAATTTATAATATTTTATAACAATTTAAAAATTTCAGTTTAGTGGAAAAAAAACATTGTAATAATGCTTTTATGCCATGTTTTGGTTATCAGGACATCATGGTGGGCCCCCAGTATCAGGCTATAATTCCTTCTCTCTGTACACACACTTTTTATGAAAGAGGTGAGTGTCTTCTCTTGGCTGGTGTCCTTTACACTAGCTCCAGGGTTGTGGTTTCAGTGGTCTATTTTGCATAACCGACCTGTCGAGTCCCCTAGGACCCACACCTGTTTTGTTACTGTTATCCCCAGCCTATGAAAATGAGGACCAGTTGTTGTGGACTCCAGATGCGTTGTCCAGTCTGGCAGTAGAGAAGTTTTTGCTTGAAGTCCAGAGAAAAGGGAGTGAAAATGGACCTTCAAACAGTCTGACCACAGGAGATATAGTCAAAGACAATGAGCAGGTTGGGTTGAATCACTCAGATATAACTCTTTATTTGTCATGCATTTTGGAAGTGGCTGAATTGGAGGGTGAAGTGTGTTATTTTAGTATTATTTATATACTATTATAGCATTATTATTATTTTGAATTTTAATATTTTGACAGTATTGCTTAATGTTTTTCAGTAATGTTAGTAATTTCAAATTTAGTAATGTTAGTACTTCAGCATATATTTAAGTTATTTTCCATTTCATTTAGTTTATATTTTATTTCAGCTTTATTTCAATTATACATTTTTAAAAAATATTTTAAGCTTTAGATAACACTAACAACACTGCTTGCTAGACTGATTTATTGAATTTTGCTTACCGGTAATTATTTTTATGACAAATAATAATGTATGAAGTGTTTGACAAGTTAGTTACATCTTGTAATTAAACTTTTTCACACACAAACGCACACGTACACACACACATGTGTATATACAGAGGTTGGACAATGAAACTGGCCAATAAAGTGTTGGAGGTTTCATGCCTATAAATGCGAGGCCTGGTGACCAATCTTTACTGATTTTGCATTCCATCAGGTTGAATTAGCAGAGCAATAGCACAGTTGTACATGAAACATTGCAATCCACACAACATAATTGGAGACATATCAGTGTTCAAAAGAGGACACATTGTTGGTGTACGTCTCGCTGGCTCATCTCTGAGCAGGATAGCAAGTCTTTGTGGTGTATCGAGAACTATGTTATCCAGGATAATGTCGGCATACCACCATATCGGATGAACCACATCCAACAGAAGTAACTTTAGACACAAGAGGAAGCTGTCTGAAAAGGATTTCCGGGTACTAACCTTGATTGTATCCAAAAAACATAAAACCACAGCTGCCCAACTCAATGCAGAATAAAATTCCCATCTCGACTCTCCTGTTTCCACCAAAACTGTTCATAGGGAGCTCCACAGGGTCTGGCTGCTATAGCCAAACCTTTGGTCACTCGTGCCAATGCCTAATGTCGGTTTCATTGGTTCTAAAAGTGCAAATCTGTGGACTGTGGACAATGTGAAACATTTATTGTTCTCGTGAGTCCACCTTCACTGTCTTTCCCTCATCCAGCGTGGGAGTTAGGGTGAGGAGAAGCCCTAAAGAGGCTTAACGTCCAGACTGTTGTTGCCCAGAGTAAAGCAAGGCTGACTCACGACAATAGAGGAGTGAGTCAGGAAACAGAAAAGTTCTCCTCAACTAAACACATAGTGACCTGGCCGCTGTTCTGGAAGAGGAACGTCTCCAAAATCCCTCTGGCCACTGTGAAGGACTTCTATCTGTCATTCCCAGGACAAACAGATGCTGTTGCTGTATTTACTCCAAAAGGAGGCTGTAACAAGGTTCGTTGTTATGGGAAGAAGGAGGCGGGAACCGGCGAACATTCACAGATTTTAATAATAACATAAACAATTACAAAAATTAAAGTATAAGCCAGCAGCCCCTCACGGACGACTGCTGGCCGCACAAAACAGAAATAAGAAAACTTCACATAAAACTCAGGCCTGTTCCTCTCTCGATCTTCACAGTCGTCGCTCCTCCTTTATGCCTCCGCTCCTCCGTGAGAGATACGAGACCGGTGCGCCTCACAGGTGTCGTTCATCATTATTCACGTCACGCCACCGTTCTCTCACGTCCCTCGACCTCGTCCTGCTCGCCACAGAGGCCCTACACCATACTAATAAATTATTGTGGTCTTAAACCAGGTGTTTCAGTTTCACTGTCCAAATATATATACATTGCATATATACATGTATACAATTTAATTTAAATATATATAATGAAATTATAATGGTCCAAGAATAGAGCCCAGTGGGACCCCATAGTTAAAAGTGTCAGAATGAGTAGACCATTCTGTGCAAAATTAATCAAGTTTTCTCACCCAGTACTTTCTTAAACTATGTATTAACATTAAAAATAAATAAATAATAAAAGTAATATTTAAGTTTTTTTTTTTTTTTTTTACGATTTTACAAAACATGTTGGAAAATATTATCATCAGGTTTTGTAGAGTTCATACAACTCTGGTGCTACTGTCATTAAAGCAAAGCGGCAACATGCCACATAAAAAGACATTCTGAAATCACATAGATGCATTTTCACTAGTAGTCTCATTCTTTTGTACCTCGCTGTAAGTTTTTATTGTCTTTGGTGGGTCATGTTTTGATCTTTCAGTGGTTGCACTTATTCTTTCATTCCATCTCTGTTGTAGGCTCTTTATGAACTAGTAAAATGCAACTTTAATCCAGAAGAGGCACTAAGAAGATATCGCTTTAATGTCAAGGTTTTCAATGGTAAGACCTCTGTTTTGTCTTTTTAATGCCGTTCTTTCTCAAACCATCTTTAGGTGGAAGTGACAATCAATGCATCCTGATATGTATAGCTGGTTAATCTCAAATATTTTCAAAAATGTTCCCAGAAGAGCTTTGTGCCTGGAGTGAGGAGGAGTGTCGTAACTTTGAGCATGGCTACCGTGCCTATGGGAAGAACTTCCACCTCATACAGGGCAACAAGGTGAGTACCAAATTTGTCTCATTACATACATTGTTTCCCAGTAGGAATTGCTACGGATGTTTCTACTTTTAGAGAAATTAGAGTGCCTTCATGTGTCGGTCTCTCTTATTTGCCCTCACCCAGGTCCGCACGCGCTCGGTGGGTGAGTGTGTAGAGTACTACTACATATGGAAGAAATCAGAGCGGCATGAGTATTTCACACAGCAGGCCACCAAGCTGGGTCGGAAAAGGTGCAATCTAGCATCTGGGAACACGTGAGTGTGTTTTTTGTTTGCTTGTTTGAAGTTTTCACATTTTTAGAATGACGATCTGATGATATTTAAATGGTCTATGTGTCTCTTAGAGAGGATGCTGAGCCGGACGGAGATACTGGCGATGTGGAAGGTGCCAATCAAGGTTTGCCAAGTAGGTCTTCCATACGACTCCAGCCTCCATCGCCACCTGCAGTCATGGAGCTGGATAAACAAGGTAAGCTTTATTAGTTCTTGGATATAATACTTACTTTTCCACATGCATATGTGTTCATGGAATCTTCCATTGCGGCCAAGTTTCTTAATTTTTTCCAAGCTTCTTCATTTATGTTCATTTGTTTATGTCCAGCATTAATGCATTTTTCTTGGTTTTGGTCTATGATTTGTTTCATTGTTGTTTTCCATCTGCCAGCATTTTTCCTATTGTGTTTGTGTTCTTTTATGTTCCGTCACCTTTCATTTGGTCGTACAATCCAGAGGAGAGCCTGAATTGCGCAGCTCAGTTTCAGGGTCGTCCACGACGGAAACGCACACCGCGCTTCCTATTAAAGCCCTGAGCTTGCTGCTCACAGACAGCCTAAAACTGACAGACACACAGGTAAAAACTGAAGTGGAGATGTCCCAGGAAATGGATCATTCCTGTTATGTAGTACATTTTCATGCCCACATCATATATGTCTTCATATAGTGAATCAAATATTAAACTCACTTTTTTATTATAAAAAAAAGGGAAATAAGTTTTTTTTAAATGGTAATCATATTAGTTAGGTTTGCTATGTTCTCGGCTGCTGTACTAACATAAAAACGGACTTAAGGAATATTCCTGAAAGTTTTGAAAGATGGGGGGGATATTGTTTTAATTTAATTATTTTTAGTGCAGTCAAATTGATTAATCGCATCTAACATAAAAGTTTTTGTTAACTTAATGTCTATGTATATATATTTTTATATTTATATATATTTTATATATATATATATGTGTGTGTGTGTGTGTGTGTTTATATATACTGTATATACACATACACACATTTATACATATATATATACTTAATATACTTAAAA
Source organism: Phoxinus phoxinus (assembly GCF_949152265.1). Taxonomy (NCBI): domain Eukaryota; kingdom Metazoa; phylum Chordata; class Actinopteri; order Cypriniformes; family Leuciscidae; genus Phoxinus; species Phoxinus phoxinus. The sequence continues at coordinate 14,635,486 of NC_136895.1, read as the reverse complement.
AGTATTTAAATTACTTTTATATACTTTATTTACACACACACACCCACACACACACACACACACATGTATGCAATTAATCGTGATTAATCGATTTGACAGCTCTAAGTATTTTATAGGGGTTTTTTTGTCCTCAATATTACGTTCCGTCCTGTTACTCACTTTAAAATATTACGACTGTTAGATAAAAATACAGAAATCTGTATATCAAAATTTCACAACTTTATCTGTTTGTTTAATATTCTATTTCTACTAGCATTTTTTTTTATATTTTCAATTTTCATTTTAGTTTAGCTTTTAGTGTTTTTATGTGCTTCATCTTTTTATTTTTTTTCAGTTTCAGTTTTAGTAACTTTAGTACTTCAACAAACTTCTTTCAGTTTGTCAGCATTCTAATTTTCAAAAATTTTCATCTAATGTTTATAAATTATTTTATTTCAGATTTTTTAAATTAACGGGAACGTCTTTAATAGTTAACAATAACAACACTAGTATGATATCAGCATTTCAAAAGATTGTTATAAACTGTCAAGTCCTTAACTTACTTAAGCCCTTTTCAGTTCCATCCTGTTCATTTCTTTATTTCCACCCTGTTGTACTTTCATACATTGTGAAAATAATGAAGCTATAATTAAGTTAAGTGTCTGAGCGTGACCAAAGCATATTTATTAAATGTGGTACTGCATATCAGGAATGATCCAATCACTACAAGAATAATCAGAGTGGAACTCCTTTAGAAAAGTTGTCTTTGTGCATGCGTTTTAAATTGTAACAGAAACTCATCATACATCTACTAGTTTTTTTCTTTTCTGTTTCCCCCCAAATGCTCGACAACTTTTTCCTTCATATTTTCTTATTTTTCCAGGTTCTGAGCGAAACATTGGGGAGCTGGAACTATGTGCAGGTACTCGTTCTTGCCCACAGGTGGAGCAGTTGTTCAGACAATCTTCGCCTCTCCCACAAACGCTCCAGACGCCAGACATTGCCTCCACGTCCACCCAGCTTTACTTCTCCTCGCTCCCCCTTAGCCACTCCGTCCCTTCATCCCAGCCAGACTCAGGGCTCCTGGGAGCAGGTCTTTACCAGCTACAACTGGGCTCTTTTCCTGAAGATCCTATACCTGTCTGCTCAGAGTACGTTGAAATTGTTCAAATTGACTCTTTGGCTTCCTCGCCTGTCCCACCCGTCCCAGATTTTGGGGTACTCGGTAGCCTCTTGTGCCCGCCTTCCTCCATCTGCTCCGCACCCATCCAACACAGCAACTCACCCGTTCAACGAAGGGAAACATTCCAGATCTAAGCAAATGTGACGACTGTCATTCACCTGGAATTTGCAGTTGTTGCTCTTCAGGCTACTCCAGAAAAGCCTGTCATAAATGGATAATTCAACCAAAAATGAAAATTCTGTCATCGTCACTCACCCTCATGTCATTCCAAATCTGTTTGAACACCGATTTTGTCCATACAGTGAAAATAATGGGGTCCAAATCCTACAAGCTCCTAAAAAAAACATAAAGGTAGCATAAAAGTAATCCAATAGCTACTAAAAGTGCACTACTTTTATCTAATGTTCAGATCCCCTTTTTCACACTTTTTTATTTTATGTTTCTATATTGTGTTCTGCCAGAGAAAGTAAATCATACAGGTCTGGAATCGACTTGAGGGTGAATAAACTGACAGAATTTTCATTTTTGCCTGAATGATCCCTTTAATCAAGGTGTGTGTTCAAGAATTCCTCATTTAAACCATGCTGTCTTCAACTACTAAACTAGTAACCAGGTGTTTTAGGGAGCTGGCTGTCTCTGTCAGACTACTACATGCAATGAAAGTTTTTTTTAAACTACCTAATTGTAAGCTTCTTTGGAAATATGCGAGGATTTACAGTCCCTTTGAAATGTTTGACGGTCTCATTTTTGCAAGCGCTCGCGCAGTAAATTCTTTCTTTCATTGCATGTAGTTCTTATAAGCTCTCAGAACTTATTTTTTTTTAATCTATTTCTTTTTGCTAAAGCATAAAATGTTTTACTTGTGAAGAAGATATCAAAAATGAACTACTAATGCAGTTGCTTCATCCGTTCATTTGTTGGCTTTCCCGTTGTAGGTTCTCTTTGTGCAATAATAAAAAAAAAAAACACAAGTTCCTCAGGGGCTTCGATCGCTTCCCTCTCGGTCTGGGCCGTCGGTACTTCAGTACTAAGTGTTGAAGAGGGGTTTTAAATGGGTTATGAATATACGCTCCATATGCTTTCGCCAACAAATCCCGATGTAAGTGGCGGATTTACTCTAAGTTTCTCAGGTTTTGCAGCCAGTTGTCTTTTGCGTGAAGCCACGACCTGTCAGCCCACCATACTATCCAGAATCCTTCACTTTCCAGACAAACTGGCACTGTCAAATCTAGTGTAGTACCTCATTTGTGACTGGACTTATGTTATTTAGGATTAAAAAGCATCATTTATCATCATCCGCATCCCCTTATATGCTCAGCTTCAACATGTTTTCTAATTGGCTTTCAGTTTTGTCTGTAGTTTACACACGGTTTAGAAGATACGAAAGGGAGACAAACACTGCCTTGAGTTATTTTACTTTTTTAAAGCAATTTATGTATTACTGCTCCTGTTATAATGATTTATGTCCATGTTATTATATTTTGTAAATAATAATAAAAAATTAGAAAACAAACTCTGGCTATTCTATAGGCTAATCTATCTATCTATCTATCTATCTATCTATCTATCTATCTATCTATCTATCTATCTATCTATCTATCTATCTATCTATCTATCTATCTATCTATCTATCTATCTATCTATCCATCCGTCTGTCTGTCTTTTTATATAATCATAATGACCAATGCCATCACAGCTGACGCCTTGTCTTCTCTGAAACATGAATATCTGTGGTCTGTTTTCATTTTAATTACATCATTAGGGGATGTAAATATGTGTAGACTGATTAATAAAGCTAGTATTTTCAACATAGTTCTCGAACTGCTGCTATAGTTTTACTGCATGGCCTGTCAGTGTCCAGTAGAGGGCAGATTAACATAGAAATGAAATGTCAAGCAAGCGGACAAAGAAGACTGAACTGAGACACAAGCTTCGGTTTACACCCTACATTCTAGGCTTGACCTTTAAAAAACTTTGTATTACTAATTACTAATTAGAATAGTAATATGCTATTATATCCTGATGTGAGTGACGTCATATCAGTACAATAAATCACTCAGTAGCCTCGTATTAATCATCAGCTATAGTTTTTTAAACTAGCCTATAAGCATGTGAACGTCACCATGAAGCACTCGGGAATTAAACTATTAAAATGATTGCTATACCCCAGGTGAACCAAATAATGTGTATAGCTAAGTACATAGGCTACTACTATTGTAATATTTGTATAACCATACAGTGTCAGTGACGTTTCCATATTCTAGTAGCCAACAATTGTTAGGTAGCCTTTGGGGTGTGGCGATGTTAACGTGCTAAACATAAGTTAGGTGTTCCCTTAACTTTACAAAATACATTATTTTGTGTCATATATCATATTGGCAGAGGTGTGTTCAGACAGTCAACTTTATCTATCTATCTATCTGTCTGTCTGTCTGTCTATCTCAGATAGGCCTAGGCCACTTGTAAATCACAACATGTCCAGCAACAGATTTAACGATGAATGTGACAGATACATGTAGTATAATTAATTGACCAATTTAATATGGAATGATGTGCAATAAAAATAGCCTATGTGTGTGTCATGCTGCTTTGCGCTTCAGCTCAAAGTGCAGACTACAGAGATTTATCCTAGGAGCGCGACTGCGCATGCGCCTCACACTGTCAGCTCAAGGTGTGGACAGTGACACGGCGAGCGGGGAACACAGTGGCTTTATTTTTGGAAAAGGAGTGGATGCGTCCTCAAAAATCTGCTGGAGGGTCGGACACAAGTCTTTTCTTTAACAAAAGCAATATGTGCACCTACGCGGGACTGCCGTCAGCCTTTGAAGTTGTAGATATATAAAGTCGTAAAGGACGCGAGTGTTTCACCGTCACCTATAAGCTGAAGTGAAGCACGAGCAGCGCAGGTAGAACAGCAGAGCCGGAAGAACTCGCAATACTGGTCGCGTTCAGTTTGTTTTTCTTCTTCCAAGTGGATTAACTTTGACATTATCTCATAAATGAATTGACTTTTAAAGTGCTAGTTTTAAAGTGCATCCGAGCTAAAGAAATAATGACGGACTTGAGGAAAAAGGGACTCTTCGTCCTGGTTGACGTGCTGTGTGTAGTTGTAGGTAAGCGAGTTCAATGTTTCAACGTTCAGTGTCATATTCTGAAGTTCATTAACAAAACTACAAGTTGTTGTTGGGGGGCTTTTACCACGTTATTCATTTCTTTATTGTGATTTGTCTTTTTAAACAATATTAGGCTATAGTATATGTAACTGGGTTGACAAATAACATACACTGACGTTTTTTAATCAACTAAATGATTTTTAGGAGAAAATGTGTATTTTTTTAAGGAACCAAAAAGCTTGTTTTCAGTTTGTGCTTTGTGACAACAATACTTAATATATTGAAAAAACAGGTTTACGTGTGCAAGAGAGACACACCGATAATCTGATCTGAATTGTTGTTTTTTCTGTTGCCTGTAAAATTTATAAATGTATAAAATTGGTTATTATATCATTTAAAATGATTTCTGAACATTGGTTATTATTAGACATGTAAACAAGATATGCTTTTGTTGTAAGCTCAACATTGGTCAGTTTTTCCTTTTATCAGGTTTGTTTTTCTCACAAGTTCACAACTTTGCAAAATTGCCTTGGCTTTGCACTAAACTGCAATATATATTTACAACTGATCTGGAAGGGTTTTTGACTTTTGCAAATATTTCATGTATAATATCTTATTGCAAAAACAGGTGCTTTAGGTGACAGTCGCCATGTGAGGGGCCTATCTTTAGAAGATTTTCATATTTAAATATGTATTGGGAGGTGTGTTCTCTGTGTTGAATGCGGAGTTGCATTCGTCCTTGCTTCTTTTCCTGGATTTTGCACCTTCAGGAAGTTGAGTATTTGTTTATGGAAATGTGATCCAAGCCTGTCAGTATTTCCCACAGTGTTTGGCAGTCTTTAGTGCCACAGAAATGCTCCTCATCTTGCATTTTTGGCTTTATTTTGGGGGTTTGCTTGCAGAACAACTGTGAGACAAACTCAATGTCCATAAACATCCTAACAGTCACATGTACGGAAAGATTCGACTTGCCTCAGTGCTAAAGTGAGTGTGAACCATCATGACCATTACTTCCTTTGGAAACATTGTGTTTGAGCCTGTTTTTCTTAACCGCGTGAGGTAACCCTACTATGAGGAGATGAAGTTTCTGCACCTGCCCTTTGAAGACTGTTGTGTCTGTGTTCTCCAACCTTCAGCTTTGGATTTCACAAGGGCTAGAATGTGCCCTAGGCATGATCCTTCACCTTTACACCTTTACCAGTGCAAGTGTCTCTCGTTTTGAAATGATCAATGTTGAAGACAGGGATGGACAATATTGTCCGTCCAGTCTATAAAGGGCATCAGATGGTTAGGACAATTTCGGATGTTTCTTTTCTTGCATTTAGGCTATAGGAGGGTCAATGACAAATGCAAGAAAAGAGAAATTCTTCTTAAAATCCAGTTTAAAATGGACAAGCCACATTCTTAGCGTAAGATATGAGTTACATATGATTTTGAAATACTAAGAGTATTTCTAGTCTTTTTAACAGTTTCAATATTTCTGTGGTACAATAATTTAGATATCACAAAAGTACTGGGATAAAAGTTTACAATGTGAAAAAAAAGCATAAATCAGCTTTTGAAAGTAACTTGATGCTTCTAATAAATATTGTATGGAGTACATTGCTGCACCAGTAGCGACTGCTACATTTTATTTGTCATTGAATCATTCATTCAAGAGATTCTTTAAAAAAATCGGATTCATTCAGTAACGAAACAAGTGAAGTGTAAATGAGTGAGTCATTGAATCATTCATTCAAACCATTAAGAGTTTACATAAAAAGACAGAATAGTACAACAGAATAGTTTACCAAATATGTTGTAAATAACTTGCTGTAAATATATTAAAATGTACCGCTTTCTGCTAGAAATGAATGTAATGTATGGGAGTAAGGGCACAGCTAAGAAACCCATAACTACATTATGTATGTATAATTTGGTTTCTGATTGATCTACAAGGACATAAAAAATGGTTCAAAGTCCTGTAAATCTGAGACATTTGGACTGGCTTGAGGTAATGAAAGTGCAGAAAGATTTATTGCAGCACAGGTGGAAAACTTCAGTCATTTTCAAATAAATTTCAGCCTCTCAGATTGCTGTATTAACAACAGAAAAGTCCCAGAATGCAGTTGACTGAATTTCGGTAAGTGTTTCAGGGACTTAATATCCTTTTCCCAGCCCTGTATTTGACATTCAATCCAGCCCACCACCCTCTGCTTCTCGTTTTCTTCTGTCTAAGTAAACTTTCCCTCCACACAAACACAGTCTGGCTTTTGCTTTCGCTCACAGGCTAACGGTGTGTATTTTACTGCTGACTCTATGCTGGTATTCTTTATGATATTTTACATCATCAGTCATTGAGTACTGACAGAAAAAAGAGTTGACATTTAATATTCTGCCTCTGTTCTTCTGTACTGATACAGCAAGTCAAAGCCACAAGATCAGCGTTTTACTTCAGTGAAAGTGAAATTGATGAGAATTATCTAAGCTTATCTGTGTCAATAAAAAGCTGAGCATTTGGCTCAGTACTGAAGGACTTTCCAGGCCTTCATTCCAGGTACCTCTAATGGGTTTTGGTATGTTTTTAAAAGCTCTTTATTTCTTAACGCTCTTAACATTTATATTGTGAAATTGTAATCCCTCCGGTTTTACTCGCACCGCTCTGAGCGGGATTCGAACCAGCGTTTCTGGCATGGGAGGCGGGTGTGCTAAAGATGCTAAAGACCACTGCCTCTAGTGTCAGTCACTAGTGCGCCTCTTGAGGTCAGGGAAGCAAGGTTTACATGCAAACTCTTACTAGCTGTCCTCTGTTACACTCAACCCTCTAAACCTCACTCCCACCCGGGTCACGGCACCAACAGCCGTGTTTCCAAAGGCTAGTACGTGCCAGGGCCAGTCGTGTTTCCACTGTCACTTCCAGGGCTTGATCGGGCCTCCTCAGGGTTTCCTCTGGGCCAAGGGCCAAGGGTTATTGGCCCGCCTAATACCTTGGTCCAAAGCAGGGCCAACTGGGGCTTGAGGAGTGAAAGTGAAATGATGAGGATTCTAATAAATGTTTTATTTACATGCGATGCTAAAGGCTACTTATGCTAAACATTGCCATAATAAATACACATGGTTATGGAAAATACCAAAGACTGTTTGAAGAACTTCAACAAATCATATCTGATTATAATCGTGTTTTTATTTGGTTTCATGTTTCATCCATCTCTTCCCTGTCCCTTTGTTGATACCGGACATCTGCAATGCATTCGCATATGTCATGAATTAAATGTAGTCCGGTAAACTCGTATAACTCCTGTTTTCTGCTCGTGAGCTCCCTCTGTTGCTCTAACTGAAACAATAACAGTATAGTGAGATGGAAAAGATCGCTCAAACCTCCTCAGATCCCATAATTTCATGGAAAATAATAATTAAAATAAATAATGTTAAATATGATTTGTTTGAGCATGATTGATGTGCAGTCCTGACACAAATTAATAAATTACTGTCACTGTGAAAAAAATTATAGCATAAATTATTGGTCAAATATCAATACTTAAGTCTTTAAGTAAAGACCAAACGTCTTGTTAAATTTACAATCTAGCTAGTTTTCAGTCAGCTAGCTTCATCATGCTGGTGACAGTGGAAATTCAAATTGATTTTGACCTCGGTGCTTGAGGTCCGAGGCTAGTGACCACGCCCGGCACATTGTTAGCACAGGCTCGCATTGGCCCGAAAGAGGAAAAGCGGCTAACTTAACCCCTCCATTTCTAATGGCACCACTCCCAGCGGGATTCAAACCAGCGTTTCTGGTATGGGAGGCAGATGCTATAACAAGGACGCTAAAGACCACAGCCACAGTCTCTAGCGTCAGTCTCTAGTGCGCCTCTTGAGGCCAGGGGAGTGAGGTTTCCCAACACTGCTCTTAGTAGCTGGCGTCCGTTAAACTGTTTTAACAGGTACCTTTTTATATTTCATTTTCTTGATATTTTTAACAATTTTCTCAACACAAAGATAAATGTTATATTGCTTACAGGACCTGTATGCAGATCCTTTTATCCAAAGTGACTTACGAATGAGGAATGCTATAGCGAGCAATTCATGTGTAGTAGTAATGAAACATGAGTGCTGCGATACAACATTTTTTCAATGTGCAAGCTAGGACAGAGAATGAGATATAGACTATGCGTGACAGTTAAATAGTAAAATGAACAAAACAAAAAAAGTAAAAAAGCTAGCTGTTCCGGTATAAGGTTCCACCAGCTAGGAATAGTGAAGGTTTTTAGCATCATATCATTGCGCAATAACCTATAAAGATATATTTCCAAACGATTTGGATTCATTCCCTAAAACTACTGGCGAAATATGGGAGAACGACAAGAACAAGTGCAGGATGTTGGAACCGTCATTCTTTATATTTCAGGTCTTGGATAAACTTGTTCAGAACAGTCTGTGTGAGATAGCAATTGAAAAATCAACAAATTTGTACAGAAATTGGTCACATCATGAGACCATTAACATAATGATGCTGTTACATTAATCCCAGAAGCTATTTTTAAAGCAAAACACACTTGCTAAACACTATTAGTGTACCAGCTAACCTGTTTCCCACGCAATCTTATACATTTCCATGGTTTCCAAGAGTGTAAATCACACACTAGCATTAGCGTGGGGAGGTAGAGGGCTGGGACGGATAGACTTTGGTGTATGGTGAAAGAAAAGAGGAGGAGGAGGAGGGCGGGTGTTTCTTCTTGAAGTAGGATTCCAGACTCTCCTGCGAGGTTGTATACTCTCAGCACATAGCTTCCAAATGAGTCAGGCGTCCTTGCCAAACTACCGCTCAGGGAGTGCTGCCGGCAGACAGGCCGCCCTCAAAACTCTCACTTAAGGGGCGACAGGCTTGTATTTTCGTAACACTTATGATGGTACTCCAGAAAACCCACAAAGAAAGTCAAGAACATCTCATTTTCATCTTCAGAGTAGAAACCGAACGTGATCTTTGTGGGTTCAGCCGCTATGAACTGGGTTTCAAATGTTGAAATGAAGCCAGGATGGATCAAGTTAGGTGTTGAAAGCTTAATATATTTGTTGAAATGCCAGAAAATGAGTTATACAAGCGGTCAATAAAAACATAGGGTTTGATAATGAAAGTTGGTGAGCCAATGTCAGGGTGAAGGTCAAAGCAGACCCTAAGAAAACAGGCTACTCCCTCACAGGCTGTGTGGTGTAGCCAAAAACAAATGGGTTTTTCGCCAGGGTTTTCTTATTTTCAAGTCCTGTGACAGTGGAAATGCACCAACTCGTATGTCCTTGAAACTGCAAGCAGTGCATTTCAGATTTACTGTAAATGTATCAGCTAAATGTTCACAGAATTTCAGTTTCTTGGTTGCCTGTTGGGAAAGTTACTTTGAAACTTTAGCTTCCAAAGTTACAAACTATTTAATAAGTAGTTAACCATGTAAAGCCTGACATATAAAGTAGCCTAATAGTCAGAAGGCCGAAGGCAGTTTTTGAGTATTTGATATATCAGAATTGTATTGCTCATATATGATATAGGAGAATATGGAGCTCATATTTGAGAAGTAAAAAAAAAACACACAATTGCAAAAATATGCAATTTGGTGCAGTCGCTGATATTTATATGGCCAAAAAGTAATATTAAATTCTGATTGCTTGTACAATCAGTGAGATCTCTGTAACAGTAAAACAGACCACTTAAATAAAATGGACATAAATATCAGATGTCACTCTAAATCTCACAATAATTTGAATTAGTACACTCTAAAAAATGCTGGGTTGTTTTAACCCAATTTTGGGTCAAATATGGACTAACCCAGCCGTTGGGTTACATTTTTAAATTGCATTTTTGATCCAACGTTTGGGTTTGTCCATATTTGACCCAAAATTGGGTTAAAACAACCCAGCATTTTTTAGAGTGTAAGATGATATTTAAATGCTCCGTTTTATGATCAACAGCCTAACAGAACATATAATGTAATACAATGATGCTTGAGAGATGATTGAGAGTAAAAATTAACTTTCCTCAAAAGCCTAATCATATTTGATAGTCAGATTTTAAAGTGATTTTTCTAAGAAAAAAAAAGATATATCAATGGATAATCATGTAAACCTGAAGTTGCTTCTGTCCAGTAAATGTTTGCGTTTAAATATTACTAACAATTTAAAAGTAAGTAAGTTTTAGTTTATCGTTCACAGTAAAAAGACACGTGTAAAGTATACCACAACCTGAGGGTGAAAAAAAAATAGAATTGGTAATAGCTGAGGTAAGCTGATGCTAAAGGGAAAGTTACCTCAAAATAAATGTGACATTATATGCTTATTTATTTTACTATTAAGCTTATTTTCTGTGATACACAAAAGGAGTTATTTATAGCAGTGTCCAAGCTGCTCTTTTCCCTTTAATTAAAGTGAATGGTGACCAAGATTTACATACCAACTTTTGTTTTAGTCCTCACACCAAAGCATCATTATGACTTCAGAAGACTTGTAATATAGTGCACATGTCATCTAAACTACTCCTGTAATGCATATTATTTGTCCTCTTTGAACCTGTACAGTCCCTAGTCCCCCATTCACTTTCATTGTAGGAAAGTGAGCAGCTCAGACATTCTGATAAACTTCTCCTTTCCTATTCTAACTTCACCAATTGGAATAACAAGGGCGAGTATGGCGATTAAATGTTTGTGTGAACCTTCTCTTTTGCATACTGAATGAAACTGTTGGTTTGGTCCAATAATGGCTCTGGCGTTCCTCCAGCGGTGTGAGGGGAACCGTTTCAAACTCGGATTGCCAACAATTATCATCCTACATACCATAACTGCACATCAGATTGAACCAAACAAAGCAACACTCAGTTCAGCCCTTCATATTTATAGTGTTTGTGAAGGAGTATGCTCCAAACAAACTGGGAAACCATGAATGAATGAGGTGGAGACTACAGGAGTGGCAAGCTCATTTTTGTCTGTGGGATGGGCTAAAGGATGTGAATCCTCAGTCCTTCAACACTTCAGCAATCACCAACCCAGAAACATTTTACTCTCTCCTCCCCCTCTTGATTCGTCTCCATATTGCTTTGTTGCAACTCAACTCCACTTAAAATTAGGGTTGCAAAGGGCCTGAAAATTTCCTGTACATTTCCAGAAACTTTCCAAAAGTTTATGAAAATTTCCTAAAAGTCTGGAAACTTTGCAACCCCCATTGTAAAATATTACAATGACTTTCAATGTTTTTTTTCCATTAGGAGCATGAAGTCATTCATGGTTTACTCCTTGCTTACCGTCATGTTATTCCAAAACTATATCACGTTCTTTGTTCTGTGGAACTGAGCGCCGCCACATACAATCAAAGATAATGTTGTTATTGTTTACTAAAACTATTCGAAATCTTGTTCATTAAAGATTAAATGTATTCCTATATAAATATTTGGTGGGAAAACTGAAAAAAATAGGGGTTTGAGGTACTAAAATTACTAAAACTGAAATGCATATAAAATAAAACTAAATATACATATATATAAAAAAAAGAAATAAAGCTAAATTACCAAGGCATACACAACATAGCTAAAGCAAACTAAACTTAAAATATAAAAATAAAAGCTAACTCCGAATATTATTTGAATATTATAATAGTATGTAAATAATACTAAAATAAGTAACACTGCTGTTAAGCAAGATTTCCAGTGAATAATGAATTAATAATAATTCCAGGTTCTCACACAAAACTATGACTTATGACTTAGGAAGACTCGGAATATAGAGCAGAAGTTGTATGGTCGTCTTTAATTTGAAGCCTATCCACTTTCATTGCTTTCAACTTTTTTCCCCAAGTAAAAAGTGCATGATGTTGGGTAAAGGACCGACTTTTAATTAATGAACTATTCAGTAAGGAAACTAGAGTACATTGCTTTTACTTGCATGAAGGGGGAAAAAACAGTCCATGGACTCATAAAAAAGAGCTCATACCAAAACGGGGTCCCTTAATGTTTTACAGGAAATTTGACTTCCTGTACCTTCAAATGGAACTAATTTGTTTCAGGGAACGGTTGATGGGTGCCGGGTGGTGGTGGCTGAGACGAGGTTCGTTTTTCAGTGCAGCCCCAACATTGCAATGTGTTGGGGTGTCAACCGTGACTTTCTTCAAGACTTCTTGCCCTCTCACTTCTAAGCGCCACATCTCTCGCGGCAGTCCTGTTTCATTGCGTAATTAAACGACCGCCAAGCTCGCACCTGCCAACCGAGGCTTTGAACTCGAACCGTTTGAAGTTCTTTGACCTTTTAATGTACCTTATACTGACTTAATTCCCTGGGAACACAATCTGGAAAATATTTCAGAAGTAATGCTCATGAATTTCACTGACGAGTGCCAGAATAGACCGCTTAGCCTTTTTAGCTGTAAAGTTGACGTTTTAGACTTCGTTCTCTGTGTTTCTAGGTGTTTTAATTGTGTTTGGCATTAATCAATGACATAAAAAACTACTCCTCAGGGTTCATTTTTCCATTGACCATAAAAATCTGCATCAAAAAACCTTTCAGTCTTACCCGTCTTTTTGTTTCCTAATAATGTGTCTCAAGAGTTGAAAAGCCTGGAGAGGAAGAAGGAAAAATGAGACTTAAGTTTTATTGGGCATTTCTTTTCATTTGTTTGGAGATTATACAGCTGGCAAACATTCAGAAAAGGCCATCCAAGCTCAGCTCCAGATCCTCAAAGTGTCTGAATCTCAAGTGAGTGTTAAAAACTGTAGCCATTGTTTGGGGTCTCGAGTCCCTCAACACAATGATCAATGAGGCCTGAGGGATAGTTTATTTTTTCTTTCATTGTTTGTATACGTAAATCTCCTTAAAGCTACACTGTGTAAGATTTACTCCCATCTAGCAGTGAAATTGTATATGACTACCAACTGAATATTACTTTCTAGCCCCTCCCTATTCCAAGGGCGTTTTAACTCCTACGGTGGCCGTATTACTTCAAATCTGCCGGCAGTCGCGAGTAATCTCCCCCTTGCATTCGTCACGGTGTCACTGACTGTAAACACGCGAAAGGCGAAGCTTGAATTTCCAGGTATGTCCCTCTTTGGCTAATGTATTTCCAAGATGGAGGCGCAACATGGCTGCCGCCATTCGAGCGACTCGCTCGTATGTATTATAAATGGCCGATTCTACTCTTACGAGAATACTTGATTAGTTGGTAGAAGTAATTATACATGAATGAGCACATGTAATTTTAAAAGAACAAAGTGTTTTTTGCTAAGAATCAACTTAAAAAATTACACAGTGTAGCTTTAATGGCAACAAAGCTAGGGGTTTACATTCAGTACAGTTTTCAGCAAGTGGATCACATCCTTTTGAGCTAACTGGTTAACTAGTGAACTATTTAAGGTAAAGTTGTTGTTGTTGTTTTTCCCAGGAGGTTTGAACAAAAGAAAACAAAACCTATTTGTAAATATTTTTCAAAAAACGTTTTTGTAATGTTCAAAACATATTTTTTTAACATTTTCAAAAAACATTTGTGCTTTGTTTTGCAAGCTGCAAAACAAAAGAAAACAAAACATATTTGTAAATATTAAAAAAACACTTTTTGTTTTGTCAGGTGCAAAACAAAAGAGAAAACATTTGTGAATATTTATAAAAAAAAAAAACTTTTTTTTAAATTTTGTAAAATGCAAAACAAAAGAAAACAAAACATTTGTAAATATAACAAACAAAACATTATAATTGTCAGAGCTGTTTGACCTGAGGATACAATTTGACCCAGATTTGGACAATTGTGAATCATTGCTTCAAAATTCACAATTGTTAGTTCAATAATACACAGCGTAATAAACTAATGACTGTTTTTGGGGCAAGGTTACATGAGCAGTATGTTTTTATTAGTGCACCATTGAGGATGTCATTATGATATTTTGTAAGTGAGTGTGTGTTCTCACTGTCCTAGACCAGTGTATGGAAATTCAGTGTCATTTCAAACACCATTGTTCTTTGTTTTTGGAATACAAAGACACTCATTTGTTCTTAAGTGACTCTATGACTCGATTTACTCTGTCTCTTGTCGTGACGTGAACGTCTCAAGAATACATTGAAACTCAAAATTACTTTTTGATAAGAATTTTGCACCATTGCATTTCAACTTTTCTCAAGGATTTTGTTCAACACCTCTAGTGCTAAAACTTTAAAATTAAATTTCAATTAATTGATTTTTAGTTGTCATTCAGCATCAAGATAAACTTGCTAAAGTGACTGATGGTTGTTTTTTCATGACCCAACAATTCAATTTCAGTAAATAAACCCTTTTTCTCTCTGTTATAAACTGACAAAAGACGAGTTTAAAAACGGGTAAAGTTTAAAAACTTCAAATTTTCTTGTACATTTCCCTGGTGTTCCATATGTTTTCATTCATCAGTATCACTTAGAACATTCATTATGAAATTGTAGAAATTGCTACCATGTTTTATCCAGCATAATGCTTTGTGTTAACAAAACAAAAGAAAACATAACATATTTGTAAAAAAAAAAATTGAGGGTAGGGCTGATAAACGATTAATCGCGATTAATAAAATACACACACATTCATGTATATATTTCAGAAAAATGTGTTATTTATATATAAAATATTTATAATTTATATAAATCTATATACAGTATATACATGCAAATATTTCTTAAGTATATACAAGCATGTGTGTGCATTTAAATATATAAAATAATTATATACAGCACACACACATTTATTATGTAAACACAAACTTTTATTTTGGATGCGATTAATCGTTTAACAGCCCTACTTTGAGGGGATTTTTTTCTTCTAGTTGGAATATATTATTCTAAATTCTGTTAGTAAGCTCCATATGTACATATTATGAGCTTTTTCTTTTTTTATGGCCCTTGTAGAATAATATTGAAGAATAAACCATGTGTAAATATCACAGTGAGCCCAGAGTTAAATGTTGTGATGGACCTGACCGTCTGTCTCACAAATGCTCTTGTGCGTTGTAATACCGCAGTGGTATAAATGGCACTTGAGCAATCCTGGATTTGTGTGGGATGCTGCTCATCCATATTTAAACACAAACTGAGTCAACCATAAGGTCCAGAAATATATGTTTGGCTTGTACCAACAAAAACCATGTTTTCCTGCTGATGTAGCATCTTCCTGGCCTGATGCTGACTGGAAGAAACAAGATCCTTTACATTCTTAGCCTGCTTAAAATATCTACACAATATTCCATTCAAACTGCAAAACATTATCTGGCAGTTGAAGATATGCAAACTTACTAGAACACTGTTGTTATTATAGGTACAGAAAATGGAATTACAGGAAGTAGAATTGCTCTTACTGGTCTCTTTAAGTGCTGTGGCTTAGGATCACGTGGTTGCAAAGTCATTTTGTAACATTTCCAAATGTCCCAAGGACATTTTCCATTCATTAAAGTATCAC
Organism: Phoxinus phoxinus; assembly: GCF_949152265.1. NCBI lineage: Eukaryota > Metazoa > Chordata > Actinopteri > Cypriniformes > Leuciscidae > Phoxinus > Phoxinus phoxinus. The sequence continues at coordinate 14,619,799 of NC_136895.1, read as the reverse complement.
GCTGTGGCAACATTCAGACATGTGCATCTCCTGCCACATCAGTCCACCGACCAAGGCGTTGTGGAAAGGATGTCTAGGCTGCGGGTGTGTACGGGAATGTTTATGATATGGCACACAACATGTTTTGGGTTAAGACGGTGTGGTCAGGTGACTTCCTCATAGCTGTGGGATAAATGTGTTTCCGTGTGACTCTGGAAAAAAAGCGGTACTATAAATACACGCTGCTTCCATGACTGAAATCAGATGGTGTCCTGAGTGTAACTAAAAAAAAAGTCTATACAGTCAGTTAAAAGTAAATGCAGTCAGTTTTGGTGGAACGTAAATAGTTGAGAGAAAACCAGCTGGCAACCTTCCAATCTCTCCATTAAATCTCTCAACATGGAAGTGACTTAAGCTGCAATTCATCGACTGACCACTAGAGACAGGCTCCAAAAGAGAGTCAATCCCATGTCAACTGAATTATTTTTTTCATTTAATTATATTTTATTTAATTATAAATACTAATTATGCAATTATTTTTTAATTAATGTATGATTTTAATAAAAAAATAAAGGCAGTGTTATACATGCATATATACATTATAATGAAAATAATATAATGTTGGTATTGTTGATATGTATTTGGTTATGAGAAATGGTTGGAAAAATGTCATGAATATATGGAAATTGTATTTTCTTGAGGTGAAATATGACCCAGACAGGTTCTTTCCAGGTTTCAGGAGATTCACCCTGTACATTCTCCACATTTGTTAACTCATAAGCAGATATCTATATCTCTACTGTATGTATTTAATTTTTGTATTCTCTCTTCTTATCCCTGTAGCTTCTCTTCCCTTCGTTATAATGAACATCGTGTCCCGGCCATACGAGCGAACGATCTTCTGCCAGGACGAGAGCATCGGTTACCCAGTGAGACCGGACACCATCACGCACGTGACGCTGGCTGCGGTCACCATCACCTGCACTATCATTATCGTGAGTCCCTCGTTCATTCATCTCCATCATCCCTCCCATGATCTCATCATCCCTTGAGTCACATGCTGATCCTCAACAAAGTGTCCGTTCATGACTCTGCACAGAAGAGGGGTTTATTATGCTCAACAACAGCATGTTGTGCTCATGGACTTGTTTGACACATTTATGACAAACCTAATGTAGCGTGACCGTTTTGAAAGCTACAGAAATGCATCACGTTGCTTAACTTTGACCTCTTCTGTTCCTCTAGATATCGTCGGGTGAAGCGTATCTGGTGTACTGCAAGAAAATTCACTCCAACTCTACCTTTAATCAATACGTATCGGCCATCTATAAGGTGCTGGGCGCCTTCCTGTTTGGGGGAGCTGTCAGCCAATCACTGACGGACTTGGCTAAGTACACCATCGGGCGACCACGTCCACATTTCTTAGAAGTGTGTGCTCCCAAAGTCTGCAAAGGATACGTGGCTGCGATCAACTGCACTGGCACCGCACATGCTGTGACTGAAGCCAGGTATGTCTCTCTTCATAAATCCTATTAACGCTTTGATTTCAGTGAATTTCTGTGAACTATATGTGATTTGTGTGTCGTAGGTTGTCCTTCTACTCGGGTCACTCCTCCTTCGGGATGTACTGCATGCTGTTTCTAGCGGTGAGTGGCGTAGCAATCGAATGCTAACCCGCTGAACATTTAACCATTGGGATCAACCAACAGTTTGGGAGTGGGGCTATTTGTTTTTGCGACCAATGGCAAACGGGGAAACATGTTTGAAAATAGACTGTATTTCTGCAGTTACGTTTGATTTCACTAGAGTCACTAAAAGTACAGATTTAACCCTCTGGTGCTGTTCGGTCTTTTTTGGCTGAAAAATAATTTTTTAGAATGGTATGAAACTTGGTAAAGGTTTTGGCACTTGCTATGTGAACACACACACACACACAAATTATTTGTGTGGAATAATTTGTAATAATAATCATAGAAATTATTCAAAAAGGTTAAACGGTCCTGAAAAAAATAGTCACACTAGTACTTGACTGCTTTGGAAACGAATGGGAAACGAATTTACTCTAGTGGAAATGTTTGGTACTGCGCCCAAACAAAATCGTACTGAAAGCTCACGGTTTGATCAACCTCAAATTTGGAACAAATTTGATTTCCTCACAGTTTTAGAGGAAACGTGTTTTGGAAAATATATATTTCATATAAAATATATGAAATATAATTTATTTAAAATATTTACATAAAATATTTTATGCATTTATCATAATAAACTTAAACTTCAATAACTTGTTTTCCTTTTTTCACTTAATTAATTTGCCATGTGTCTTCTTTATAATAAGTTAAACTTAAGTCTGTGCAAAACATTTAAGATTGGACCGTTTAAGTTGGAAATTTTCAGGTACCAAATTTAGTACCATAACAAAATATGAAATAAAAAACATTATCAAATGAAATGCTAAATCCTATTTAGAGAGCTCACTGAGATAAAACTGTTATCGCCATTTGCTTTCGTTATTTGTTATCGCCATTTGCTTTCGTTATTTCTTCTCAACAAATGAAGTCATTATCATTCAGCAAATGAAAGACACCTCTTTTTCTTTTCTTTCCCTAGTTCTATGTCCAGGCCAGACTGAATGCGAAATGGGCCCGTCTTCTGAGGCCAACCATCCAGTTCTTCCTGGTGGCCTTTGCCGTGTATGTGGGTTACACCCGCGTGTCCGATTATAAGCACCACTGGAGCGACGTGCTGGTGGGGCTCCTCCAGGGGGCGCTCATTGCGATTCTCATTGTAAGTTAACACTTTTTCTTTTTAGAGCAATTTTACCCAGAAATCTTACATCCGTCATAATTTCCTCACCCTCATGTTGTTCCAAATCAGTATGACTTTCTTTCAAACCTCAAACTGTTTTGGTTTTTCTGGTAAAGTGACCCAAAAGTAAGGCGCCATTAACTCTTCTAACATTCCTCGTCTCTTACAGGTGCGATACGTGGCGAATTTCTTCAAGGTCCGTCCTTCACCTCAATACTCGAGTTCAGAGACGGAAGCAGAAATCGAGGAGCAGAAACACAGGTTTCGAGGCGGAGCATCATAACCATTTCGGCTATTACGGACCAGTGTGAGAGAAACGAGAACAAACACTCGCACTACATCTCCCACAAACCACTGGACTGACGGAAGGGGGCGGAGCTAGACTGCACATGCTCACAATGGTCCTCCTTGAAAAAGATTTAGTGTCTGTTCCTTTGTTTCAAGTGAGAGAGAACTCTTTATACGTATCCAATCAACTTATTTTAATCAAAACGATTTGCCGCAGATTGAGGGACTGAATCTGTTTTTTAAATCTGCGTACTGGATCAGGTTTTACGTACGACGTGTATCTTCTTTGTTTGAATTGTAAATCTTACTGAAATAATGGCTTGCCTTTCTCTTCGACGAACCAAACCAAACCAAACATGTTGGAAATCATTGCTTGTTTGTATTTTCCCAATATTATGTGCCTTAGTAATTATATCTCGTATTTAATTATAAATAGTAATCTGGATTGCAGAAAGTGAATAATGTCATAAAATTGTTAGGATATCTTTTTTTTGTTCCCCTATGTTTAAAATTTAAAATTGAGATACCACTACAACATCTGCAAGCCTTGCTTCATTTTTAATTTTCGCATTCAGCTTCATTTAACTTTGTACTTTGTGAATTGTTGTTTACATGTGTCTAAATTCCTATTAAATATTTGTAGTAATAATCTGCTTGTTGTTATTAAGTACCACACTTTAATATAGCACAATAAATGATAATATCATAAAATGGAGTCTATTTTGACTACATTTGTATTCTAGTGTACTTGGTAGCCTACATTTAATGTTTGCATATCCAGTTAGCATATTTTAATCCAGAAGTACTATGTCAATAATATATGTATTTATGTAGGCATGAACAAACATGAATTCAATCCACATGCAAACTTTACTTTTACATACCCTACAGGACATATATCAGCCAGAAGTGGTTGTCAAACACTTTTGATCTTATTCGCAGTTTACTTTAGCCATGTTCTACTGGGCACTTTCCTGTCAGTCCAGAACGGCAGTAGCCAGACATGCATTGATGACCATCTATTCAGCCACAGCTACGACTACAAATGAGCTAATAAAATGAGTTTTCTTTCAAAATAAACTCTCAAGAGTTCAATCAGACCACCAATTACAATTCCATGTCAGGGTGAAGACATTGAGAAACAAATGCACTGTTATGATTTTTATAATACATATAAAAATATTATAGGCCTAATTAATATAAGTATCTCTAATTTAAAGTATATATTCTAAAATTAGACCTATATACAATTTTGCACTGTGATTATGTGTGAGTGGGCAGATCTGTAGTTACGTGTTAGTATGCACTGTATTCGTGAGTCAGGATGGTAACAAAACTTCCATTCTACCCTTGTGTTCCTAAACTGCAATGGTAAGACAAAACCCCTCTAGCTACTCTATATCATTTTGCGTTCCTTTTACCTCAGCTGTAAGTTGTTATTTTGTGGGTTTCCATCTGGCCTGATGCCTCTGCTTATGCAAGATTGGGGTTTAGAAAATGTCAAAGTAAGCATAGGCCGTTCTAACATATTTAGCACCTTTATTTGTTTGGGGATTATTGTAGGTCTGTTGTCACGCCACTGTGTTCAGAACAATTTTAGCTGTTTGTAACCAGTCCTACTCAACGTGCTCCAAACGGGATTCGAACCAGGGTCTCCGTCGTGGGAGGCAGGCACGCTAACAAGGACGCTAAAGACAACAGCTGTTAGCGTGCTCCTTGAGATCAGGGGAGTGAGGTTTACACGCACAGCTCTTACTGGCCTACGTCTGTTAAACTCACCCCTCTAAACCTCACTCCCAGCCGGGTCACGGCACCAAATGTTACCATTCCTACTCGACCCGCTCTGAGCGGGATTCGAACCGGAGTCTGGGAGGCGGGCATGCTAACAAGGACGCTAAAGACCACAGCCACAAGCGTTTATCGCTAGTGCGCCTCTTGAGGCCAGGGAGTGAAGTTTACATGCACAGCTCTGACTGGCCTATGTCAGTTACATTACATTGTTGATATTCCCCCCAATAACTAATTTGGGGATCATTTTGTGTAAAGATGGCTCAGTTTTTAGCTTGACACATTCTGCAAAAACTTTCTGGAAATCTCAATTCTTGATTTTGAATTGAATTTGAATTTATGTCAAAAACAGGATCCAGAATTACAATTCGAATTTGAATTAAAGGAAGCAGAATTGCAATTCAATAACAATTCTAAGAAATTCATATACATATTTTAAGTGAAGTGTTTAACAATGAAGCTTTACGGTATATGTCAGATATGATTGCATTATGCACTTTGTGTTATTTGATTACTTTGAAATGAAAATAACATTGGAACACAACTAATTTAACAACATTGAGGGGGTCATTTATTTCAAGAATTTGATCATTATCTATATTTTAGAACAAAATGTATGTATGCAGGGTTGAGGAGTGACTAGTTACGTGTAATGAAAATATGTTATTAAATTACAAAATTAATGTAATTGTATTTAGTTGTATTACTGAGGTAAAATTTGTAATTAAAAATAAAATAAAGTAATCAAAATAAAGTAATCCAAACCACATTTATAATGGGTAACTTATAAAAGTAAGCAATTACATTTCCAATGTAACCTTCCTAACACTGAATGTATGTGAGATTCAACACATTCTTTCTGTTGTGTGGAATTTCTTTGAATTGCCATGAATTTAATTCCACTTCCTGTCAAATTCAAATTCAACTTCCTGTGGGGCGGAGTCAATTCAATTCAAATTCAACTTCCTGTGGGGCGGAGTCAATTCAATTCAAATTCAAATTCATGAATTGAATGGAGGCAAATTCTGAAATTCTGAATTTTGCACATGCCTGAATAAAAGACACCGATTGTACTGAATGTCAGCTTGCTTATTTTGCTCAAGATAAGAATTTATTGAATCCACTATAAAATAAGTCATGCAAACAAGAAACTATGCTTCTAACCACAGCTCGAGAGCTGTCGTTCCAACCACACAACATTGCAATGCTGTTTGTGAATGTTCGTTAAAACTGTGGTTTCGGGAAACACCGACTCGTTGAACTTTGCTATGATAACGACCTAACTTGCGACTATAATTGGCTAACGATGCTTTTGGGAAACGCACCCCAGGATGAATCTTTTAGTCAGTGTGCGGCAACCGTACTGCATTTCATGTTAAAAGTCTGTTTCATTTGGCGAAGTTCATAATGTTTGCTAATGTTATTTGGTGTTCCCTCAAAAGGAACTCCTATTTATTTGTACAATTATGCCATCTGAAATTGTTTAATAAATTTACATGTATATTATCAAGGTCATTTTCACTAAAGTTGAATACTGACACGTAATGGTGCCAGTTTGCGTGAAACACGAGAGCGCGAGTCCCTTATTATTAGCCCCTTCCCATTTAAGAGAATTGAGAGAATTATGTCAAAATACCCATCTTGACAAGTATCTTTGTAAACATAGTCAGTCTTGTCTTAACTGAATGTAAACAGTTGAGAAATAAAACACATATGTACCGGTAATAGTATAGCCTACTGGATCCGTAAATTAGCTCTTAAAGTGACAGCAGCCTAATATTCCTGCAGCCTAGACTATTTCTCCGCCATTGACGGAATGTTCCGGCTTTCTGTGTTTTCACTGTTATACGGTAGGGGGCACTATGACACTATGACTCATTGCTCTTGACTGAAAAACTTAAGTAACTTTAATAAGGATTATTCTATGTGTCATGGCTGGTAAAACATATTTATGGCCAATACATTTTCTTATGTCAATGGCCAGTGGCAGAAAGTTAACACCTTTTTTTTTTTTCGCAGAAAGAAGGGCACGTTTTCACGTTAAAGAATCATCTGTGAGTTTTGGCTAGTTTTCTAAATTTGCAATGTTTCTGAAATGTCAATAGCCTGGTACTGTATATCTCATAACTTTGTTCATTTACATTCATTTACATCTTTGTTCATTTACATTTGTTCATTTTCTCGTTTACTGCTTATAAATGCAAGCCCAACTGCTACTAAAAGGTACTCAGTTGTTAGAATAATTTCCTACAGTTCATTATTGACCAGAGAAAGCCTTCTTCCTTTATGGAAATAATATTTTTGACTCATATGTGCCATATAGCCTGGCAAAAGTAAATAATCCAGAAGGGCTTGTGTTCATTTTGAAATGCACCGAGCTGGAGGCCCAGAGAGACAATGCTACACTTCTTTCAGCCCAGGGGTCAGTGATGCCTGGCTCCCGGCCATACCCACCACCGGCTGGATGGGTTATGTATTTATACTCGCTCACTGTTGCTGCTGTTCTCTGCGGCTCCGCGAGGAATTATTACAGGTAAAACACATTGGACAGTTGTACACGTTGCGAGTTGTCGACAGTCGTGTTAAAGGGAGAAAATACAAGTCCTTTGACTAGCCAAAAGCATACAAACTAAAAAAAAAGTGTCCATATTTAATTGTGTTTAAAAGTTCAAAGTAAACGTTTCCATAGCTTTTTATAAGGTAAAGTAACTTTGATGCACAAATGCTTGATAGAATGAAAACCGGTCCTGAACACTAGCCAAGATAAATTTCCTTCTTACTTACACAAAAAAAAAGCATGTTGTGGTGGTCAAGAAAAGTAGACTTGTATACTTAATAAATTTGGAATTTTATACCTACAAATTACAGTCATGTACAGTCCTTTGAGCCTGAAGGACTGACCTGTGAGCCTGAATCCACAGACATCTGGACTGGGCAGCAGTGGCTCAGGCCTGGAAAATACAGGGTCTGTTAAACTGCCAAGTTTAACAGATAGTGGGTAAAGGGGGGGAAATATGAGTTCTACGGCTGGAGAGAGGAGAGAAATTGAGTATTTTAAGATCTAGAAAGTGGAGCGACTACGAAAGTCAAGGGAGCAGAGTGTGTATTTGTGTAGGGGTTTCTTAGCTATACCAAAAGTTAGCTAAATCTGACAACCTCTCTTTGTTTGTATCTGGGTACGGCCCTGAAAGGTTAAATGATTAATAATTAAAGTAAATAATGTTTTTAATTCATGTTAAATGTTATATATTTCCCTCCTTTACGATCTCCGTATTAAAATAGTAGTAACATTAATGAACTCGAAACATGCACTTTTTCCACGTTCTTGTAATATGTGATATACTGACTCCTCTTGGACATTTCAAGTATAACACCTTAACTGTCACGTGACTAAATGCACTATAACTACTTTGGTAGGAGTTTTATTTATTTGTTTGTTTTATTTTATTGAACTATTTAGGAGTTATTCCTCAAATGGCAAGAATATCAACAGTCGAGATGTTTTTTTTTTACTTGAAAATCGATTAAAAATACATATATATCTGGACAGTGGACACCACTCGCTGAATCACGTGATTCACACATATTGAGACTGTCACAATTCAGCATATTTTAAATATTTATGATGGAATAATTGTGTTTCATTTACATATAAATAAAATTGGTTAAACAAATTAATATTTAAAACTTAAAATATAGATATAATAATAATATTTCAGTGTAGTAAGCAGTTGACCATACAGGTAGTCTGTCGTCTTTATCTTTCACATAGGAATTTTGTCGAGTTCTACATGTTGTTTTCGGCGTATTTACTATATGCGATACTCCGGTGGAAAAATATCAGGTTCTACCGAGATTTGAACTCGGATCGCTGGATTCAAAGTCCAGAGTGCTAACCATTACACCATAGAACCGAGTGAACACGTGAGCCACAGCATGATATTTGACAATACAATAATACGCCACTATCATTGAATCTATAAAACGGTTACTTCAGAAAAGGTAGACCGTCTATGTTTTTGAGAAAACCTCTCATCGTTTCTTTCTAACTTTGAGTGACAATTTACTGCGATTATTTTCATTCAACATGTCTGCGAGTAAGTACAACATATTTTTTCCATTAGGGCTACTATGAAAGTTATTATATTATATTTACTATATTTACTAAACAACAAATGGCCACGAGATCCGCAAGCTAAGCTAACGTTATCGTATCAAGTGCTCAAGAAGATAAAGATGCGCCAACCGTTCTACTTCAGAAATAGACCCCAACAAGTGAGGATTGCAATAACGCCCACGGTCAACATGTTCGCCTCTTCTATGAATTTTAATGGTAAGTAATCTGACCTCCTCACTTGCAATACTGCGAATGAACTGAAGGGGGCAGACCGAGCTCGTAACACACATGCTATATGTTGTCATTAATATTACAGCGATTGCAGTCTTTAAGCAAATTAAGGAATTTGCAATGATTACGACAATGAGCCCACACATTAGACTTATTTAAAATCAGTATATTAATAACCAATAAATAAAACAGGATAATACTTACTGTTTTATTTATTAGCATAGCATATTGCTAATCACTTACATTTAGCCTACTTGCAAAACAAAATATATAATTAGAGGAATCGTTTGCCGAAAAATGTACATTTTATCACCATTTACTCACTCTCAATTTGTTCCAAATCTGTATGAGTTTCTTTCTTCTGTTGAACACAAAAGAAGATATTTGAAGATATTGGAACAACATGAGGGTGAGTAAATGATGACAGAATTTTCATTTTGTCATACGCAGTTGGCTTAAAAAGGGTGGTCAGAAAATCCAACAATAAAACTGTTCATTTTGTAAAAGCCCATTGCCAATCTGATCAGATAAAAATTTGTCCTAATAAAAAAGAACTGACAGGAAGCCAACAGCATATTGATACAGATCTATGATAATAGAGACATATCTCTGTATATGCAAATACATTGTCTTGGTTCCAGGTTAAAGCCTCATTTTTGTCTGAATGAATCATCTTAATTATACTTTGTATGCCGTGGAATTTCTGATTCCTGTTTTTTGACGTCTGATATCCTGTGAAGGGTGCAAATGTGCTTGAACGATAGGGTCTGTGTGTGTGTGTGTGGATGCTGATGTGGGTCATTACCCCTTCTCTGCCCCCTGGGGAAAGCAGGAAGGAGGAGGAGGGATGGAGGGAGGGATGGATAGATGGGGGGAAAGGTGGAGGATGGGAGGGGGTTCCCAGGGGAGGAGAATCCAATAAATCAGCCTCCCGTCTCTGTGCTGACATGGGGCTTGTCTGTGAGGGGTGTGTGTTTGTGTGTATGTGTGTGTGTAGAGGGGGATCACAACAACAGCATAGCCTTGTCTAGCTGTCAGTCACCTCCATACTGACCAGGCAACAAACTCATGAGGCCGCAGACCTTCATTACCATACATCCATTCATTTCTCAGTTTCTTACTTCTCCTTTTCTTTCTTTAGTGTTTTGAATGTCGAGTTTATACAAAAGCGGAGTGTGTATCAAGTTTACATTCATATTAAGAGCTTTCTTAGCAAGGCCGCATTATTTTAAGTGCATATATTGAAGCAATCACATTAAGCAGATTGTCAAGTACTACGAGTGTCGCACCGAGAGCAAAGTACCAACACAAATGCAGACAAATTATCGCTTTGCCACTGAATAAGTGACTATTTCTCCTCTAAATATAGTTCTGTAATTGGAGAAAGTGAAGTCAGCGCTGTCAGTTTGATATATGTGTGCAGGTATGTTTGCAATCCAGTGCGTGAAAGAATATATCCACCATGGAAACTGTGTGTTGTTAGGGAAAGTGGAAACCAAAAGCCTTGTGTTTGTGTTGAAAGGGATAGTTCACCCAAATATGAAAAGTTGTTCCAAAGCTGGAAAATTATACTATGGAAGTCAATGGGTGCCGTCAACTGTTTGGTTAACAACATTCTTCAAAATATCTGGTTTGAACAACATAAGGGTGAGTAAATGATGACAGAAATAAAACATTTTGGGTGAACTATCCCTTTAATGGAATATTCCAGTCCCAAAATAGCAATATACATGTAAAATAAATAAAGTAAAATGTCAGGGTGACACAACTGTCCTGATATCATAATGAAACAAAAGCCTCTTAAAACAGGAAATGATGTCATAAAGATGACCCCTGAAGACATTCTTGACTGTCAAGGTCAATATGTCTCTTAAAAATCGGGTAATTTCACTTTTAAAGGGGTGGTTGAGTATGATTTCTAGGGCTGTACACGATTAATCGCGATTAATCGAATCCAAAATAAAAGTTTGTGTTTACATAACATACGTGTGTGTATTGTGTATAACTATTTTGTATATATAAATACACACACATGCATGTATATATTTGAGAAATATTTGCATTTATATGCTGCATATATTTTTTATATGATTTATATTATATATAAATAGAACAATTTTATATATAAATAACACATTTTTCTTAAATATATACATGCATGTGTGTGTATTTATATAAAATAATTATACACAATACACACACATATATTATGTAAACACAAACTTTTATTTTGGATTCGATTAATCGCGATTAATCGTTTACAGCATCCATCTTTTCACATGCAATAGAAAGTCTGTGTGCATCTCACAACAGTTCCTATTATAGATTACCATGACAGAATATGCTAATTGAAGATAGTTAACTCCACATCAGCAACATAAATTCATCAACTAACCATTCAGAGACGTCCTGTTGCTTCTACATGTTGTCACTTCTTCTTGAGTCTCTCCATCTTTGTCTGACTCAGCAGAACAGTTTCTGTCATTTTAGTGTGTCTGCGTGAGACAATCGCAGATGCTAACACACAGGAGCTCTTGAAACCCCGCCCTCTGCAGCAGCTCATTTGCATTTAAAGGGCCAGGCACAAAACGGTTGTGCAAACCCACGAAAAGTGACAACTTTAAAATGCTATATAAAAATATCTGTGGGGTATTTTGTGCTAAAACTTCACACACACACTCTGGGGACATCAGAGATTTATTTGACATCTTGTGAAAAGGGCATTTTACCACCCCTTTAAGGTTAGTTCAGGTGGAAAATGTAGTGCAACTGTTTTATCTTGAAAATGTAAAAACAATTTTTTTTATATAATAATATTAAAAAACATCTGAAAATACTTTTTACTTGATAACACTGTAAAAAAATAGCTGCTGCCTTAAATTAAGTACAATCACCTTGGATGTTTAAGTCATTTCAACTTAAATTACATAAAACTGACTTTCAAAAGAGTTGAATCTTGTATAACTTCTATAAAAAAGTTTAAAATTGCTTAACTTATTTTGATGAGTTAAAGCAATATTGTCATAACTTATTGATAGTTATACAAGATTCGACTCATTTTTAAGTCAGTTTAATTTTAATTTAAGTTGAAAGGACTTAAATATCCAAGTTGAATGTACTTAAGAAATACAGTGTACTATCCCTTTAAATATTCTCCCTGCCGTTCTAAATGCTAAAAGCATATTTTCCCAGTACCGAAGCAAGTTGGTCTTTTTCTGTTCAGCTTTCAAAAAAGCTCATATCTGTCACTGTGTTGTTGCAATTTTGTGTGGGCTGCATGTGAAAGTGAATTACGGGGGAAGATCATTGATCAAGTTTGTTACTTGTGAAGGACGTCTCTGGAATAAATAATGTCAAACATTGTAGGGGAAAAAAATTTCTTTTTGTTCGGTTTTCTTGGGCCCGATGGAAACATGGTTCAAAGGCGTCTCTCGTCTGATCTGAGAAATGGAGATATTGACCGTTGCTTGTAAAACTTTCGTGAAATCTGAGCTTTAAAACGCTTATTTTTCTCTCTGCCCACACACACACACACACACACACACACACACACACACACACACACACACCAAACATCATATATCAGACATCCTGCAGCATGACTCTAATATGTGGCTCGCTTATGATGACTGTTTCCAATATGGACCGCAGTGGTCAGGAGACCTGCTCTGTGCATTAAAATTCATGGGAAAAATGGCAATAATGACCCCCCCTCCTCCCTCCCCCTTCGACTTCCAGTCTCCATACATCCTCTAAATCTGTATCTCTCTTTTCAGCAGATCCCTACACTCCTCCTTCCCTCTATTTTCTCTCCTCCTCTGCATCCCTTCTTTCTGTTTCTCAGCCGCACTGCTGCCAGGTAGTGATTTCTACAGTGGGAAAATTGCTTTTTCAATATCTGCCTCTCTAATTATGAGCCCAGCTAAAGGGGTCATGCCACTGGAATACTAATAAATAGCTCATGCGTTTTTGCATTTCTTTACACCAAAAGAGAGTTTACGCATTTGATTTTTTTATGTCACAGCGGTGCATGAGAATAGCTGTCGTTCATATTGTTTTGGCAAAAAAAGAGCTATCCAAGATACTCCATGATTCCTTGGGTTTATAATACCTTTGTGAGCATATTAAGCTGTATTCCCTGACCCAGAGCAACACACACTCACAAGAGATTTGATTTAGGTCACACACTGGTTCTTATTGTCCCCCGGAGCATGTTATCTTTATAGCGAAGGGATGTTTCATGTGTCTTCGAGATCAAAGATCAAAATACCGGACTGACTATCTTAGGAATCTCCAAATTTAGACATTTCATAAACAGATGAAGAGACTGGTGGCCTAAACAAAAGGTGATTTACATAGGAAATAGGCCCTCGTTTTAAACCACTAGCCGTGGGATTTCATTGTGGTCGCCCTGAAACAATGCAAAGCGATTTAAAGTAATAAAAAGGAGGAGAGGAAAAAAAAACCTACTTTACATCACAAAAGGAATTTGAAATCAAATGTCTCCACCGCGCGCACCGAAAGGGTTAAATGGTTTTCTCGGTCGCTCTGAGCGCCTGACTGACGTTTGGGGTTCTATAACTGTGACGCGCACCAATCAGAGAGCGGTCAGCGTACCCAACGTGGGGCTCTCTCGACGCTGATTGGCTACCCGCAGCCAGTGTTGATTGTGGCTGGGTCAAACCCCACGTGGAGATTTCATTCAATCATTGTACAGTTAGCTGCACCCTTATTTTTCAATCGAAGTCCTGTGCATAAAATTAGACAATGTGAAGAGAACGTGTGAATAGCCGACAGAGACGGGGTGCTATATTTAAACCACATCTCAAAATATAACATTTTGTGCAGAGGAGATTTTATTAGACCTATTTATTTTAATCATCTTTATCGATATATTAGCTACTTTGGCATCTTGGATCATCTATTTTGCACATAAAGTCAATGGCGTGATGCTTGTATTTTACATTATTGTACTAAAATACATACAAAATCAGTAGGCTATATGAAAATGACTTGCACACACCTATGTTGAATTTCTTATTTAATTAAGTTTTATATTTTAATATTTATATAAATGTGTAGGTGGTGTGGTGGTTACGGTCATTATAAGTCTCATTATAAAGTTTAAATTCGTTTAAAAAAGAAAGAAATGTTGGCACAAGTTGTTTGGTAACCTTTTTATTTCTAGAGTATTTAAGCAAACAGTTCTATACTTTTTATTCAATTATTAATAAATTTGTCTGCCAAATCAAAGTTAGTGATGTAACTGAAATGAAGGTAGCCATTTTGTTGTCATGTGCCATAAAAAAACACACATTTTCACAGACTTTCACAGTGCATTTCAAATAGAGTAACCCTAATAATGTCGTCATATTCATAAATCAAAAATAAGTTTCCTTCAAAAACGATCTTAGGTTGTGTGCATGCACTCAAAATGTCTTGATGGTTATACTACTGCATTCTAAACAAATATTTTAACCTGTAACCTGGTTGCCTTCAAATTTTAAGTTCATTGAAATTAAAATTTGTAGTTAATACAATGAAGGAGATTGGTTTTATCAACATAAACTTACAATATTATGTTATCTGAACCATATAGCCTAAGTAACCCATTATAAATTATTATAAATGAAAGTTGATTTGACAAAATATTTTTTTTTGAATATAATTGTTTACATTGTTGACATTTTTGGAGTCATTAAATCAGAATATTTGTAGACAAAGATAAGTACTTTTCAAAAATTTATGAAACCAGCATAAACACAGATCACATTTTTAATACTATAAGCCACAAACTAATTTCTCTTTTTAATCACCTCAGACATCCTTATATGTCATTGACCCACATACATAAACAAATACAGCACTGAACAGATCAAGCCATGCGTTTTAAGGGTTCCTACTCCCACCGCAGCCTAAAATGAGTGTAACTTGAGAATTTAACTCTTTGCTTCTGGTTACCACCACAAGCCAAACCCCTTCTCTTTTTTTGCACAGGGGGGGCATGCGTTTCTCTTGAAGAAAACAACTCGCATGTCCCATTGAAAAACAGCTGAGGGTCGAAAGGAAGGAGCGGATGAGGAGAGAGAGAAAGAGAAGCAGACAAAAGAAGCTGCGGCTGCGTAGAGTGTCGCGTCTTGGGAGCACGATAGCTCGCCATCCACTTGGTTTCTTTATTATTTTCATCAGTAAAACACATCAAGGGCGGGGGAGCTCTGAAGGCCGAGCGCGTGCATTCTGATATTTCGAGGTGCGTCGACGTACTGAGGGACTCGATACCGGACTGGGCGCATCTTGTATCGCGCGATAAAGCAGAACAAAGGGAGTCTTGAGCGAGGAATGTGCGGACCGAGCCTGGCGCCGCCGAAACAGGGCCAAATGTTCTTCTGAGACCCGCAAAAAGGTGCAAACTCTTCTGAAACAACGTTTAACACAACACCGAAACAGAAGAACCTCAAACCGCAACGACCCCGTTATTCACCATGTTTCCCCAGAATCGACCCCCGGTAAGTTGCCTTACTACTCTGTAAAATTACCGTCTGCTTGGTGCGCAATGCGCTTTAGTGCATTTCACATACAGGCTGAAACAAAGTGTGTTTGTACCCTTTGTCTCATCATTTAACGTACACGTTCACATGGATTGTGAAACTGTAGTTGGCCGAGTAGTGTTGCTCATCAAGGCATGATTAGATCAAATCAAACCACACTGAAATCGAGCTTTAAATAGTCTGTTTTTTTTTATCCGAGATATTCAAGGCAGACAATTTGATGAATGAATCAATGTGATTAAATGATACTACCTTCCCGTTATGTTATTGTTATTATGGTATACCCCCTAATAGCTTATAGACAGATCTCTGTATTTCTGATGTTTCAGCTACTGTAAGTTTCAGCTACTGTAATGAAGTGCCACAGTATTGCTTTTCACCTTTCATGTTTCATGAATATTAAAATTTTAGTTTTGCATGAATCTCCAATGTTGACCACTCTTTGATAAAGGTCTTTTAGACTTATGTTTTGCTTTATGGTCTTATGTAGGCTATGCTCATTTTGCATTGTGTTTTTGTTTACCATTTGTATCATCTCATAAAGCTAGTTTGGGACTTGATATATCAGCTAGACCGATAAATCGGTCTGTGCTGTGTCTGGCCATTATGATGTTAATCGGCCGATTGCACTGATTGGCCGATTAATAGATTCTGTAGATCTCCCTTGTGTCATAAAAGTTTGTTTGGTTTCAGTGTACATTGAAATTGCTCAAACTTAAAATGTGTACAAGCCTTATCACGTATATCGGGTGCTATTTTCTTGGTCACCATGCTCACTAGTTGTCATATTGGCAGTATTGACTGTTGAAAAGCTCATGCTGGTCGACCACTATTTAATAAAAGGCAGTTATTATTGAATGGACTGGACTGATTGAATCAAACTATGTGTTAAAATCCTTCATGAGATTTCTCTACAGTCACCATACACCCCTCCCCCAGCACCCCCAACCTTCCCTAAGAGTGCTTTGACATTCATTTCCTAAGGGATGGAAATTAGATTCCACTGGGGTGTGCAATTTCGTGATCTGAAGGAGATGCATGGTACATGGGTGAAGTATTTAGGTTTTCCAACCCTTTTGGTTGTTGCTCTGCAGTGACCAGGCTGCTCGCTTCTTTTCTTATTTCTCTTTAGAATGAAAGATTGGTCCAACCTGTTTTTCCAGGGCACCCAGCTACTTCTGAATATGGCCTCTTTCCGCTCACCTTGAACAGCCTATGAAAAGATGGTTGGGATGTGATGCAGCTGATTTGTCGTTCAATAAGAAAAGACATGTTCATCAGTCCAACTCATTTTTTTAAGTTTCTAGACTAAACCTGTTGGCTAAGTATCAACATAAAGAATTAAATCTTAATAGTGTTATTACGGCACAGGCATTTAATTTAGTCAATTATGGGTAGAAATATCTTCATGAAAGACCGCATGCAATAAATAAAGCGGTTGAAACAGACAGAACCAACCCACACATTCCTCAATGTGTGAAAAAGGTTAATACAAAAATTATCTTGTTTAAAACAAGCATTTTTACACAAAACATTTTGTTTGATGAAGGGATGGTTTCAGTAAAATATCTCTCATTTCCACTCTTAACCAAGACACAAATTTTCATGCCAATTAGTCAGTCCCATCATTTTTTTAAAGTGCTTTTAACATTGAATTAGAGAGAGTAAGTAGTTGTTGTACACAGTTTAACTTTAGGCTTATAGGGAGAGTCATATATTTTAAGAGATTAAACAAGGCTTTTGTATTCAGGAAAATAAGAGGGAATTATTTGCACCTGTATTTATATTGCTGTTTGGGTAAACTACAGACTGGGTTGTTTACAAATTTCATCATTTGCGACGACTTTTTTATTATTACATTGCATATAATTGAACTACCAATTGGAAAATCTTATTTCCCAGTATGAAAAAGTGGGCAATTCCTACAGATTGCCTACTGACACCTGCTGATTGGTTTTGATTCTGTCTTCTGGAGGGATTTGCTCTGGCCAAGATGTCTCCAACAGAGGTTCACCACTATCCTTCCTATGTGAGGTATTTCTCAGTATTCCTCCCTGACGGTGATCCCATTTCCTCCAGCCTTCTGTTTCCAGAGGAATCCAATGGAATCAGGGCATGGCCCATTCCAGCCTTGGCAACCTCTATGCTATGAAGTGAAGCATTTTGGGCAAGGTTTGCAAAAGTAATTGGAAGAAAGTGTGGAATTCCTTGAAAGCAAAAGAACAAACAGGCTGCGGGTTACCTCATAAAGGAAGCACCTACAGCAATTACCACAGCTGACAAGCCAACGTCGCGGCACTGCTAATGTATCCTGACAGCGGGGAAATTTGAATAACGAGCTTGCAGAGAGGGTAGAGAAAAGATGTGTGATGTTAATGAAACAGGTGCTTGGCACCATACTACACCCCATGTCCCCTCCCCCCCTCTAAGTAAGGGATTACTGGGGCATTCCTTAAAGCTCTATGCTGCCGTAGAGTACGGAATCAATGAAACAAGGCCGCGCCTAGGTCAGATTCCCGGGGAGGTTTTTAAAATGCAAATGCCTGCCGGTTGTTGACACTGTAGTCGAAAGATTTCATATACAATGCCTGAACTTCAAACGTTGCTGCAGAAAGCAACGCCTGGTTCTTTGGATTTGTGCGTATACCTAAAAAGAGGTGGTTCTTCAAATGGTTCAGAGATGCAGAAAGTCTATTCCAATTATTTTTAGCCTATATCCACCCCATTTCCTAGGATTGATGTTTTGTTTTTTGTTTTTTTTTAGGGAAAAACATTATATAATTAGTGGGGTTGCTGGTTCTCAGAGGCTTCACTTGGGGAGGCTACCGTGAAAAGACACCCAAAGAGAATATACAACTGTATTTAAAGCACAGTTATAATTTACACTCTGGTCTGAAAGAGTTAGAAGCTTTGGAGAATCCCTTATTGGGCTTTGTAGCTATTCTCTGGTAATGGAAACGTCAAGCACGTGGTCTGTTCTTTCCAAGTGATTTGTGTGTGAAAAGAGAAACGGCTTTATCAAAGGTTAGGCAACCGTGTTGACAGGTTTTGCGATGTCGGTCATCATGGTCCGGCCACAGCATTTCACAGGCTGTGTAGCAATTCTCAGATGTAGGCCATGTGGGAGTCTTGTAGGTCCCTCAGCCAGACCTCTGACAGAAAGAAAGAAGCTGTGGTTTGGACAGCTCAGTGGACACAGAAGCAGCAGTTCTCTCTCTGTGTATGATTGTTTGTAGTGTTTAGCAGTCTCTTTAGCCTTCTACATTTTGTGTCTTAGTAAGTGGGTGGGTAGGGGGATTTGGGATATCATTATTGGTTGATGCAACACATCAACACACAATGTAATTAGAGGAAAAGAAATGAAAACATTGCATGCACACTCACAATTTCCAAGACTCATTGTTAAGTGTGAGTGTTTACCGCAGAGTCTGGTAAAGAAATGGACTTGGGCATGCCTATATATATATATATATATATATATATATATATATATATATGTATGGCTTTTCATAGTATCTAGGCAGCTCAAGCTATAATTTCTAGCAGACTCCCAACTTGATCCTGTGCTATTCCTTACTAAGGGTCGTGTGAGAACGGAGAGATTCTTCACTATTTAAAGTGTCCAAAAAGTGAGCATTTCATTTAGCCTCATTTAGTCATTACTGCCTCAAGGTACTCTTTTCTTGTGTGACCCGTCAGCATGGATATTTAAGATATTTAATCAGTTCAATCAACTTGGGTATTCAGAGTTTTGCCATAATACAGATAACTGTGGCCATGACTTTCGCTAAGAGTGGCCCACAATGCTGATTATGTCCTGGCAAAACCATGGCAGGTTAAAACCTTGTTGTGAAACTGTCAAGGTCAAGTGAGCCATTTATTGTGACAACCACCAAGGAAAGTTGCACAGAGGATTTGCAAGGCGATTTAGCCTGAGAAGCAGGTTATAAGAGCATTGAATCAAATGGCTCCCATATTGAGACTGGACACATAGAAAGAACCACAATAATAGCCGCTGAGAGGTAGTGACAATCTGGTTTCGGAAACCTGAATGTCTAATTAATGAACATTCAGTGTCCACGAAGCTCCATGCGAATGGCTCTTTGGTCTCAGCCTTTCAGCAAAGACCTGCTTGCTTTGTCGTTCCTTTTTTCTTTCTTCCGGAAGTCTCTTTGCACCTGTACGCAAAATTCAATAAAAAGAGGTGAATATCAGAGTGAGAGGCTGGGTGGGGTAGAGAGAGACGAGATAAAGGGGAAGAAGGGAATAGAGCCAAGTGTCATTCCCCCTTCTTTCCGCCTACCCCTGTCAAATGGCCTTCCTCTTGTTCTCCAGACTCTTTTCTTTGGCCTGTGAGAAGTAATTGTAGTGTGTGTGTGTGCTCCCTGCTAGGCTGGAGCTGTGAGAGCCCGGGGATCTGGACAGCAGATTGAAATGCAGGGCTGGAGAGAGGAGCTCGTTAGAGACTCTAACAATGCGCCGTGTCTCCCATGAGCCGAAGGCCGAGTAGCTCTATTCTCCCTGTGTAGTTCGTCCAGCCCCTCCTCAAACATCCCCCCCTAGTACTCCAAGCCTGCTGCCCCGACACAGGGTGACCCCTTTTACCCACAGACACCCTCCACCCCCCTTGATATTTGCAGCTACATCTGTCCCCATCCCTCCAAGACAAGCTTTAAGCTTAAACTGTCCATGTACTATGTTTTCATTTTCTCTGTAATTCTTGGCTAGGTCAAAGCCTTTTCTGTGTTAATGCAGGTCACACATGCTCATAACACCCTATGACACTTTGCCAACGGTTAGCCGCTCAAGTGTTTGGCAGTAAATGCGACTACCGTCAAAACCATGCTCCATGTTAATTGAAGTAATGGGGCTTTATGCACTTTCACATTTGGTCAATCATGTCCCTTTTGGCAGTTTTTCCCTCTTTTAGCTCATTAGAAGAAGAGATTCCCGTGAGAAGTGCAAGAACCCCTGTGATGCGCAGTCACGAGCACGAGGACCTTCGTCAGCAGAGGTGCTTTGAGACAGATAGATGGATAGACAGGCCTTACTGTACCGCACGTAGGCTTTTGTCTGCCTGTCTGTCTGCATTACCCTGAGGCCAAGCTCCTAATTGCTGGTGCTAGCAGAATTCAGTTAGCTTGGTGGGGTCCTGTTCTGATGGAGTTGTCTTTCTTGCTCCCTCTTCTAATCCATGCTTAATTTTAAACAAATGTCTTAATTCTAGCAGTGAGCATGGTCCCCACCCCGGTCCCACATCCCAGCACACAACCACTCTGATATAGACACGCATCTGTCTGTAATGCTTTATCCCTTTACAATGGAGCCTATGTCATGGGACTTCCCCAACCCCCATCCACTCTCATTCTTTCATTGCTTTATCTCTCATTCTGCGGAGCTTGTCTTTCATCAGTGTCCTTCATTTCTGCCTTGTGCACAGCACTCTCTATCTTGCTCACAGACCTCTATGCAATGAGCTCCTCAAATCATATTTTCGCACTGAATGATTCTCATCAGTTCTCTGAAACATCTTAAGTGTTTAAACAATTATTGACTATGTGTTACAATAGAGCTTTTTGCGGTTGCCTGAAATGAGCTTTTAAGTGTAAATTTCATCCTGTTTAAAAAAAAGTTTCAGACACTAACCCTACTTCTCCCTCCCATAGGCACCTTTGCAACCACCCCCCGGGTCCTCGGCTTCAGCTGCAGCAGCAGCAGCCGCAGTCGCTGCAGCATCGGGGTCAACTCAACCTCTGAAACTCACTTACCCTGAGACTCTGGACCGCATAAAGGAGGAGTTCCAGTTCCTGCAGACACAGTATCACAGGTACAACCCCCTTGCTAATACATACACTCGCTAAGATGTTCTATGTCAATATAATCGAAAAACATTTTTCCCAAGCCTGTAATTTAGTCAACCCATGGGAGAATGTCTTTGCAGAATTCCTGATGCAATGTTATTGTAGGAAGAAGGCTATGAAGAAAGGTTAAAATGTCAGTGGTTAGGGCGGTCAGGTTGCTTTTTGTAACATGGTGGGTGCTTGACAAAGATGATTGACTTCTGGCCGTCCATCTAAAAATCCTAAAATCTAAAAATATAGTACCATCCATTGTTAAATGCACCTGAACTAGCTAATCAAGATCTTCTGTATTGCTAGAAAATTCTAGGGAGATTAGAGCTTAACTCTCCATGAGCAAGATTGGACATCCCTTTTCGACACCAGCTAATCACTTGCTTGGACCAGCCAGGCAACATGTAAATTAGCTACCAAATAGAGTGTAGTTTTAATGGGAATTTCTAACAAGTAGGGCTTAGATTTTTGTTAGTATTCAAAAGAAATCCCTTGATGTAGCTTCTAAAAGGGCCCACTGCTTTCTCATAACACATACATACTCCTTTGGTTCTGTGGGTTTGTTTTATGTGTACTCTGAGGCTCAGGAATGTGGCCAGACCAGGCATGACCCGTGTGTGATTTCTAGTAGGTGCTGGCATCCTCTCCGGTACGGTAGTCCATGCCCCTTCTGCACACCCTTCCTTATTACTGGCAAGCTTTCACACGGCTACAGCTTTGATTCCTCATGCCAGACTCGGCAAATCCACCCAGTCCCCACATTCCTATTGTTAGTCTCTTCTGTTCCAGCCTTCAGTGTTCAGTCAAATAAGCTCAAAAATCCTCTGTACAAACAGAGTTCAGCCCTTCTGATGCCTGCTGGGTTTACACATATATCAGCCTGGATATTTATGGCTGTATTTGCTCAAAACCTTTCCCAGAAGCCAACAGCTAAGCAGATATTTTGCGCATCTTTCTAAATTAATGGATAATACCACTCTCATGTGGCTCTGTATTGGTCTCCCAATCAGATTTTAAGAGTTGTTCATCTGTTCTTGATTTTCGCAGTTAGCTGGTGCTCGAATATCTAATGAATCTGGCTCAAGCCTGATGCAGAGGGCCAAACACCTGCACACTTGTTATCAAATTAGAGCGGGAGAGATTTCTTCGTTTCATTTGTTGGGTGTTTATTATAATTAGAGTATTTCAACATAAGATGTATACTTTGCTCAAGGAGTAATGAACTACATTTGTGTTTCATGACAATCAGTACTGTTTGCAAATACTAGTCGCATGATTTACCAAAGTTATGGTGTGGGAGTTTGTAATTCGATATTACAGTTTTAATTTGCATTGGGTCCAAATGAAATGGACAATGTGGTTAATTTCCTTTGCCTTTTTATTTAATTTTCTCCAGCTAGTGCAACAAGCTTTTCTAGCCAGTGGACAAAATAAAGAGCAAAATATGTGCATGGTTAGGTGTGCAATTAATGCTTTTGTTTCATTCTAATGCTGACACAGATTGGATAGGCTGGCATCTCATAACCCGGCTAAAAGAGTAGAATTTTCTGACAAGCTTTATCACTGTTTAAGTACGCAAAATGGGTGAATACTACACCGTAGAGTCAAGATTCACAATTATGATCAATACCACTAAGCTTCTGCTATTAATTGACATGCCCCCAACTCAAAGTCTGGGCTGTAAGAAAATTCAGAGTTTCCCCACTGGTATTTACAGCCAATATTGTTTATGTATGCTTATCTCGTAAATGCAATCATTCCAACATGCCGAAGGCAGCATTATAATTTGAATGTCAAACATTCTGTGACTTCAAGTCAATGGGTGATTTTACAGTTTGATCTAATTTTCTTACTAGCACTCAAGCACTGTAATTAGCCCCTGAATGGCACTTCATGAAGCATTACAATGTGAAGTCTAAAATCACAGACCTCCTTTAGGTCAGGCAACAAGATTAGCAGTGGTCTTCCCATGGTGTTTCAGATGTGGCATTTCCCATAAGCATTCTCCTGCCACTGAGCTGGTCCCGCTCCAGGTAGAACGTGGCAGGCACACACGGGACGCGCCAGACAGGCACAGACAGCTCTTGGCTATACGTGGCGTGGCTTAGATTTTAATTTTAGTTCTCGTAATTTGTGTCTGGAGGCTGATTGGTGTTGGATTAAAGGACAGGAAAGAGTCAGAGCTAAAGAGATTTGGCAAGATGAGTTGAGGAGAGGTGTGTGTGTTTGTGTGTGGGCGGCTGGGCGCTGGTCTATGTGAGAAACACACTTAGCCCGAGGTCAGGTTACAGCGCAAGGTCCGGCAGGAAATGTGAACTGGGCAGGAACTGCATAACAAAGCGAGCTGCTCCATACGGTGTTACCATGCTGTGTTGTTTGCACTGCACATGTTTTGCGTATGTCTCTGCATGTTGTGTGCTTGGGTTTGGGTGTTTTTTGTGTAGAAGGCCTCTAATCAGCAGACAGGAGGGCTTTAGACCGGAGGTTCTCATTACAGTAGTTTTTGCTTTGCCCAGCCCTTTTCCGAACACAGCAGCTCACCTACCTTGCTAATGTGTCCTCTGGGTTTGCAATGGCTCAGACATGAAGACAACCAACCCACAGACAGCCACCCGCACAGAAACAGCTTTGCGCTGATCCCTATGATATCTTCTTTGTGCCTAGACAGAGTGGACTTTTTAGTGGATTCTAGGCATCTTTATGATGAAGTCTGGGGTTTGTGGTTTAGGCCTGCTTTGCTGAATACATCTGTATGTGTGTGGCCCGGCATTCCCCCATCGAGCGCGTGTGTATTTAAGTGCATGTGTTTGTGGTGGGTGGTTTGGTTTGGTTTGCAATTGCGCTTTAATGTCGGTGTGTGTCTGACAGAGTATTTCATCAGGAATGTTTGTCATATACTTGTATCGATGGAGATTTTTTTTTGGTTTTCACCATGTGGTATAACATGGACACAGCCTTGTTTTATACCATTTACATTTTGCCACCTTAGTGTAAGGCTATTAGCATACTATACATAAGTATGCATTAAACCTCGCTATATATATATATTACATTAACTGTTACATGATAAAAAGGAATCAACTTGTTCAGCAGTATTCTGTTCAAACTGTTGCTCCACCATGACAGTTCTTGACCTGAAGAAGAAAACTAACCATTAGCACCCCTTGTGGTAATGCAGAGAATGCAACGTTGCTTTATGAATCTGCGATTTCTGAACACGACAAAGCATAAAATATATTCTTCTTCATGCTGTATCGTTAAGCACATTTCAGGCTTCAAAGAGTGCATGAGTTTGTGTGTGCCGCAAATGCAAATTTGCCAAAGTCAAAACCTTCATCAATCCTCTCTCAGGCAGTAATGGGGTTTAATTTAGCTCTGAACTGGACTATTTCACTAACTAATCACTATGTGTGCGTGCACTCTAAGCAGAGAGATGAAAAAGCACTATGAGAATACAGAAGACACAAGGGCTTTTACTAATGAGGCACAGGCATGGCAAATGAGGATGAGATCTGTGAGGAAGTGTCCTCACTTTCTCTAATTGGACTGATACTCCTCACCGTCAGACTGAATATTTGCTTTTTCACTCATTCAGATGCTTTACTTTATGTCATCATTATAAATTCACTCTGTTGTGGTGTGCAATATGATTAAAAGTGCAGTTGGTTGTGTGTATATATTGAAGTAGCCTAATGGCTTTTCTGGCTCGGCTGTTGTGGTGCCGGCAGCCTGCTTTTTTGTTACACGTTCCGACGATCACTTTATCTGTTGTCAGGGAAAGAAAGAGACCTTTCTTTTTTCTTTATCAACCTTTATCATTGCAAGGTTTTGATTTTTTTTTTTTTTTTGTAATTAAGGAATCTTGGAATCTTTAGCAATGTTTGGGCAGTTGGTGTTTTCCTTGCATTTATTGGACGTCTCATATTCTCAGCAACGGCATAGGGGAAAAATCTTTTACGATTTATGATTAATGCATTATTTTTACTATTACATGATATTTGCCATCACCTAATGCTCATTTAAAGTGAATCTTAAGCACAAATTTAAAAACAAATCTCAATCAATATCCAATTTTTTGTACTGTACAATTACATGCATTGATGCCTAAATGAACTTTTAGCATTTCCATTTATTTATTTTACTTTTTAGTAGGTGTAGGACAAAATATCGATTGGGCAATATATCATTGTCCATCTTCGAGAATCCCTGGTGCCAAATATCAATATTTTAATGGATAAAATAAGGCTCTCTAAATAGATTTCCCTGCTCCCAGCGTTGATACTTCATGCCTCCTCGAGGTGGCGCTCAACACATGAATAAGGGAAACGTGAACATAAGTTAACTAGCCTAAGAAAAAGAGGTTTTTAACAGGATGGCCAACCTGATCTCACGGCAATTCGTACACATTTTTCGAGGTGGCTAATTTGTTACAATTCATACGACCTCACCCGTACGAACTTGTGCGATTTTTGCCAAATTGTACATATTTTACGAGTTGCCAAATTTGTATGAATTCGTATCGTACGAATGACCTACCCCTGACCCCGCCCCTAAACCTGCCCATCACGTGGGTTTAGACAAATAGTACGAATTCGTACGAGTGAGGTCGTAAGAATAAGCCACCTTTTAATCACTCGTACAAATTCGTACGAATTGGTCGTGAGAGAGCGTTGGGATGGCGGACAGCAGTGAGAGTAAAATAATAGTTGCCCCAGCCATGTTTAAGTCCAAAGGCTGGAAAACACGCACTTTGTTTTCATAGTTAGACCGATATCGTGATGTAGGCTATCATTACAGGATTGTAGCAATATTGATTATCGCAGAATTGCTGTATTGTGATATTATCGGTATGTGAGCCATGTATCGTATATCATATCGTGAGGTACCCTGTAATTCCCACCCCATTTTTTTTATTTTAGATGAGGTTTAGCCTATAGAATTGTAATAGCATTTTGATCACCTAACACATTTAACCATTCAAACACCATGATGCATGTTAAGAGACTTGTATATAAAAAGAACACTAATTGAAGATGGGATCTTCTTTAAACAAGCTTTTTGATTCTTTGACATTAAGATATTTCATTGATGACAATGGTTAAGCTGTTATGATAACTTCATTGTAAGGGATGGAACAACTAATGATCAGTCATTTTGTTTGGACTTGCAGAACCTTCCAGTTGCTGTTGTTTATTGCATGTTGAGGTGTCGTGCCTGCATTTAACGGATTTGACCCTTAAAGTTTAATTCCACATTAGCCTTGATTTACCTCAATAAATCCACTCCAGCCTCGCGGCGCGCTGAACTCTCGGCTGCCTTTTCCCACGTGGGAGATGTTGCAGGATTTTTAATGATCGCATTTAAATCTCGTAACTATGTAAATATAAGCCTGAAACCAGATCTAGCATCTTTATCCAATGAACCTGACAATATTTGGAACCGTCATGCTGTTTTCTCCAACTTCCCCTGCGATTTTGCACAAGGGAGCGATGTCTTCACCGCATCGCATAATTGAGGCCAACTCATTCAGGCGAGATGGGAAATAAATAAATAAGCAGAGACGGTCTCAGCGAAACGCGCACCGATAGATTTGTCAGTTCTCGGAAATCCTGTGACTGGGGTGACTTTTGCAGTGAGGCAATTCCAGTGTAATAAATTCTAGCAGGGGAATGAATTTAATCCTCCACAGCTCCCTCTATCACTCTCTCACTTCCCGCACACCCCACGCCCATCATCCTCTGCGCTCTTCCTCACTCGCGGTGATAAATGAGTCAATTATCGACGGTTGTGCGCAGTCAGTGAAGGAGAGCGGATGTGCCGTTATTACCTGTTGCGGCGCAGTAATGTTGCGGTATTAATCATATTCTAATTTTCCCAGGCCCTCCCGCGCGCTCGCATAAATCTGACGCCTGCAAACAAGTCTGTGTGTGTGTGCGAAGAGCAGAAATACAGCCAGGAGATGAGAAAGTGTGTGCTGTTTGATCTTAGTGGATTCAGTCTGGGTCTGTCTGTCTACCTGTCTTTCTTTCTTATTCATTAGGTATTGTCTCTCTGTCTATCTTTACATATAACTCTATACATGTCTTTTATTTCTATTCATCTGTCTATTTGTCTTTCTGTATGTTTGTCTGTCTTGTAAATCTCTTTCTATACTTCTTGTTAGTGTCTCCTCCTGTCTGTCTTTCTGTCTTTTTCTCTCTGCCTTTTTTATGTTTTTTTTTTATATCTGTATGTCTCTCTGTCTTTATATCTATCTTGTGTCTTTCTATATATTTGTCTGTTTTTTTTGCATATCCATCAGTTTGTCTTTGTCTTGTTTCTCAGTTTGTCTCCTACTATCTGTCTTTTTTTTTTTTTAGGGTTTTTTGGTCTGTAATTGTCTTATGTTTTTGTCATCTCTCTGCCTATTTATCCATTTGTCTCTGGGTCTTGTGTGTTTTTCTGTATATCTTTATATATTTATGTCTGTCCTTGCGTTATGTTTTCGCAATTTGTCAAAGGCAGCATGAACTACATTTGTTATAAGTGGAGGGGAGAGAAATCTCTTGATTCAAAAGAGAAATTGATACGTTTATCAGACAATTCATAAACACTAAGTAAATCAAAATGTCCGAGCACCAAAACAGTCCAACAGAATCTGTCTTTCCACCAATCCAACAAAACATCTCTCTCTCTCTCTTCCTCAGTCTGAAGTTGGAGTGTGAAAAGCTGGCCACAGAGAAGACAGAAATACAGAGACATTATGTCATGGTAAGACAAACACACACACACACACACACAACTTAGTTTTGCATCGGGCATCAGATGCGACACACATCCAAACACCAGACACCATCTTCCTTCATCCCTCAATCAGAAGTCCTTCAAACGCGGCTCATCTATCACAGAGAATGAGTTTTCAGAGCCGCTGCCATGTGCCTCAGTGCCCACAGATATGGCAGCTATGTGCGCCTGGCATGCCATTTGCTCTTGGCAGACGGCTTAACCCCTTTTCTCTGTCCGTTTTCTTTCTCTCCCTTTTCTTTTTTTCCTTGGCTCATAATTTTTTTAGTGTGGGAGTCGCCTAGCAACACCGTGGGCTCTTGGCAGAGCTGGTGAATACAACAGGCAGCTGTCAGGCCGGCTTCTTTTATTGCCAGGGTCTTTCTATCCCTCCGTCTCTGTTGTTTTTACCCTTCTCTATCTGCCTCTCCTTTACTTTTACTTGATTCTCTCCATCTAATGAAATTACACTTGTTTGACTCTACCATACCAGTATTTATCCAGCTAGCTAAAAGGAATTTAGTAAAAAGATAAAATTGTTTTCTCACCATCATATTCCTTTTTTTCCCATCAGAACAGACAAGTCCAATGAAAAAGAGTTTTTGATGAATCAGTTGAACAATAAAACAAAAGTAGTCTGTGGGTTATATGCTTTATATATAAGTATTCTGAGGTCAAAATGTGTCGGTATTCACTAGTTCTGTCATATCGATTAATCGTATTTGAGGCCCTGTTTACATCTGGTATTAAGATGCGTTTTGGTCGATCGGATCAAAGGCAGACGAGGGAGACACGTTCCCGTTTACACCTGGTGTTTTAACCCGTCTCTTTGTCCACTTTCAATCACTTCTGTCCTGATTTCTTCAAGGGGAGGGTCTATGGGCGGGTAAATGTATGTTTTTTCAGATCTTTCAATCTAAAGGACGAAATAAGAATTTGCATATGAACGCGCCCGAAGACCACAGAGAAATATATGGAGCTTTCTTTTTTTAAATATCCGCTTTCGTTTCTGTTCTGACAGCCTCATGACCAGGCCAAACACTGAGGACTAATGAGTGTGCGTTAGAAATCAGAAATGTGAGAGAACATTGTGCTTGGTGCGTTTTTAATCTTCAAACCAAACTTGGGTCTTCAGCTGACAAAGTTTAAATCCCGTCTGGCTAGCGCGATTCCCATAATATTTATGCATTATTCAGTAGGCGGAGAGTAGACGGTCTTTTGTGGCTGTTCGATCTCATTCGACTACATAAGCGTTTACACTACGAAAGCAATCCGGTCGAATCCGTTTTCACCTACCTCTGGAAGTGGTCGAAACTGGATAAACTCAAAACGTTTTAGACCCCGTTTACACCTGTATTTAGCATCGTCCACTTGTGATCTGATCGACCAAAACGCGTCTTAAAGCTGCAGTCCGTAGCTTTTCCTCTTTGTCGCCATCTGTTTATAATCTGCAATTGCAGTCATTCGCGGAATTATCAACTTTACGTGAGTTGTGCCGTGACACAGCACAGCGCGGATGAACACAATGTTTTGAGGAGAATGTGTGTCTCTCCGTCACCGCGCCATTGTGGATACTGTCATTCAGGATCACAGATTATACTTTTTGGAAGTATGACCAACATAAGAGTTTTCACCAGATAATGTCATCTGAACAAGTAAGTAACATCCACTTTTGTTCTGACCAACTAAGGGGAAAAAAGCATTGCAGTAAATCGCGTTGATTAAATCTAACGATCACTTAATATATCAGGTAAAACCGTGCAAATTATACTTTTTTCTTAAATTGTAATGTTAACAACATCAACATTGCGTGACTACATGTAATGCCCTTCCGATATTTATCCTTGTTTTCGCTTGGGCCCGGCCGGTTGCAGTCTCTTTTTTCTGTAGCCACTCCGAAGTCCGAACGAAGTCGTTTGCATTTTACAACAGGTGAATCTCGTCACTGGTGATTGTCGTTTGAACCTTTCTGGATCCGCCATCAAATTAATAAGTTTAATTATATCAAGTGCTGTGAGAAAAGGCTATACATCTCCACCTCCAACATCCTCACACGCAATTTAGCCTAGTAGCTGTGACACCTTCTTTATGTGTACAGATGTGACGTAATGACGCAAAGACATGCTCGAATTTCCCGCGGAAATCCACCAGTACCACTGGAATTAAAAACATTATTACAAGCTTACCGGTTTGAATCGAGCTAAGGCAAGCAGATAGTTTTGAACACTGGCTGGTTATGTACTTGCTCAATTTATTTTGGATAATTTTGAACCCAAAAAAGTTACGGACTGCAGCTTTAATAATGGGTGTAAAAAGGGCCTAGTATATATATATATATATATATATATATATATATATATATATATAATATATATATATATATATATATATATGCAAACTTTCATGTTAGATGCGATTATTTGCGATTAATCGATTTGACAGCACTAGTATTCACTTATTTTGCACCCACATTCAGAAAAAAAAAAAGACTTAATGGGAGATTCTGTGAAGTTGAATATTTTCCATTAATACAGTCTTGAATTATAGTTTGTTGTTCATGTGGACTACATTTATACCTTTTTGAACCTTTCGGACGTGATCACTACGCACTGCCGCTGTATGGCAAGAACTGTATAAAAGACTAACCTCATACGTGTCCACACCGGACGCGACCCGACCAATGATAATAGAATCCATTATAATCCGTGATGCCGTCTACACTGGAATGTGGCGCGACGCGATGCTACATGACAAATCCTCAACCGTAATCTGATGCCTTGTTCTATTTGTGACGGTCTCCAAGCACTTGCGATACCTCTCATAGGAAGAAGTTGCATTGTCGCATCCAGTGTCGACAGCTTCTAGCTGTTGCGGCGCAGTGCTGTCAGTGTAGAGCCGGTGTTATAAGAAGTTAATGGTAAAATGGCAGAGAAATGAGATTTTAAATGAGTGCTGTTCTAAATCGAGATGGACTTCAGTACTGGATGAGGACCAACTTCTCTAGACTATTTTTTACAATGAATCATCTGCACACACTGGCCTTAGATCAGTATTAACAAGCTGTCTCAATAGGAATCCTTGCAATCAGAAATTTTTCGAAAGATTGCCCCATGCTGATATCACCACGGGTTCAAGTTGGTCTCTCAAATTCGCTGCGTTTACCAACAGAAAGCTTGGTTTGAAAGTGACTTTTACGTGAGCTGTGCCTCATGCATCACTCCATTGTTGACAGTAGACAATGGACCTCTTTTGCTTCTTTTTCCACGCAAATAAGGAAATGAATTAACCGCTAACTTAAACACTCTTTCTAGTATGCGTCCGTTTAATGATGTCCTCTTCTTTTTCAGTACTATGAAATGTCCTACGGCCTCAACATAGAGATGCACAAACAGGTACGTTTGCTGGTTTCCTTTTAAGCAAATTTGTCAATTATGCTTTAGCCAAAAGTCATGTAAACGCCTTCAAATGTTGGGTTTTTTTAATGGAAAGGTCATGAATTGCAATTGCAAAAGAATAATTTTTAATAATTTATAATGACCAAGGCATGCTTTCTGCAGGATAAGACCTTTCCAAGAGGCTTTTAGCTAATTAAAGGATCCTCGCTATTCCCTCACAATTTCAGAACTTTATATGAAAAAAGAAAGAAATCATAATCCTCACTAAACGGCTAGTCAGTTGTTGGATGACTAGTTGACAATCGTGACCCTTCCCCAGTCATATACATGCAAACACTCGACGGTTTTAACGTGGGCTGCCGGTGTAAAAATGCCTATTCAATGTCACGTCGTGATTTGTGCTGAAGAGTTTTATTATTCCTTTTATCTTTTGTAGGGTTCATAATTCAGATTCAATTATGCAGGGATCTTTTTTTTTTTTCCACAGCCGTTTTATATAGTTGAAATCCTCTTAGGTCTGGCCCGTGGCACTTGTTTTAAAATTAATCTGCAAACAAACTAATTAGATCAACAAATAACGTGTCTACGGCACACACTCCCCCTTTTACACGCACGCACACGCGCACACACATACACACACACACACACACACACACACACACACACACACACACACACACACACACATACATACAAGCGATTGTCTAAAAGTAGCTAGCTGTGACTTTCTCGCTCTCCTCCCTCATAAATTGCATCTGCATTTCTCTCTCTCTCTCTCTCTCTCTCTCTCTCTCTCTCTCTCTCTCTCTCTCTCTCTCTCTCTCTCTCGTGCAGATGTCAGGTCAGTTTAAATTAGGTCAGTGCTCTCGGAGCGTCTGTTCTTCTCTTCCTCCGTTTCAATTGCGCTTCTTTTTTGACATGCTCCACGAATTCCCTTCTCTAATGTAACTCCCCCTCCCTCATCTTTCTGCATCTCCCATCACTCTGTAATTTCCTTAACTGTGCCTTTTTCTTCTAGCCTCTTTTTTTTCTTTCTCCCCATTTCTCCTCTTTTGCTCCCTCCTTCCCGCCCTCCCCTTTTCCCAGCCTCCCCCACTCTCTCCTCTGAAGATGTCATTTTGTAGTTGCCGTTCCCTAACAAGAAATCATTGTGTTTCCCTGGGGAGGGCTGTGATGGATAGATATAGAGGAGATGGGGGCGGGGGTCTGTTCCTCCTTTCTTTTGGGGGGGTGGACAGCCAGTAATTCACTTAAAGGGAAAGGGGACTCAAATTTATATACTGTCAGCATTCACTCACCATAAAATATATTGAAATACGAAGAGGTATTTTGAAGAGCGCGCTGGTCGTTCTTTAACAGGCAATTACAGTGAATTCAAAAAGGAACGAAAAAATTTCACTCTTATAGTTTCTATTCACGTATTTAGTTTTTAGTAATTTTTTTTTTTTTTTTTATGATTTTTGTTTACCTATAATATCCCTTGGTCATATGATAAATTTGTGTGAAGAACAAACTGGAATTGAATTAATATGCGATCAGATGATTGAATTAGTGAGTTGAACTTGAGAACCGATCAGTTTGATTTGTAAAAATACATTTTTTGGGGAATTGATCAAACAAATATATTAAATGTATGTTTTGAAAGAATGTTTTGTTCCAGTGTTATTTTGGGGAAATCAAATCATGTGCTATTACAGTATTTATTAATATTTTGAAAACAATTAGTTTTCATTTTAATTTATTTTAAATTTTAGTAATTTTATCAGTCAGTGTATTTTTATTTACATTTAGTAATTTTAGTTTAATTTTTTTCATTGCCAGGGCAGTTTTTCCATGATCTAATATTTATATTTTATTTAAGTTTTATTTCAAATAACAAAAATGTTTTTATTAGTTTTATTTATCAATAACACCGTTTTGTTTATGAATCTGAAGGCTTTCTCATTTGAATGTTGAATGTGCAAAGGACATCTAGATGTCAAGATTTTCCGTGAATGATGACAAATTTTGGTCTGTTCATCATACAAAGCTATTGTTTGACTTCAGAAGACAGTCGTATGAATCACTTTCATGATATTTTCTATGGTGATTTTGTGTCCTTTTAAAGCTTGAAAGCTCAGTCCCCAAATTCATTGTCATTGCAATCTTCAAAATATCATCTTATGTGTTTGAAAAGTCATACCGGTTTGGAACATGAAAGTCAGAAATTTGTGAGTGAACTATCCCTTTAAGAGAAATGTTGTATTTTGTAGCATGAGGGTGAATGTTGATATTACAATATTAGTTTATACCGGTTGGCAAAATAAACAGTGGTGGAGAGGCTTGCCCTCAGCTCTTGTTTGGTTGGTTTAAGATTAAAGTGGCCTGAGCATGAGAACCCCCAGCACTGCCTCAATGGGGCAGGAGCAGTGACCTCCAGGAAGAGAGCTCACAGGGGGAGGCGTCACTCCTCTGGGCTGGGCCGGAGCAGCAGATGCTGGGCATGAATATTTCAGGCATCCTCTCTCCTCACCGCGCAACAATTAGCATGAACCAGATGTGGAGGGCTAAAATATTTACTAGCTGTGTGAGCGGAGATAGCAGGTTACACTGTTTGGCAGATGCGTTTTGGACAGGATTGTATTTTTTGCTATTGCTTAGGCTTTTCAGTCTGTCGCTGTAGTTAGTTTCCGCCTCAGACTCATGCACAAAGATTCATGGGCCGCTTTGTGCATTAAAATATGGTGATAGCTGTTGATCGCTAATCTAACAGGCTGGATATATATCATTTCTTCAGCTTTACGAGGCAAAATCCGCACGGTTTATGTCGTCAACTCTTTGGAAACCGATTCAGTAGATTTGTTTGTGAAAGGTAGTTGCAGGTAAACAAATTATTCTTTGTGATTATGTTAGTTATTGTTAGCTAGGTAAGTTATGTTCAGATTTTCTCACTCTTTAAAACAAAAATTGGTTGGTCACTTTATTTCAGTCAAACAGACTCTGTCTGTCTCAGTGGGAAGTTGAGTATTAGGCATCACTAAATAAGCAATGTTTGGATGTCCTAATAATAGTTGTTGCATCTAAACTTTACTACTACTACTATTACTATTACTATTATTACAACTTCTGTAATACTACTACTACTACTACTACTACTACTACTACTACTACTAATGTACTACTGTAGTACTACTACTACTACTACTACTACTACTACTACTACTAATGTACTACTGTACTACTACCACTACTACTGCTGCTACTGTACTACTACTACTACTACTACTGATGCTGCTACTCTACTACTCTACTACTACTAATGTACTACTGTACTACTACTACTACTACTACTATACTACTACTAATGTACTACTACTACTACTAATGTACTACTGTACTACTACTACTACTACTGCTACTCTACTACTCTACTACTACTGTACTACTCCTACTACTACTACTACTACTACTACTACTACTACTACTACTACTGCACTACTCCTACTACTACTACTACTACTACTGCACTACTACTACTACTAATGTACTACTGTACTACTACTACTACTACTACTACTACTACTACTACTACTACTACTAATGTACTACTGTACTACTACCACTACTACTGCTGCTACTGTACTACTACTACTACTACACTACTACTACTCTACTACTACTACTACTCTACTACTACTACTACTAATGTACTACTATATTATTAAGTATTATTAATATTAGTAGTAGTACTAGTTATACGCTAGATGCATAAAAATATACATTAGAAGAATAAATGTACTAATAATAATCATAAATGTATAACTACTATTAGTATATTTATAAATATTATTGTTACTTGTAGTAGTTTTAGTACATTTAGATGCATAATAATAATATTGTTGTAGTAGTACATTTTATGTATAACTATTATACTCTAATGCTAATATCCAAACTAGGGTAGGAAATGGTAATTGAACATTTAAAATGAAAAAAAAAATGGAATTATGCTTAATGAAATCAGTTTTTATTTGCTTGCTTTCTGCGTCTAAATCCTTCTCGCTCTCCATATCTCTGCAGACGGAGATCGCCAAACGGCTGAATGTGATTTGTGCCCAGCTCATTCCATTCCTGTCGCAGGAGGTGAGATGAGACCAACACACACTTAGTCCCACAGCTACACATCATGACACTCACACATGCCACATTGCATTCAGACGTTCTGTGATTGATAATCACACACACACACACACACAACATCGCTCTTTCTGTTTCTCACATGTATGCAATCACACTTTTTTCTCTCTCTCTCTCTTCCTCTCATATTTCCTCACGTTTTCACATAGTCTCTCATTCTGATGCCTCTGGGAAGCCTATTGTTATTCTTGTAAACCCACTTCCACAAAAACGCTTACGGTTTGCCCAAAGCTTTTCCTGACAGAAAAAACAACTTCCCCCTCCTGTTTTAAGTGTGTATTCATACAAAATGTAAGCACGCACACACACCAGAAAATAAATCACACAGTACACAAAGACACACTAGGGTGGCCATCTGCCTTGTTTTGTTGCTTGTTTGTTTATCATTGACGGCCATTTTTCGACCTCCGTCCGCAGCACCAGCAGCAGGTGGTCCAGGCCATGGAGCGCGCCAAACAGGTGACTATGGGGGAGTTGAATGCGTCGATAGGGGTACGTGGACTCCCCCCTCTGCCTTCCACAGTGTGTACTTCCATCTTTTCATCCTTTTTATTTAACACTTTCCTCTTGAGTTGTCATTGCGTTTTTCTTTTTTTATGTTTTGGTTGTATGTTTGAAAAAGTGCAAAGTAGCACTTTCGTAACTAGGCTAGGGATATGCAAAACTCCACATTTTCGAATTTGGCTAAATAATTAGTCAACTAGTTTAAGAATGCGTGTGTGTTTTAATCCCCATTTTTCACCTCTCATTTCCCGTATTTTTATTCACTTTTTTCCGTTTTGATTTCTCACATGGCCTTTCATCAGCTTCAGCTCAAGCGATTTTAATTTTATTTAATTTAATTTTGGGGTGCTCATTAGCGAACGCCGCAGCAGTGCTGTTCCCCCGACCCTCCCGTTAGAGCAGGTCAACACCATTTCGATAGGCTCCCTCACTCCCGGGACACTGGGAAGGGGTCATGAATGCATTCCCTTTGTAACGGCCTCTTCATCTGTGGTGCAGATCCAAGTCTTAACTGTGTTGTGTTTTTTTTTTTCTCCCTCTTTCTCTCTTTCACTTTCCTCTCATCTCTCTCTCCTCCTCCTCGTGCTCTTTTCATTTCCTCTGGCTATCTGTTTCTTCACTCCACTTCCATCTCGGCCTCTATGTCGCTCTCTTTTATCTCCCACGCTCCCTTCATCTATTTTCCCCCTCTCTCTGACCCCCGCCCTTCCTTCATCTCTCCATCGTCCTCTTCCTCTCGCTCCCTCTAGCAACAGCTGCAGGCCCAGCACCTTTCCCAGCATGCTGCCCAGGGGCTGCCCATGGCCCCTCACCCCTCCGGCCTGCCTCACCCGGGACTGGCTCTGGGAGGCGGCTCTGGGCTGCTGGCCCTGTCCGGGGCCCTTAGTGCCCAGTTGGCCTCTAAAGACGAGCGAGCACATCTAGAGGCAGTGGCGGCAGCCGCCGCAGCCGAGCATCACAGAGGTATAACAAATAAAATCATCCTGACAGATCATTTGACCAGTTTATTAACAACAGGAACAGGACTTACAAAATAAATGCATTTACAAGGGCAGTTATAATGGAGCTTTGTCGAGTAATCGATGGGACGTCACAAATACGCAAACAAATTGATCTTTCAGGGCAAACGCACAAACCATGCGGCCAATTGTTGTCCCATTAACGAGTGTATAAGTCGAGCTACAACTGTTAGCTTGACTTTGCAAAAAACCATACTGGCATGGTTTCAGTTAGAATAAAGTGTTTTAAAAGGATGAGTTATTGTTTTAGTCCAACTGATAGTCCAAGTTATAAAATGTATAATTAAACTTCTTGTTTAATGCTGGGTTCAGACTACACAATATCAGCCCGATTTTGGCACGATCTGTTTGACGTAGGGTGTCGTGGGTAGTCGTAAACGACAATGGGCGACGGGCCGCAAGAATCTATTATTTCATCTTGTATAGTGTGTCACAGTGGACAACAACCAACCAACCTACATTGCTTCATGACATCCCGACAGAAAGACTAGCTTGTTTAAGTTTTTTTCTGGTCCTCCGCGACAGGTTCATTCACATCTATGAAGTTGACCAATAGGAGCACAGAAGCTCATCCGTAACACAGCTTTTCAAACATGCCGAAACGAAACAGAGATGATTTTATTGGTGCTGTTGAAATAATGCAATAGAGGAAAGGTTCTTTGAGGTATGTCAATAATACTCTAGCCATTATGATGTTTTCTTGAGAAACTACAACCAAAAAGTGAAAAAAGATAAATACTGGGCTGGCGAACGATAGCGAAGGCGCTTCAGTGAACTGGTGAGAACTGGAATTAGCAAGCTAACACGTCTCTTCGGTAGCCATTGTTTGTTTATGCTCTCGTTTCTAGAAAACAGTCGCTAGTTCCGCCTTTTCGATGACATCACGTGTTTCGTCAAAGATGGCAAGCGATGATTGGTCGGAAAGCAGTTTGTAGTCTGACGTGTTTCTTTTCCATGGCGTGACAAGTTTTTAGAAGTCAAAATCGCATGACCTGACACAGTGAATATCGTAACAGACAGAAATATTGTCTAGTCTGAACCCGGCACAAGGTCTCACTCTGTATGTACTAAATCATCTGAACACGAATTCAACTAAACATTACTCGTTAGGGCTGTACGGATTTGGGGGGAAAAAGTCAAATTGAAAAAAAAAAAAAAAAAAAAAATTTTTTTTTTTTAAGGATGGCACAATTTGGCCCAATTTTTTCTTCTTCTATATAATAATACTAATTAGTATTGTTATTATAACAACCACATAGCAACATGCTAGTAATCGCAAAGCAATGCCCTTAATCTACCCTGAAACGTTGACCAGTTCATCTTTAAAAATCTGTTAGTTGATGCATTTCATCAATGAAACATGAAAGAGTGGGAACTGAAGGAATCTGCATTTGTTGTTTTCGGCTGTGGGGTAATTCAAAGCCTTGTTTTGTCTGTTGGAGTGTGAGTTTTGTCTAACTGTCATAGTCACATTGTTTGTTTTTTGGTTTGTTTTGACTGGCATCGGGGACGTTTACCTGCCCTTCCCATGATACACACAGACCGTGAACCTGGACCAGTGAGTATCCTTCCATTTTCTTTCTCCCTCTCTGTCTCTTTCTAGTTGAGTTCTGCTCAGTGCAGACTGTCATGCATTAGGCGTCTCTATTGCCTGTGGGTCCAGCAGTTATAGAGCTGATTTGATTTATCCCTCGTCTCCTACATCATTATCTCTTTCTTCTCGCTCACACACACACTCACACACACACTTACACGCACATCCTCTGTCTCCTCCGCTATTCTCTCTTTCCATTCTCATTTCCTCATCTTTCTCTACCTCTCCCAGAGTTCACTCTCAAACGGAGACAAAGGCAGGCCTTCAGACTACCTCAGCAACGGAAAAAAGAGAAAAGCAGATGAGAAGGAGTTTATGACAGACTACGTAAGTGTTCAATTTACATGGTCCTCTCCTTTCATGAATCATAAACATGATCTTTATTTGATTTAAGCACACACGCTCAACTCTAAGGCGTTTTGTCTTTCAGGGCAGCGACGCGGAGAAGAGCGACGACAATTTGGTTGTTGACGAGGTCGGTTTGTGTTAAAGAATGAAAACAAGGCTGGCCATATTTTCCCCTGATTAAATCGTCATGTGCATTCCGTTCCCTCAGGACCCTTCTTCTCCAAGAAGCGTGCAGTCGTACTCCTCCAGAGAGAACGGATTAGATAAACTCCCTCCTTCCCGTAAGGAGCCGCTGCCCCAGGCCAGTCCGACCTCGCTGGCTTCCTCCAGCAGCGCTGCTTCTCCTTCACGCAGCAAGGAGCCTCCACCGGTACATATATAAATTACTCGAAAACAAACACAAACATGTTTGTTCGATGTTAATCAAATGCATTGCTCATTTAGCGAACAAGTTCCTTTCCCTCCCTCAAACGAAGGTGTCTCGCAGTGCATAATACCGTTTCGTTGGAAAAACAGACAGTTCCCGCTTGAGTTTGACTTACCGCTGCATCTTTTTTCCATTGACTGTATACCTTTCTTGAATAATTAATGTGCGTAAATGTGTTCCCTAACCCTATAGAGAGAGAAGTCCAGCACTCCAGGGATGAAGCCTGGCACGCCCATGTCCCAGGAGTCGTCCACCCCAGGCCCCAGCGTTCCTCCGCAGTTTCGTCCCGTTCCTGGGAAGCCAGGCGTTGACCCTCTTGGTACGATTCTGTTTTATCCCGATAGTCCAAGTCTTTAGTGACTGTATTTGTAGAGCGTTTAGTTCCACCAGGTTGAATGTCTTTATTGAGGGTTGTCGGGTTGTCAGCCAGCAGAGGGCAGTAGTGGTCTTCCTGTTTCTGAGACGACGGCTTGTTTTAATTGCATCATGGTGCTGAGCTCCTTTAATTTGAGCATTCCTGAGAGTGATATTAAAAGGGTCTCTTTTTTTTCTTTTTTTTTGTCAGGATCTTTGTATTCTTTAAAAATACTATTCATACATACAATGACTTGAATGCACCTCTTTTATGATGAACATGGTTTTAATTACTGAAATAAAATTCATTATTTTTGAGGGCATAAAGTCATACTGTCTTTTTGATGAAATCTTGAAACCTTTTTTTATTATTTCTCAAGAAAAAAACTTTAGTTGGACTGTCTTTTATTATTATTTCTCTAAAAGAAAAAAAAAATCTTTAGTAGTTTTCCATAATTTTATCTTTAAAAAAGGCATGGGGCAACTCTGTAAATGTAATATTTCTAAACTAATTCATGATATTTGTTAAAGAAAAGTTTTACCACAATTTTTTTAAATTTAAAAACTCATTTGAAAAGGATTTGGTGTTAACTCTGCATTCTGAAATCTATTTGTTCCGTTTTGACAATTATTAAATTATTACTTGCTTAATTAAACACTCAACTTAAATGCTTCAACACTGAGAAACAAACCTTTATAACTCAGTTCCCCCCATTTTTGTATTCCTAGCTTTAGGTCTGAGGAACCCACTGGCTGTGCAGGGCGCGTACCCCCCTGGTGCATTCGGGCTTCCTCCGGGAGTTAATGGGGAGTTGGCGGGAGCCGCGGGATACGGTGCCGGTCTCCACCTCGTCTCCCCTCAGATGAATGGCTCTGCTGCTGCCGCCGCTGCTGCCGCGGCTGGATATGGACGTTCACCTGTGGTGAGAAGGAGAAAAAATAAGTTAACCCTACATTTCCTTGTGCCTTTTACGATTTCATCTCATTGCCCTACTTACTTCCCAAGGTGGGCTACGAGTCTCCTCACCCTCATATGAGAGTACCAGGGTTACCTGGTAGCCTACAGTCAGCAGCTTCTGGAAAACCGTAGGTTTCCAATGCCATTTCCCATTTGTTTGACTGCTGATGTCAAATGCACCAATGCTCCAGTGTGTCTTGAATGGAATTATTCGTCTTTCCCGCCCACAGTGCTTACTCGTTCCACGTGAGCGCAGATGGTCAAATGCAGCCGGTGCCCTTCCCTCCTGACGCCCTCCTCGGCCCTGGCATCCCGCGGCACGCCCGTCAGATCCACACACTCAGTCATGGAGAGGTTGTGTGCGCGGTCACCATCAGCACCTCCACGCGTCACGTCTACACCGGCGGGAAAGGCTGCGTCAAAGTCTGGGACATCAGCCAACCGGGCAGCAAGAGCCCAATGGCCCAACTGGACTGTTTGGTGAGATCTGCGTCATGTGAAACTCTCTGTCTAGTTGGTATTTGCCATCCTAGTTGGACTAAATATCTACCCTTTTGTCCAATCAGAATCGAGACAACTACATTCGCTCATGCAAGCTCCTCCCAGATGGGCGGACCTTGATAGTTGGAGGTGAAGCCAGCACACTGTCCATCTGGGACTTGGCCACACCGACTCCACGGATCAAGGCCGAATTGACGTCCTCGGCTCCGGCCTGCTACGCTCTGGCCATCAGTCCCGACAACAAGGTCTGCTTCTCCTGTTGCAGTGATGGAAACATCGTGGTCTGGGACCTGCACAACCAGACGCTCGTCAGGTATCTAAAGACTCCAGCTGGTGAGATAGATGACGTTCTTCTTCCTGAGGTCATGTGATGTTCTTGTGTCGCCCTCCGCAGGCAGTTCCAAGGCCACACAGACGGAGCCAGTTGTATAGATATTTCCAACGACGGGACCA
The DNA here is from genome assembly GCF_949152265.1 of Phoxinus phoxinus. Lineage (NCBI taxonomy): Eukaryota > Metazoa > Chordata > Actinopteri > Cypriniformes > Leuciscidae > Phoxinus > Phoxinus phoxinus. The sequence goes on along the minus strand of NC_136895.1, from coordinate 14,577,703 downwards.
AACTGTGGACGGGGGGTCTGGACAACACAGTGCGCTGCTGGGACCTGAGAGAGGGCCGGCAGCTGCAGCAGCATGACTTCACCTCACAGGTACTGAGCATTTGAAGAGTTTTCATTCAACTCTGAACATTATTCAGGAAAATTTTGAAAACGCATCTTTTTCTGTACATTTTGGCCTTTCGTTTAAACTGAGACTGGGTCTTTGTCCGGTGCAAATTTATAAATTTGAAAATGCCGTTTTTTGCGTTGTAGTCTAGATTATGAAAACAGAGGTATTCAAAAACGATGATGCACCTTTAGTCATGCGATGCATAATATACCTGATATCTTTGGTTGTACCAAAGTTGTGCCAGCTATTCACTTTCATAGTGTTGCTATTGATAAATCTGTGTGTAATCTTCATATTAAATTCCTGAAAAGAACGAATGTTGTCCTTTGGCAAAACATAGACCATGTGGGCTGCGTTCGAAGTCTTCTTGAACAAGTAATTACTCTGACCGTTTAAAGAGTACATTGTATATACTATGAATGTGTGTAGTACTATTTTTACGTATGGACATTGATAGTAAAGTGTCCATTGGATGCGCACTTAAGAATCTCGTTGAAAGTAGGTCATACTTGGAACTTTTTGCCAACTGTTTAATGAATACTGTGAATTTGGACATTGCTCTTTCACATTTTTATTTTATTTTTGCTTACTGTGGACGAGCAACTTTTGGAAAATGCTCAAAAACGTTAGTGTGGAGTTTTTAAATGAAAGCGCTGTTTTGAAATATATCCGGACCGCATCAGGAGGTTCCATTGTTGGTATGGGGAAGAATTGTGATCCTTTTTAAACAATGTGTTTGTTTGCGCACGCAGATCTTTTCTCTGGGTTACTGTCCTACGGGCGAGTGGCTTGCAGTGGGGATGGAGAGCAGTAATGTGGAAGTGCTGCACGTCTCCAAACCAGACAAATACCAGCTGCACCTTCACGAAAGCTGCGTTCTCTCACTCAAGTTCGCCTACTGCGGTATGTTCGGTGGATTTTTCATTTGAGGGTTGAGCGTTATGGAAAACCGAAAATATTATGCATAACACCATACTTTTTCACTTTTGCAGGTAAATGGTTTGTAAGCACAGGCAAAGATAATCTACTGAATGCATGGCGAACTCCATATGGATCAAGCATATTCCAGGTATTGTGCTGTTTGGTTACAAAATGGTGTCTGTTGATTATAAATACTACCGTGTCTGGGAGTAAATAACTAAAGTGATGCTACTAACTACATTGTAAGCAAGTTTCAAAATGGTGCAGCTATTCCAGTAACAAGCTACTACTTCGGTGTAGCGCTAAAATATACATGGTTTGGTTCGTTCAAGAAGTTTATATGAATTAACTACTTTTATATATTAATTTATATGAATACACTCACTATTTTCTACTTGATTGGAATCTGTTCAAGTTGGCTTGTAGTTTAGCTAAATACTTTTTAAAGAGTAGCTTGAACTTCTTTGAATTTTTGCTTTCCAAACTACAAGCTACACAGATTAGGGCAATTGTTGGGCAATTATTATATTGTGCTACAACAATAATTTAATTTAAACAATATTTTGTCAGTATCATGGAAACCATCTTCCTAATGTGTCCGAAATAAATATTTATTGTTGAATAGACTTTCTATGTGCCCTATTTATCAGGATACAGAAGACAAACACTGATTAGAAATGCTATCTAACACCTGAACGAACTCTCTAACTAATGTTTTTTGTCTCTAGTCTAAGGAATCGTCATCCGTCCTCAGCTGTGACATCTCGCCTGACGACCAGTTCATTGTCACTGGCTCAGGAGATAAGAAGGCTACTGTGTATGAAGTCATTTACTAAACTGAATGTGTTCAGAATGTCGCTCATAAAACAAAAACTGATTGGATTGAGGAGACCAGGTTCATCGTTATTTTTGTCTCCGAGTTGGGAGACAAAAGGTGTGACATGGACATGAATATGGACTCTGAGACAGCAGGACGGCTGTACTTTTCAACTCCAGGATCGTATGGTGGATCTTCAGAACTGACCTTGTTGTTTTTTTAATGCTGTGAGGAAAGCTGGTAGTCTAGCTTCAAAAACATGGAATTTCTCCAAAGACCTCCTCTTTTCTTCTTCTCTCTTTCTTTTTTTAAAACAAGATGAAACCTCTGTAGTGAATATAGTAGTAAAAGAAATCTTATTTTTTTAGCCTTCGGAATTTTCACGGAAATGGACAATTATGGAGCCGCAGTGGATGAATGAATTATGATGAGACCTTACGGACTGGCCTAAGACTTCTTCATTGATCGTTTTCTTAAAGCTGACCTGATCTCGGCTCTGTGTTATGATTGTATGGATGATGTATAAGATGATGGACTCTATGATGTAGGACAACAAGGATTTTAGTGTTTCATTGACTTCAGGGAAATGGCTATAAAGACACTCAGTTAATGTCCTATCACGTGAATACTGTATGTTGGAGCATGTTGAAAATTATTTTGACTGTTTGGTCGCAAACTTGGTATGTATGAACTGTAAATAAAGCTCTTTAAAAGCCAAAAGACACTTGCATTTATTTGTAGTTGAAAATCAATTTTTTAATGAATAAAGAAGATTCTATGACGTAGATAGTAAGTTAATTCAATAATTAAATTTAAAAATTAAAATGTTTTCTGGTATCTGAGCTCGTTTACCCATTTTGAAAGCTAATAAAAAAAAATATGCAGACCCCAAAGCGCATACTTATGCCAATTTTATTTACAAATGTACAATACAATTTACATATGAATGTATTAAATTTATTAATTGTAACCAAGTTAGTGTTCATGTTTTAAAATAAGTTTAATGAATTTTAATACAATACAATTTATTGTAAATGAGTTTTATATGTAAATAAAGTTGGTCTGGATAATTTTTTTTATTTTTCATTATTCTTTGATATTGAACCACTCTCAAGAATGCAACAACGTCAAAAGATGACCACAAGTTTAATTTGTCAATGTATACATGTCTTTTACATCACATGGGAAGTGCTACAGGATATCACAGCAATGCCTTCGAAAAAAGTTCCTTGGCTTTCGAGAGAGAGTCTTTAATGAAATCTTGACGGTGAACATTGTTCAGTATACAAACATAATGCATTATATAAGGGTAGATAGATACAGATATTTCTATAGCATGATGTCAAAGACAGATCGTGCAGTAGAGCCTACCTTGAAACAGACAAATGCCAGTTTGCAGGCAGCCATATTTTCAGCTATTTGAAAAATAAACACACTGCACTTTCTGGATAATAAACAGACTGATCAAAACACTGTAGTATCACTGCTTACTATTGCCATAAAAAAAGAGAAAGAACTTAATGATACAATTCCTTCAGTTCACAAGAAAAAACGGTTTGACTCATCCAACCGTTTTCTAAGTGCTGAGAAAAGCTTTATAGATCAAAAGAATGAACAAAACAAAACTGTAATTTAAAAAAATCTGTTCCCAGCAGGATGTTTGGTGCATGTAGTAGATGAATCCTGTAGTTTCTCTTTGAACATTCCTGGTCAGGGTGGCAACCACAGCTCTTCTTATTAATGGTGTGCATCAGGGCTCTGTTTTACGACCGCTCAGATTTTCAAATATTTCTCTCTGTATAACTTGAGAAGAGGTTACATTTAGGGATGTCATTTGATCAAAGAAAACATTTAAATTAATTACGATATCCCTATTTATTAATTACAATTAAACTGCTATATCAATATTTGCAGCCCCCAAATTAAAATAATTTCATTTTCATAAAGATACTATTGCATTCTCTTCCATGCTGTTGATTAATTTTATATTTTTGTCACATTTTTATAATAATAATACATTCCCATTGATTTATTTTTTAATTACATTTTTTGATGTGTGTATATATATATATATATATATATATATATATTATATATATATCATATAATAGTTTCAAATTTTTAGGTATTTGCATTATAGGTCCTGATGCATTGCTTCATCTCACTAAAGAAGAGCAATCATGAATAGGTTTCCTAAAAGATAATTAATGACATGAAAATGAGCATTAAACCACAAATGAGCGCAACATCTGTATGATAATCCACAGGAATTAAAACAAATAACGGTCGTGGTTGTGAATATTTGCCACGCGAATCCTGCATGATTTACCCTTGCTCCTCATTAGACACTGAGTTGTGGAAGAAGGAAATTAAATGCAGGTTGGAGAATTCGACTGGGATTTGCCACATGAATGTCTAATTGGGTTAGATAGGCGAGTGGAGAATTGTTTGTACGCCCATTTCGTGTTCATCCAGAAATGCTCCAACGTGAGCATTTTCTCATTGGGGGGGGGGGGGGGGGGGGGGGGGGGTTATGTTGCACTCTCTTTATGGAAGGAGTTTGCAACTAATGAAATGATTGTCTGGTTTTGGTGTTGCTGTAAGAACCAGCTGTCTGCGGGGCTTCCTCTTTTAGCTTGGAGTCTGTTCTAATTAACAGCTCCACTCTCACGTGCTACGCTCGTAATGGAATACTAGCGTACTACATACTTCTCAGTATATACTGTTTATTGCAATGAGAACAGAAAATTGTTAATATAAATAGTAGTATGCTACATTGTTGCAATTAACGAGTATTGTGCACTTTGATAATAAAGTTACATTTTGTTGTCTTTAACATTGTAGTCCAATAAATTCATGACAAATATGTTGCAAATAATTCAAGTCACGTATTATTCTTAGTCGCAATGTAACAGAAGTAGCAACAAATCTTTTCTGCCGTATTGTGATTTATTGTACATTCGAATTGTTGAAAAGAAACAAAAATTACAGTATCTCAGTGTTTTGACAGGACATTTTGAACGAAGGAAATCGTTCCTTCAAAATCGCACACATTTTGAAGGAAATCTTTACGAACAAATTTTTTTTTTTGTACTGTGCACATGAAACATACAGCATAAATAGTATGAGTAGTATGTTAGTATGCCATTGCGAGCAAAGCCTTTCTCTATCTTTTAAGTTATCGTGACTGGATGGAGTGAAAGGGCCGCGAATAGAAGAGCCATGGTTGCCTGCCACGCGGCCATGATTGTGTCATGCTTGGCGCTCTTTGTTCATCCATCCGTCTGTCTTTGTCTGCGTTCAGTACACCACCTCATACACCGTGGCTTTCTTATCCCCAGAACCAGTTACAATATACTTGTCATCTGGGGACACGTCACAGCTCAGGACAGACGAGGACTCCTTTGACTATAAAGAGAGAGAGAGAGAGAGCAAAAGGAGTAAAATCATTTTTGAATCTAAACCGAGAACCGTCTTGCTTTAAATACAAGCTCTCAGTCTGCGCACAGCTGCACTCTTATTCCGTTCTGTTAATAGTATAACAGCATTTAAAGGTATAGGACATTCAAAACATCTCCGTTTGCGTTCCAAGGAAGAAAGAAAGTAATACGGGTTTGGAACAAACCTGGAAAATACTAGCTCCATATGGCGTCCTCCATGCATTGAGCAGATTGTCCTTTCCTGTGCTTACAAACCACTTCCCTGAAAGAGAAACAAATCATGTCCTCTCCATCTAAGATTATGAAATAGCATTTATTTTAAATGGGGCATAAATAATAAAGGGTCGTATGATTGCAGGAGCAGTTTAGAAACCACAAGATTACAGTGACTCTCGTACCGCAGTAGGCGAACTTGAGTGAGAGAACGCAGCTTTCGTGAAGGTGCAGCTGGTATTTGTCTGGTTTGGAGACGTGCAGCACTTCCACATTACTGCTCTCCATCCCCACTGCAAGCCACTCGCCCGTAGGACAGTAACCCAGAGAAAAGATCTGCGTGTGCACATAAAAACACTTCAATAAAAACAAAATGAAAATAGACAGCAAGTAAATCTAAAAACTGGAAAATAAAGACACAGAATTTACTCTACTAATGGTTCTGACTAATTATGTATAATGCAACAGCTCAAGCCATTCATCACTCTGGGTGGTTGCTAGGGCACTGGGTAGTTGGTTGCTACGGTGTTGCTATGTGGTTTCTAGGGTGTTTTAGGTGGTTACTTGGACAATGTTAGTTGACATTGTTAGCTGGTTACTAGGGTGTTGCTATGTGGTTTTCAGGATGTTCTAAGTGGTTGCCAGGGCATTGCTAGGGTGTTGCTATGTGGTTTTAAAGGATGTGCTGAGGTGATTGTTTCAGTAACCATTCATTGAACACACTAATAACCAAAGCAAAAACCCTAAAAATCCCCTGACATTGTAAGGTGACGTTGCTAACTGGTTGCAATGGCGTTGCTATGTGGTTTTCAGGATGTTCTAAGTGGTTGCCAGGGCATTGCTAGGATGTTGCTATGTGGTTTTCTGGGATGTTCTGAGGTGATTGTCAGGGGATTTTTAGAGTATTGCTATGGGGTTGCTAGGATGTTCAGGGAGGGTGGTTACTGGGACATTGTAAGTTGATATTGTTAACTGGTTGCTATGGCGTTAGGGGATTGCTAGGTTGTTGCTATGTGGTTGCTAAGGTGTTTTGAGTGGTTGCTAGAATATTGCTAGCTGGTTGCTAGGGTGTTGCTGTGTGGTTGCTAGTGTGTTCTGAGTCAGAGGTTTCATGTTCTTTAAAAAATATATACCCAAAACTCCAATTCCTATGTTCCCACTGAGCTGCAGTACCTGTGAGGTGAAGTCATGCTGCTGCAGCTGCCGGCCCTCTCTCAGGTCCCAGCAGCGCACTGTGTTGTCCAGACCCCCCGTCCACAGTTTGGTCCCGTCGTTGGAAATATCTATACAACTGGCTCCGTCTGTGTGGCCTTGGAACTGCCTGCGGAGGGCGACACAAGAACATCACATGACCTCAGGAAGAAGAACGTCGTCTATCTCACCAGCTGGAGTCTTTAGATACCTGACGAGCGTCTGGTTGTGCAGGTCCCAGACCACGATGTTTCCATCACTGCAGCAGGAGAAGCAGACCTTGTTGTCGGGACTGATGGCCAGAGCGTAGCAGGCCGGAGCCGAGGACGTCAATTCGGCCTTGATCCGTGGAGTCGGTGTGGCCAAGTCCCAGATGGACAGTGTGCTGGCTTCACCTCCAACTATCAAGGTCCGCCCATCTGGGAGAATCTTACACGATCGAATGTAGTTGTCTCGATTCTGATTGAACAAAAGGGTAGATATTTTTTAGTCCAACTAGGATGGCAAATACCAACTAGACAGAGAGTTTCACATGACGCAGATCTCACCAAACAGTCCAGTTGGGCCATTGGGCTCTTGCTGCCCGGTTGGCTGATGTCCCAGACTTTGACGCAGCCTTTCCCGCCGGTGTAGACGTGACGCGTGGAGGTGCTGATGGTGACCGCGCACACAACCTCTCCATGACTGAGGGTGTGGATCTGACGGGCGTGCCGCGGGATGCCAGGGCCGAGGAGGGCGTCAGGAGGGAAGGGCACCGGCTGCATTTGACCATCTGCGCTCACGTGGAACGAGTAAGCACTGTGGACATAAGTGGACATTAAAGTGGTAGTTAACTCTAAAAATTCAAGTTTGACATCTATTTTTCTGCATAAAACAAAAAAGGATATTTTGAAAGATGTCTTTGTCCATACAACAGAAGTAAATAAGGTCCAAACTTTGGACCCCATTGACCTCAACTGTGTGGTCAAAAAATGCTATGTTCAAGTTGAGAGGTCAGTCAGATGGTGGAAAATGGTCATAAAAACGAAATTACGGCTGTTTTGGTGCAATAAACCGCAACTAACATTATAAGTGGACTTCAAGGAACAAAAATTAAAATAAGAATAGGAGCTGATTCAATCCGTAAGCACTCAAGTTTGACAACATAATTATGAGAAGTTTGTATGTATGTGTCATTCAGTGGGTGCAGAAATAATTTGCTGCCTTAAGGATGTTTGCCTGAATTCAAGTGTTTTTCTCGCTGTAGCTGACAGTGGGGGGCTCGAGAGCGGATTGTATTACAAGCACAGCAAACAAAAGCAGCACTATTTTGGACTAATGCGCTGGTCATCGCTGCGCAACTCCATCTTAAAACAGAGGGAGGTAAAAGAAAGAGGAGAAACTCACGGCTTGCCACCGGTGGAGCCAGGCAGCGAGGAGGATAGCCCTGAGGGCCTAAGATGTGAACGTGATTCATACGCTACCTGTAAAGGAAAAGCAATCAAGGTTAAAGTGCTTTTCGGTGGACTTTTGTCAACTGTACGAGCTTCAGAAACACGGTTACCATAGGGCTGCGTGTGTAGGCACTGGCTGCAGCACTGATTTGGGGCGAGAGGGTGAGCGCGCCTCCGAACCCGCCGGGGCTGGCCAGCTCTCCGTTAAGCCCAGCGTGGGACACCACCCCGAAGTGAGCCGGGTATGAACCAGGCGTCATAGTCAAGGGACTCCGTAGAGCTACAGAACACACATTTAAACAAATTATTTTAATTGAAGTGTGTTTGCGATAAACGCCAACAGACAACGTCTTACCCAGAGGGTCTGCCGAGGACGCAGCTTTGTTGACCAGGCGTAAACAGGACGTGCTGGGCCCGGGTGGACCCGGGGTGAGAGGGTCATGGTGAGAGGGAGAGGAATTGCCTGATTTGGAGGAGGGCGACTGAGATTTTTCTGTCTGCCAATAGAACCAAGAGACAGATGGTATTATTTGTCATAATGACCCCACAGTAGGGGTGTAACAATCGTGTCACAATATATCGCAATATAAGAATTCAACAATATGTATCGTGCATAGTGACAATCTGTTTTGTGTATAGTTCACCCAAAATGAAAATTACTGTGCATGAAAAAATTGACGTTTTAGTGTCAGTACTACATTAAACTACTATATATAATGTTGAATATGATAATGCAATGGGGGAATATTTGTGGGTCCTGATAATGCCAAATATCTTATGTTCCCAGTAAAAAGTGTCTTACATTATTTTAAATATATCTAGTCAGTGAAAGAGTGCAAGCATTCGTCTAAAATAAATCTGTATTTTCAGCTTCAGAATCATTAATATATTTATTCTGGTGTCACTAATGTCCCAACCAATCCCAAGTCCAAGCCTATTTATTTACACCCACAATGTAATATCAAATTTAGCATTTTGATCGCAATAATATCGTATCAGGAGTTCAGTATTGTGATAAGTATCGAATCATGACATGAGGGTTTGTCACACCCCTACCTCATAGTAACACTGATGTGGAATTTATTATTTTAAATATAGCTGTAAATAAATATAAATAAATAAGTAAATATATAAAAAATTTATTAAAAAAATTCTAGAAAATATATTTATCAGTAACTAGTCTTGTCCCAAACTAGCTATACCCTATAGCTTTAGGCCAAATCTGCAAATCTAGTTTTTACTATAATTAGAAAGTAGAAGTACAAAGTTAAACAGTTCATATAATATTTAGTATGAGTGAAAACTATTAGATATATTATATTATATTAGATATCTAAGAAAAGCGTTCGTACTTGTGAGGTGTCCTTGTTTTTGCCAGGGGGAGGGCTGTGTGGTGGGGAGGCCGGTGGGGGACTTGGGGATCCTGGGAGCTCTTTCCTCAGGTTTGGGGCTCGGTCCAATCCGTTCCCACGAGGAGACAGAGGGCCACTGCCTATGGGAGAGGAAGCCTCCTGGAAACAGTGAAGGAGTTAAAGGAACACTCCACTTTTTTTTGGAAATCAGCTCATTTTCCAACTCCCCTAGAGTTAAACAGTTGAGTTTTACCGTTTTCGAATGATATTACGCACCGTGACCGGCACTAAGTTTGTAGTATCATTGCACCTGCTGGTACGGCAACACAGTTCCTTGATTATTACGCAGGAATGAGAGTATAGCTCCTAGTCATATTGGCCTAGAAAATCACAACTTTTCATTTTCTGTCGGTCTTAGTACACGATGTAACTACAGAAGAGTCAAGTTTTAAATATCGAAACTCTTTGGTCATTTTTTTGAGAGAGATGCTAACGGTAATAATCAGATTCAATGATCTATGCTAAGCTATGCTAAAAGTGCTACCGCCAGACCCGGAGATCGGCTGAATGGATTCGAAAATGGTAAAACTCAACTTTTTAACTCTAGGGGAGTTGGAAAATGAGCCTTTTCCCCCCCAAAAAAGTGGCGTGTTCCTTTAAGGAGAGTCAAGAGCCTGAGTGCATTATGCTTTAGTTTGGATATGTGAGTTTTCTTTTTATGTTCTAGATGTCGAGGCATGAGTTAATAGGGTTGTTCAAAATAACATGGATGCTTGCCTTCATTAAACTTTGCTAACCTGGAGTTCAACAAATCAAGGCCTCATCCGTTCACTCAAATGTGTTTACTCAACTGTACATGACAAAAGAGTGCGGAGAGGTCCTAGTTTAATCCTTGGTGTGGGATATTGCAGGAATTCGGATCATGTTTTTTAAACGTGTTAATTATGCAGCGGGGTCACTTAATGATTATAAAAGCGTAGCGCTGACTCCAGCCGCTCTGCAGCTGAAAACAATCCTGATTCGCCTGTGCGATATTATCAGCAATTACTGAATGAACGCAGTTTAATAAATATGAGTGATGTTCAATATTTATCCAGTAATTGAGAAACAGAGCTGTAATATTTTACCTTGAAATGGATGATAATTGCATAGAAATAATAATAAAGAATGAGTTTTTCAGGATGAATTGCATTTGTTGGTGCTGCTCTACAATCAAATACAAATACACATCATTAAGATTAAAGTCCGTGAAGGACTACAATGATTTTGGGTGGTTGCTGTGTGGTCTGGCCCAAGTCTTTGTGATATTATAATCTCCAGTAATGGCTTGGTTTGATATTCACAGGCAGAGAAAGTTATTATATTTTGATTAATGTTTATGATGTCTAACTTTTTTTGGGCAACAATATACTGAATGAATGAACCGTTGAATTATGCAAAATAAGTAAATCGGCTCAATTTTGATGTGGAATAAGAAAAAAACTTTTTGGTATGCTTTGTTGTTTTGTTGTGGTTTGCTTTTTTTTTTTTTTTTTTTTTTTTTTTTTTGGTTAGGTTTGATTTTTGTTTTGGTTAGATTTTTGTTTAACAAAACCAAACAAAAATCAAACCAAACCAAATTAAAACGCCAAACAAAAAACAACAACAACAAAAACAAACAAAACAACAAAGCAAACCAGAAAAAAAAAAAAAAAATCAATAAAATAAAAAATATTAATTTAAAACAAAATTTCTTTCAAAATGTGAACTAGAACAAATGGCTTGCTTCAGGTGCATAAAGCCAAGAGAATACTTGAAAACGAGCAAAAAGGTTTCTGGCCGCACACTGAATCCAGTACAGACTGAAGTCGTCTAGCAAAAAAATATTATTTTTTATGAGTTCCATCGTGCACGACTGACCAGCAACCTTTTTGCTCCTGATAATTTAGTTTATTATATAAAATAAATAAAAAATGCATTTCTTCATGCCAATCAGATCTGCATGTAAATTCCGCAATTATGAATTTTCCTTCCATCTGAGTTAAAAGTATCACAATCATAATACAATATGAACCATAGATGTAATCTATGGCATTAAACAATAATATTGACTAAACCTTTTTTTTGTAACGTCTATTAAATATTGTTTACCACAATAATGCCTTCCTCTTTTTTTGGCGGCAAATTTTGATAAATGCAAATCATTTTATGAATTAATCAGCATATCATCTAATTAATTAAATTAAATTAATTTGCAGTGCGTGTGAACTGACCTCATTTGAGACATCTACCACAAGATTGTCCTCGCTCTTGTCTCCGTCACTGTCCTAAAAGAAAACAGGCAGGAGAAGGATGGTGTTAGATGACACACACACACACACACACACACACACACAGGCACAAAAATATATACCCCTATGGGATATTTATCAGGTACATGTACAATATTGCAGTGTCCTTTTTCTGCTCCTTCCGCCCCCCTCCCTTTGTGTCTAATTTCACCAATCACAGTAGGGGAGACTCTCCCAGCACCTTGTCCATCGCTCTCACACAGCTCACACTCATCTCACTCTCCTCTTTCGCCCATCTCTGGGAATCAGGGATTGACAACGCACTTAGTTACCATGGCAACAGGGCTTTGATGTGATCATGGCCTGATGTTCCTATTACCATCACCCTATAGTGACATCACCCCCCCTAATTACACCCGCCCGGATGGTCACATCCTACATGTATGCATTGTTGAGCATAATGACCTATATTAAAAAAATTATAGAATAAAAAAAGATTTTACCTATACATTAGGCATACGTTTTTATTATAATATAATATAATATAATATAATATAATATAATATAATATAATATAATATAATGTAATATAATAGTGTATTTTTCATATTAAAATATTTTTATTTTTTATTATTCATATTATATAATATACATATTACATTTAAATTAATTAAATAATACAATATTTTAACATAACCATTTTATTTATACAATTTTAAACATTATTTTCCATAAAACCATATCAAGGAAGCCTGTACTGAACATTGTCCAGTACAACAAGCGTCCAGTAAACACAATAGAAGCTGCATTGAAATAAATTGTCAATAAAAATTCACAAAATTCTATATTAGAAATTTGACAATAATGCAGATGTTGTGCTCATAACTATCCAGAACATACTTTTACAGAAAGGGACTGAGACAATTATGAAGTTGAATTTTGTTTAAGAATAAAATTAAATTTCACTGGAAATCAGTCAAATATATATATTTATATATATATATATATATAAAATATAATCAATGTATACAGATAGATAGACAGACAGACAGACAGACAGACAGACAGACAGACAGACAGATAGATAGATAGATAGATAGATAGATAGATAGATAGATAGATAGATAGATAGCTGAAGAATGATGCCATGATCATGTGACATACGTAGTGCGACGGGAGGACGTCTTTGTCATCACACCGTCTGCGTTTGGCATCGCTGCTGGCTTGTGAGGGATACACCCCTGACGGACCCTGCCGATCCTCTGCTGCCTGACTGTCAGTCGACGACACTGATTTACTCTATAGACACAGAAAACACAGCTTAAACACACACACACGGTCTCATTCACAACTAAATGATAAACTTGTGCAAATGATGACAGTTGAATTATCCCAAAACATTTAGTCACCATCCAGTGTCAACTGTCCAGTCTCTCAACTTTTATCATTATGAGTAAAGCAAAACCGGTCTGAGATCAGTGACTTCAAACACTTCGTTTTCTGCAACGGTGCAGTTTTATGAGCCAAACAGGAAGTGAATTGGACTGAGATGAGAAAAAGTGCACAAAGAAGCCCAGTTCTCTCAAACAAACCTGTTTTCTCTAAATCTCTCTCTCTCTCTTTTCACTCCCCCTCGCTTAGACCTTTCATTGACTCCCTCATTTTCTTCCTTTATAGTCAGCAGCAAGAAATCATCTCAAAGAATTTGACTGTTATGAATCATTCTCAACACTTTTTTTTTCAAATCAAGGTCTTAAAGGGACAGTGCACCCAAAAATGAAAAATCTATCATTATTTAAATCGCCTTCATGTCGTTCCAAACACATTTGATGTTTGTTTTTCTTGGAACACACACAAAAAAACGATTTGGAAGTACTTTAAAACATCTATTTTCCATAAAATAGTAGTTTAAATGACGCGCACGCTATATTAAAAGTCACCAGGTGCCAGACTTAAATTTAAGCCATTATTCACTGAACAGTTTGCTCTCTGCAGCTCATGCAAGTCATATCGATTTGGAATGATATGAGGGTGAGAAAATTATGACCTTGCAGTCATTTTTTGGGGGAAAAATCCCTTTAAAGGAAAATCAAAACTTTTAAAGGGACAGTACACCCAAATATTAAATGCTGTGATTTTTGTACTTGGAATTTTTTATTTTTTTATTTAAATAATTTCCCACTTTTTTTTCCACAGAGAATTATGGTTTGTTATATTAAAAGAACAGAATGAACGCTTTTCCTTAGTGCTACTGGCAGCGGGCAGGAACTGTGCTTAAAGCGTCTTAGTTTAGAGAGTTCTGGTCGGATTTCATAATCCGTATTCTCTTTAAAGGACTCAAAAACGAAATAAAAACATTTATCAAAGTCAGTGGGGTGGAGGCACATATACACAAACAAACACACAAGTTTGATACTCACCCTGCTGGGCGCACCCTCTGGGAACGGAGGAGAGAGAGAGACAGAAAGAGAAGGAGGGGTTGGGGATTGACGTCAGTCTAGATAATAATAACAACAATTCCATAGCAAGCCAAGGTCATGCTGAAAAATCCAGTCAGGGTGCAATAAAAATACATCCATTGTATTGAGCTCCCTGAACAAGTCGCCCCTCTGGCCTTCAGTCTACCAGAGCACACACCCTCCTTCTCGCTAGTCCTTCGCTTTGTTTTTCTTGGGCCAATTTTTGCTCCATCACTATCTTGTAAAGATCCCTTTAAAGTCGGAGGAATCGTAAGTGCACACGGAAGGTGCCGTAATGAAAGTTTATCAACAAACTAGTTATCGGATCCAAAAAATCATATCGAAAGTTAATTGGTGTTGGTCACAAAAATTGTTCATATTTGTGAACACTGCATGCATTTTGTGCCCTATTGATGAAGAGAATGCGATAAAGCTAGCTTGAAATCCATAATCAACATAAAAATGATAAATACACAGATCCATACCTAATGCTCACAAATTAGGTTTCATTTAGTTAAGTCAGCTCAAAAAAAGCTTTATCTTTTTTTAAAAGTGAAAAAGAGAGAAACTCTTTATAATATTAATCTCTATATAATATTCATTTTATACAGAAACTTCTATATAATATTAATAATTTTAATATTATTATAATTTATATTAATAATACATTAATTATGATTTATTAATATTTATTTATGCGTTCCAATTTAAAGGGATAGTTCACCCAAAAATGAAAATTAGCCCATGATTTACTCGCCCTCAAGTCATCCTCGATGTATGTGACATTTTTCTTTCAGCCGAATACAAACGGAGTTATATCAAAAAAATGTCCTGGCTCTTCTGAGCTTTATAATGTGTATAATGTAATAGAAACAGCCATTCACTGCTATACATTATGTTTTGAAGTCTATAAAAGTGCATCTATCCATGATAAAAGTGCTCCACACGGCTCCGGGGGGTTAATAAAGGCCTTCTGAAGCAAAGCGATGTGTTTATTAAAATATTCATATTCAACACGTTACAAAGTAAAATTGTAGCTTCCGGCCATACGCAGTTTACTTACGCCTAAAGCGCAACTTACGCAACTTGTGACGTCGGAAGTAGCGTGGTGCGTCATGGCGTAGCGTAAATATCAGCAGTACGTCGCATAAGTTGTGCTTTGACTTAAGTGGAATCCGTATGTTCTTTTGGCCGGAAACTAGTTATTTTACTTTGTAAAGTTTAAAAAAATTATATTTTTCTTACACAAACGCATCGCTTCGCTTCAGAAGGCCTTTATTAACCCCCGGAGCCGTGTGGAGCACTTTTATGATGGATGGATGCACTTTTATGAACTTCAAAACAGAAACAGCCATTCACTGCCATCAGGGTGTTTATTAATATAACTCTGATTGTATTCGTCTGAAAGAAGAAAGTCATATACATCTAGGATGGCTTGAGGGTGAGTAAATCATGGGCTAATTTTCATTTTTGGGTGAACTATCCCTTTAATAAATGTATTTTAAAAAAACATTTATTTAATATATTTATTTTAAATTCAATATAAATATTCTATATTGTAAATTAAATGTAAGTATTTATATATTTTTATCTATACAATTAATTCTTTAATTTAAAGTCATGTAGTAACCCCATGCACCTGTGAGATTAAAGAGTAAGACAGGTCAGACAGACACTCACCTCGCAGGTGCTCGGGGTCCAGGTGGTTGCGGTCGTCCTTGTTGGCCAGGTGAGCGGAGACTCCCAGGGCCCCGGTGAGGGCCAGCAGCCCGGATGTGCCGCTCAGAGACAGACCTGAAGGGTGAGGAGTGAGAGGGATACCTGGAGTGTGGTGAGACAGGTGCTGGAGCTGCTGCTGCTGAGAGACAGACACACAAACAGAGAGACGGAGAGAAAAAACAGTCAGGCACACATACACTGAAAGATACATCACATGGAGATAAACTGAGATGGATGGATGGACAGATATAATCAGACAGACAGACAGACAAAGAGAAAAGATTCTGTCTGTCTATCTATCTATCTATCTATCTATCTATCTATCTATCTATCTGTCTGTATGAGAAGTCAGAAAGGTCAGAGGTCACTCACCCCTATGATGGCGTTGAGTTCTGCCATGGTGACCTGTTTGGCACGTTCCACCGCCTGAACGACCTGCTGTTGATGCTAACACACACACACACACACACACACACACACGCACAAAGATAAATGTTAAGAAAGAGACAAAATACACATTTGTTGACACAAACTCAAACACACTAAAAAAAAGTGAATTCAAGTAAACATCTCACAGCTAAACTATTTATCCTCTGTCAGTCACACACACACACACACACACACACACAGTGAAGTATTGACAGACATATCACTCTGTCCTTCCCCGTCAGCAGACACTAACTCAAGCTAATGCTAAAGGTGACCTCCTGATCAATACATGGCGGCCTGATCTTTTATTGCTCATCTGCCCAAATAAATCCGCTCATTTGAAATGAAGATCCATTCCAGGCGTTACATTCTGAACACAGGTATCCTCACATGAAAGGGAGCTGTATCAGTATGCATTATATTAAAGGTCATATTCACAAACAGACTATATGAATAATGATCGGTAAACAGATATGTTATTTACAGAAGTCTTACGTAAACTACAACAAATGAAGCGTCTGATTGGTCGAGATATCAACTGTGTGCAGGTGATGTCACTGAAACTGTCCTGAAGGATTTAATCATTTAATAGGCAAATCATCTTAATGAATCTAAATCCTCTCTCATTTTCCAGTACAGTTTTTGAACTCTAAAGGAGAGTTGCTTTCATTTCATAGTGTGCATTCATACAACCCACCGTGGACTTGAGAGGACTGCAGCTCCAAAGCTTTGAAGATAATAATGGACCTATGGCTCCACGACAACGGAACTGGAGCTTTGAGTATGATGGGACACAAAACAAACCGTTCCAGCCTTAGCCATTCGCAACAAAGTACAGCTAGAAAAGCAACAGCCGAATCTCAAGATTCTATACCCTTCATACGAACTGAAAGAAACAAGCAACATGTGACTGCACGGCGGTCCCCGAGAACTCTTCGGCTTTTGCACGGACGACTAGAATTGGATGTTTTGGCTCATTAATGTGAAGCGAGTCATTTGTTTGACTTCCGGTTCAACCAACAGCATGGGTTTGGAACGGGACTACCTGCTGGTATCACTAGAAGCAGAGCTGCTAATAAAGCAAACGGACTCGAGCTGAATTTGCAAACTGAGCTCATCAAACCATCACAGATGACTCTCTGTAACCGGACACGGCAGGAGTTTGCTGCTTCGTTAAAAAACGCAGGATATCAGCAATCCTTGTTTGGTTGGAGATGTGAGACGGGGTCGTTAAAATCTAGAAGCTGTCTGGAGGGTGAATCAGTCTGACGGGGAGAGGAAGTGTGTGTGTGTGTGTGTGCCTCTGGGAGAAGACCCCAGAACCCTGATGAGTTGTCAATCACTGTCAGCGTACCTCCTGAGAGAGGAAAGGGATGATTTGAGCACAGATAGCACTGAGTCGCTTCACGATCTCCGCCTGCAAGAGAACACACACACACACACACGCTCGATTAGGAGAGAAAACAGTGACAGTGATAAACCTGTACTACTGCACTGGGCTCTCAATTCCCAAGCACACAAATGGCTTCAGCTTAGATTATATTCATGACAATGATGTCTCAGCAACAACAGATACACAAGACGGAGAAAGAGAGTGACAGATAATAATGACGTGAAGGCAATTTAGCACTGCTGTGATGGAGGATGTAGGTAAACTGTAATTTTGTGGACATGAATGATAAAAAACGACTCCAAGCGCGCTATCAACCCAGAACACCGTAGAAATTAGTTTAAAACCACTCGTAGTAACCACCAAGAAAACAATAGCAACTAGAGCTACATGATTCATCGTTAAAAAATTGCGATCTCGGTATGAAATAGATTCACAAACAGTCTTTTCAACCACACAAAATCGTTATTTCTATGTTACAATAATACAGATTATCACAGAAGTATTGGTATAAAAGTTTATAGTTCGGATATAAACACTGATGTCTACGGTAGCGATCAAAATAGAGCAAATCACCTTTTGAAAGTAACATAGCGCTTCAAATAACGATTGTAGCGATTACATCGTTGCACCAGTAGGTGGCGACAAGTGACTGTTAAAAATGTTTATTTGTCATTGAATCATTCATTCAAGAGATTCATTCAAAAAGGCTGATTCATCCAGTAATGAAACAAGTGAAATCTTTATGAGTGAGTCATTGAATCATTCATTCAAACCGATTTAAAAAAAAAGAATTCTGATTAATTAAACATTTTAAATAGACTGAAGCAATTAACACTTTGTCAGAACCTCTAGTAAATGACATGTTATTTTGTTTTGTTGTCTGTTCAGAATCGTGATTCTCAATTTATCCAGAGTCAAGCATCTCTACAAGCAATGAGTTAAAAACCCCCCCAGAACACCCTAGCAACCACCAAAATACTCTAGCAACACCTTATCAACTGAATAGCAACGTGCTATTAACCACACAGAACACCTTAGCAATGCATTAAAAACCATTCATAACAACCTAGAAAACACATCTAGTAATTATACAGCAATCCCCAAGAACACCATAAAAACACATAACATCCTAACTACCACCAGAAAACCCTAGCAACCCACTAACACTTTAGAAACACTATAAACTGCATAGGAATACTTTATTAAATACAAATTCTATAAACCCTACAGTTATGCCCTAACAACCACCCTAGCAACATCCTAGTAACCACCCAGAACACCCTAGCAATGTGCTAACAACATTTTAAACATCATGGAAACCACCCAGATGACCCTAACAACCCCTTGTTAACTGCAAAAAATACCTAAGCAATGCACTTATAGCCACTCATAACATTCTAAAAACTACCCAAAACACCCTAGCAACCCCCTAACAATCCCACACAACATCCTAGCTACCGCTCAGAACACCGTAGGAACCACATAGCAACACCTTAGAATTAAGGCAGTGAGTTTGTAAGTGACACTTACATTTTCTATTAAAAAAAAAGTCTATTTTGTGTGTGTGCCGAGTTCTATTCGTTTATCCATTTCCCTGCTCTCTCTTTGTGTTGTGTGTGTGTGTGTGTGTGTGTGAGAGAGAGTGAGTGAGTGAGTGAGTGAGTGAGTGAGTGTGAGAGAGATAGAGAGAGAGAGAGAGAGATAGAGAGAGAGAGAGAGAGAGAGAGAGAGAGAGAGAGAGAGAGAGAGAGAGAGAGAGAGAGAGAGAGAGAGAGAGAGAGAGAGAGAGAGAGGGCTGAATAGCTTGAATAGTCTCAATCGCCCTGCAACAGAGCACACAAACACACACACACGTTTAATTATAGTCTCACTAAGAACAACAACAGACAGGCGGACAAGTGTTTCACACACGCTGCAACACAAGAACAGTTAATTACTTTCTTTCACACACACGTTCCTTTCAACACATTTTACAGGCTGCCCAGTCACCATCCACCTTCATACTCCAGTAGCTATTATCTTCTATTTACTGTTTTTCCAGTCTTTTCTGTCCTGTGATAAGGCTATCTGATTCTCTCAGATCACACACACTAATGGAGGAGTATTTGCAGTGATGGAGGCACAGAAACACAGCAGCAGACCTCTAAGTGTACTCTAATACCTACATGAGGAGCGAAGCAAATCTGTTTTGGAGCTATTTTAATCTGCACACAGTATATTAAAGGCAGCATGAAACAGAAGTTGCGAGAGGGTATACGCATGACGTCACCATTGGCTGGAGCGATTTGACAAGAAATCTGAGATATATTTTTACAGACGGCCTTAAGAACAGAGAAGCAAATTTATCGCTGCAAAGGTGGATTTGCAGTTATACTTTTGTGTTAATATGCTGAATTTTTGGGTAAAATCATACTACATTGTATTGACAATGACAACTCAATATTCAATATTTACCATCGTATATTCTGCATAATTGGATGTTTTTAAATAAACTGACTAAAACTATACAAGTTTAGAGCTGGACGATATGATGATAACATTGACATAAGTGTTCACCCGGATTTAGACCTACCTATATTGTATTTCTATAAAACGTTAACCAGCAAATTTGCTTTATGTATTTCCCCAGCGTCGAAGTCATGCACATGTAAATGTCAGGAAACAGGATTCCTGGCTGCATGTCAATATCCATGGATCACTGGATCTTTGGTAAGTTGTAAGGAACACTTATATTGAGTCCAACCTTTAATTTAAACTGAAAATCATTTGTTTTACTCACATTTTCCCCTATTAAATCCATTCATGCAGAAGGCTCTTTTGCCACTCAGTCCGGCTGAGCGGACGTCTCACGGCGGGAAAGTGACGTCAATGCATTACCCTCTATATCCGAGTAAACGGCTTCTCGAACAGGAACATTTTTTAGGCGGGACTTGTTTTTGTCCATATTGACAGATCTGTCTGTCTGTCTGTCTGTCTGTCTGTCTGTCTATCTATCTATCTATCTATCTATCTATCTATCTATCTATCTATCTATCTATCTATCTATCTATCTATCTGTCTGTCTGTCTGTCTGTCTGTCTGTCTGTCTGTCTGTCTGTCTGTCTGTCTGTCTATCTATCTATCTATCTATCTACCAGTCTGTCTGTCTGTCTGTCTGTCTGTCTGTCTGTCTGTCTGTCTGTCTGTCTGTCTGTCTGTCTGTCTATCTATCTATCTATCTATCTATCTATCTATCTATCTATCTATCTATCTATCTACCAGTCTGTCTGTCTGTCTGTCTGTCTGTCTATCTATCTATCTTTCTATCTATCTACCAGTCTGTCTATCCATCCATCCATCTTCTATCTATCTATCTACCAGTCTGTCTGTCTATCTACCTGTCTGTCTGCCTATCTATCTATCTATCTATCTATCTATCTATCTATCTATCTATCTATCTATCTATCTATCTATCTATCTATCTATCTATCTGTCTGTCTGTCTGTCTGTCTGTCTATCTATCTATCTACCAGTCTGTCTGTCTATCTACCTGTCTGTCTGTCTGTCTATCTATCTATCTGTCTGTCTACCTACCTATACATCTATCTATCTATCTGTCTGTCTGTCTATCTATCTATCTATGTCTGTCTATCTATCCATCCATCTATGTCTGTCTATCTATCGATGTCTGTCTATCTATCTATCTATCTATCTATCTATCTATCTATCTATCTATCTATCTATCTGTCTGTCTGTCTGTCTGTCTGTCTGTCTGTCTGTCTGTCTGTCTGTCTGTCTGTCTGTCTGTCTATCTACCAGTCTGTCTGTCTATCTACCTGTCTGTCTGTCTATCTATCTATCTGTCTGTCTACCTACCTATCCATCTATCTATCTATCTATCTATCTGTCTGTCTGTCTGTCTATCTATCTCTGTCTCTCTATCTGTCTATCCGTCCGTCCGTCCGTCCATCCATCCATCTCTCTATCCATCCATCCATCCATCCATCCATCTCTCTATCTCTCTCTCTCTATCTATCTACCAGTCTGTCTGTCTATCTACCTGTCTGTCTGTCTGTCTGTCTGTCTGTCTATCTATCTATCTATCTATCTATCTACCAGTCTGTCTGTCTATCTACCTGTCTGTCTATCTATCTATCTATCTATCTATCTATCTATCTACCAGTCTGTCTGTCTGTCTGTCTGTCTGTCTGTCTGTCTGTCTGTCTGTCTGTCTATCTATCTATCTATCTATCTATCTGTCTGTCTGTCTGTCTATCTATATGTCTGTCTATCCATCCATCCATCCATCCATCCATCCATCCATCTATCTATCTATGTCTGTCTGTCTGTCTGTCTGTCTGTCTATCGATGTCTCTCTATCTATCTATCTATCTATTTATCTATCTTATCTATCTGTCTGTCTATCTATCTCTGTCTCTCTATCCGTCCGTCCGTCCGTCCATCCATCCATCCATCTATAGTACCATGAATAGGATATTAACTTTTGCCTAAAATTAGGTTGTGAAATTTCATAGAATAATTATCATCTGTAAATATTATTATTACCTGGCAGAATACTTGTTACTTCTGCCACACGAGACTGCAGATAAGTGAACGGAAGCGTGTTCGGTTGTTTGCATTTTTGTTGGGACACAGTGTAGCAGGGATGCTGAACATCTGCAGATTGTGTGTGTGAGTGAAACAGAGCTCATTTGTGTATAATGAGGTTGAGGGAGCGAGTGACGTAACTGCTTTGGAATGAAACCGAGTGCGTTCGAGAAAGAGAGAGAGAGAGCAGGAGGGAAATGAAGAAACGGAGAAGGAAAACAAGACGTGCGTGCATGTTTGTGAGGAAGTCCCAGGGTGCCAACCTTTTAGCATAATGGCTTTGTCACTCGATCAAAAGGACCCGAGTAGGTGCAGATGCCCCGCTGCTTGTGTGTGTACATATATTTACCCAGAATTCACGTGAGTGTGTGAACATATCACCACATTTGCATATACTTGCTTTGTGTGTGTTGAACAGTTATTCACTTTTTACAATCCAAATGCAATAAATCATATTTTCACTTTATCACTTAAAAAACATTTACAATAAATATTACACAAAAATAGTACACTAAAGGATAGTCTATAAATTTTTCGGATAATAATTCAAATAAAGTAACTTATAAAATGTTTTTGGATGAGAGTGTGTGCATTTATATTTGTTTGAACACATGTGCAGGAATGTGTCTGCATCCCTCTTCTATGAGTGCTTTCCCCCCACACATTTAATTACCCATGAGCCTTTGCATGTGTGTAGAGTTTTGTGCATATATGTGCCTGTGTCCTCCTTTGTGTGTGTCTGATTTTCAGTGCTTTACTGCTCTCCTTTCCTCCCTCGTCGTTTCTTTTCTTCCTTTTTCCGAATGGAAGGGCCATCAATCAGAGAGAAAGAGAGGGAGAGAGAGGAGAGGAGGGAGGAGAGGGGGATATTGGCGAAGTGCCAGGGGAAGAGAGGCTGGCACACTGCCCAGAGAAAGAGAGAGAGCAAGAGAAAAAGGAGAGCGGGCGAGCAGTAGAGCGAGCCAAAACGAGAGAAGGAGAATTCAAGAGAGAACAAGCGCAGATAGAGGGAGACAGGGGGCGAAAGAGACACAGCGACTGAAAAAGAGAGAGAGCGCAGTGTGACAGATGAGGAGAGGAGAAAATGAGGGCTTTATTGAATACCTCAGTGCCTGTGACCACAATCAGTGATTAGAGCCTCATTGCTTAATATTTGCCTTTAAATGTTTGAAGAGAAAGAGAGAGAGAGAGAGTATGAGAGAGAGAGAGAAGGAGAGATTGGCTCCATTAGACATAAAAGCGGCAAACCTGCATCCGGGGGCATCACTTTAAAGGAGTGTGTGTGGCTTTATATTGCCACTTTTTATGGTTCTGCTGTTTTTTTCCCCTCTCCATTTTGTCCACTATTTCATCTCTTGCTCTCTCTTTTTCAGACACACACACCTCACTGCATAGGCTCCCTGAACGGATGGACGGACGGACGGATGGAGCATTTGTTCAGGGATTCAGTGAACACATGTATTCAGATATGAACTATTGAGATGCCAATCATGTGCAAACATCAGAGCACAGCTCTCTAGCAGCTTTCATTGGTCAAGGTCCGCCCCGTTGTTTCCAGGCGGACCGTTAAAGAACGCAACACACACGCGTCTCCAGGACATCCTGTATAATTCAACCAATCAGATGACGACTTCGAAACTCCTGAAGTGTTTCGGGATAAGTGTGCCATATGCATCAGATGTTCAGCCGACGGTCCGTAAGCGTGACATCTGAGGCTGAGACTAACTACAATCAAACAAGGATTAGAGAAGGGGCGGAGACAGAGAGATGTGGAATCCTATTAGGAGGCAAATCAGTTTGTTGAATATGAAAGCATTAGGACTGAAGCTCCGCCCACTGACACACAATCACATGACCCGCCACAAAACAGCCCCTTAAAAAAACTTGGTTGGTTGCTTCACATTTCAATCAGACGGTCTCATCCTGTCTAAGTGGGTGATTCTTAACAAAACTTTATGCTGATACTCAAAGGTTTTTCTCTCTTCGTTTTCTCTTTCTTGTCTTCCTCCATCACTCTCCATTCATCTGTGCCGGCTCACACAGAGAGAGTGTATGATTACCCTCTTTCTCACACATCTCTGAGGCTGGGAAAGACTGATTTTGTGAAATCAGTCAAAGGAAAGGAAAGAGAGACACACACAGCACTGTCTATTCTTACAGCAGACACTAACACTAAAAGCTGTTGATGAAGTGTGGCATGTTCACAGACTGTGCAAAGCCCGTTCATGGATCTTATGATGCATTTTGTCGACAGAAATGGAAAGGGATTGATCGCCTGCTCCAATCTGATTGGCTGGCTTAAAATAAAATAAATAGTTTTCATTTTTTATTTATATAATAATTATACTTTTAAAATGTAAACATGCTCCATGCTTTTAACAGTCCTTCATAAAGCATGCATGTACGAATGGTTATGAATGTGTGTGTGTGTGTGTGTGATTATGAAGTATCATGGAGGATTATTCTCTTAAACCCCATTAAAACCATTTTATTGTGCAAACGTGGGAATTCACTGAGCATGAATTGCGCCCACTGATAGTTTGGTTTATTTGCACTCACATGTTTATGTGGTTTCAGTAACTGATTCATGAAAGGAGTTATGCAAATCAGGTAGCATATTGAACATGATGTGAACAGTCAAGTTCCTCGTTTTAGAAGCTGGCATGCTCAGTTCCAAAAAGCATTGTTATATGTTACAAGGGTAAACGTTCACTTGAAATCAGACGTTTTTAAACCAGATCCAAACCACATCCACGTGTTACAAGTGTAAACGGTCTGATCACATGAAATCAGATGTTTATAAACCAGATCCAAACCACATCCATAAATGTTACAAGTGTAAATGGTCAGATCACATGAAATCAGATGTTTTTAAACCAGATCCAAACCACATCCATATGTTACAAGTGTAAACGGTCAGATCACATGAAATCAGATGTTCATAAACCGGATCAAAACCACATCCATGTATGTTACAAGTGTAAACGGTCTGATCACATGAAATCAGATGTTTATAAACCAGATCCAAACCACATCCACGTGTTACAAGTGTAAACGGTCTGATCACATGAAATCAGACGTTTATAAACCGGATCAAAACCACATCCATATATGTTACAAGTGTAAACGGTCAGATCACATTAAATCAGATGTTTATAAACCAGATCCAAACCACATCCATATTTGTTACAAGTGTAAACGGTCAGATCACATGAAATCACGTTTATAAACTGGATCCAAAATATCCATTTGTATTTCAAGTGTAAAGGTCAGATCACATGAAATTAGGCTATTACAAACCGGATTGAAACCACATCTATATTTAGTGTAAACAGTAAGATCAGAATCATTAAGGACACGACGCAAGCTTAATGTGATAATGTGTAATATTGTGCATGGCTGCAAACCTATAAAAAGCCTGTCCTAATCTGACTTAAAAACAAACTTAGATCAGTGTGACGTGTGAACAGAGAATAAAATGCTGTTTTCGAGTCCTAAAATACCACAGGCAAAACGGTTTAGTGAATTTGCCCCACAGGTTTATCTTACCTGTTTGTGCATCTCAATGTTGAGCCCGTAGGACATCTCGTAGTACTGTGGGAACACAAACGTGAAAGCATCAATCTGATGAATTAAACAGCAGTGAATCATCATCAATCAAATTAAAACCTCAGCGGCCTGACAGACACTAACGACGCGCTGAAACTACAGTAAGACGAAGAGATTTTGAGCGTTCAGCGTGACTCTTTCAGCAGGGAGATGAGCAGCAATGCCAATGATGAAGATGAAACCTGACACAACTGCTCGCTTTTTCAGTGTCTCTCTCAGTCTGTCACGCTCACACACTCGATAACCGCTCTGTGAGTAGCTCGATTTGAAAAGATCCCTTTTCCTCTTCTCTCCCCTTATCTCTGTCTTTTCCGATCGGCTCCCTCGTTACCGACCTTCCTTTCTAATCCTCCTCTCTCCTGCCCTTCTCCTCTATTATTCTGTAAACTCCATTTCCTATCCGTGATGTGTGCCTGACCTCCTCTCTTCTATCAAACCTCTGAGGTTTAATCTCAGGATTAAAGTCTCATCATATCTAATGACAGCGCCTGGAAACCCCAAAGGTGTCGATATGAGGTTAACAAGCGGTAAAATATTTCAAAGTTTAGACACACCTACCTATTCATTCTTTTATTAGTGCTTGCGAAGTATCTATATTAATATACCTGGTTCTTCTATGGGCATGAATGAATTGTGTGGCTATGGAGATGTATAGTTTTTAATCCTAAAACCCAGAAGAGTATTAGCATTGACCAACCTGTAGGAATTTCCAATGTGTTCATAAAATGGCAATTTTTAATTTACAAGTAATATAAATTGAGTAAAAAAAAAATTTGTATATATATATATAATAACATTTTTGTTTTGCAAAGAAAGTCATGCATTGAAACAATTTTGTCTACAAAACTCATTTCAAGCCTCTATATAAACCTTTAAACCAAAAGGATTTTAAGACCATGAAACGATAAATCCAGTCAAGTATGTCCAAACTTTTGACTGGCAGTTTAAATACAAGTCTATAAAATGAAGCATTTTAGACACATGTAGCGCTGTATTTAAATTTATTGCATTTCCAGTATTGATCGCTCCGGTGGGTGATGGATTTTGGATAAAGCGTGACAAAACAGCAGAACTATTTCCCCATCTATCTGGTCTGCTGGCACACACACACACACAAATATAAATCACGTTCGCTGGTTCTGCATGCTGATAGTGCAGCAGGGCCGCTGGAAACAGTTCCGCTTTAAAAAGCTCTGCGGCGGCCCAGAAGGCCATTCAGCGGCGCTCGTATTACCTCCGCTACGGCCAAAAAAGGTCTCTGCATCATTCCACACCAACATTAGTTCTCAGCATGTTTTGATGTAGAATCAATCCAGGGAGAAACCGCTGAGCGACAATTCAAATTCCCACTAAAATGGGCGATATATCAGTCAATTAATCGACCTGGCTGACATATCGGTACCAACTGAATGGAAATGTCTACATTAAAGCCGGGCTCAGACTACAGGAGTTTATAAATCTTAACCGATTGTGAAATCTGGTTGAATTATGCACATAAGTAGAGTCTACACAGATTTTCTTCTTTTTAATCTCAAACCTGCACACACACTACAAGATTTGAAAAACCGCTGCGCATCACACACTACAAGATATTCTTAGGCCGTGTGTCCACCAAAGCGTTTTTAGCCAGCTGAAAACGCTAGGCGCTCTGTTGAAAACACCTAGCTGTGGGCGCTTGAGAGCGTTTTGGCAGCGCAGCGTTTTTTCAGCTGAGACGCTTCGTTGCTATGATACAGAATATTTGCGCCACAGTTTTTGTTCGGTTAGCTCTTCTTGGTTTATGACGTTGTACAGAAAGAATGTTGTGACAGTTGGTCGGTGTGGTATTAGTCCCGCCTCTCCTCCACTGTGATTGGTCGGTTGGGTAAAAAGTGACAGTTATGAGCGCTGCGATTTACCCAAAGTTGAACATTCTTCAACTCTTGGCGACCTGTAAAAAACGCTAAGCGATTCAGCGTGAAAAAAAAAACCACTCAGCGCCTCGTTACGCTCATGGCGTTTTAAAAACGCGGCGCTCCCATTGAAAACAATTGAAAATACACGCCAACCGCGTGAAACAAACGCTTTGGTGGAGACACGGCCTTAAAGTCCCCCTGTAGTCAATCATTTTATCACTTAAATATCACTAAAATTACATATATTCAAGCTATTGAAAAAAAAATGTAATTAAAGACTTTTAAATAACTACACCTTTGCCTTATTTAGAATATGCGGTTCTATGAATATGCAAACTAGCCCCGCCTCCACTCACTCACACCAGCTCAGAGATCCACTCGTTGCCGATCACACGTTGACCTGATTGGTTACAAGGTAGTTTGTGACGACAGAAACACCAGCGATTTCAAACCGGGTTTTTGAGATCGTCTTATGTCGACTTGCACATGGTTTGTCTTAAAGCATATTAAAAACACCACAGACATATAAACAACATTAAAATCTTGATTTTGACCACAGGGGGATTATCATGCCAGATTTAGTATCTCAGAGATACTGACAACTTTCTAGAACACATCATGGCCTTGAGTTATGTACAGTCAAGCATGAGTCAGATGGAGTTGTGGACAAGTGATCTATTACCTCGACCTACACACAGTCCAGTAAATAAAACGTTTAATGAAGCTGAAATAGTCAGCGTGTTGTGTCTGCTGTCTCCCTAGAGGAAATGTTGAATGACAGTGTGCCAGACGGGCGATGGGACACCTGCAGCTCTTTTTCTCTTCAAAGCGGTTTAGTCTTTTATGTTCAGCTTTATTAAGCAACTTTCAGTTTCCTCAGTTACAATATTAGAGATAAAAGATAGTCCGATGACCCGGGGTCAGGTGTAAGAGAGTTTGGGACCAGCTGACGGGCCTCTACCATGACCCAACAAGACATTGGTCATTTGTTGTGCTCATGGGGACACAAGTTCTAGTCCAGGGTGATATCCCTCTCTTTTCCGGTTCTTTCCTGTCAGTTCTCAATTATCTGCAAACAGCACTTTGTACTGCCACACTCTCTGTACATTTGACTATTTATTCATGTCTCAGTTCTATACAGTCTTTGCACTCCCTCAGGTTGAGCCATTTTCTATTAGTATTTCAATGTTTATCCTTTATATAGTATGTTTTGCACAGTCTATGGAGCGGACCAGATTTCACTGCAGGTTATATTCTGTATATAAAAGTGTCTAATGAATCTAATGTATAACTTCAAATAGTATTATGTTCCTAAAACATTTTTTTTATATATTTTTTGTGTGGTGGAGCCAATGAAAATATTGTCAGGATATGAACAAATGAGAATTATTAGCAAAAAAGAAAAAAAAGTGTGTGTTGCAGATGCAGTGGTTTACATTGCATGCTTGTGTATTTAAGCTCATATCTGAGGTGTCCGTGACATGATGTTGTTTTTTGTGATTGTGTTGTTATTCTGGATATCAGTGGGATTTTGTTACGCTTTTGGCTCGTAATGGCTTAATATTCTCGCGTTCCCTCGCCGTGTCTCATTGTTATATAAGCTCTCTCATGTTATGTGCATTCTCATTCTACACCGTGAGTGTGTATGTGTGTAATCCCCCCGAGTCTACGAATGTATGTGTGTGTGTGTGTTGTCTGGAGCAGATTGCGCACGGCATGTGGCGGATGTAGCGGGGCTCAGTGCGGCGGAGGTTCAACAAAGCCTCTCCTCCTGCCGCAGCCGTGGTGTGTGTGCGTGTGTGTTTCTCTTTGCAATGCATGCGTGTGTATTAGTCTTCGGCGGTCTAACGAGAGGCAAAATGTACTGTGGGTGTCCCTTGGTTCAACCCGGCAGCTGTTTGCCATCCGTCGCTCGTACACATATCCTGCTGTGTCGCTGGACACTCGGCTCTTGCTGAAATCTCTGTAGATGTGTGTGTGTGTGAGACAGTCCACTCCTGTACTGCATGCAGCTGTGATCTTCTAAGCTCAGACACATTGATTGGCTCATCCTGATCCAGTAACACTAGACAGGCAACATTGATGAGATGTAATTTCCATTGGGTTATACTCTCAGGATCATCGCATCAGCCATGACCCCATTTACACCAAACAGCCCAATTTGAATTGACTGATATAAAAATAGCCACCCTCTAAGCTCCAAAAAAGGAAATACTAAATGTATACTAAATATATTTGCACTTCTAGAAAGAAAGAGTTTACGAGGAAAAACTTTTAAGAAAATTATTTTTTTTAGGTTTAGATTACGTTTACATGACAACGATGTAAGAAAAACGGAAACGTTTTTCATTTGTGTTTGTGAAAAGTTTCGCGTACAGACGTCAACTTCGTCAAAATGATCCTCGTTCACAATGATCCATGAAAACGACTAAAAACGCTGTATCATTTATGCCAGGCCAGTAGATGGCGATGTCACTTTGTAAAGAAACACTACATGCCTGTAGACTGAACACATAATACACATGCATGACGTCACCATTTTCACAAATTCCCATTTTAGTCGTTTACACGGAGACGTTACGTTTTCAAAAGTTTGCATTTTCAGGCCCCCAAAACACTGTTGTTGTGTAAATAATAATCTGAAAGTAAACTAAAGACATATAATGTCTTTTGATTACTCAAAATACACAGATTTATTTTGATGTTAATAGTGTTGCTATAGAAACACATAATTCAGATTCTGAGAACGGTAATTACGGTAAATACGACATCGGGTGAATTCAAGATGTAAATGCTGAGCATTCCACCTGTGAAGGTAAATGGGAGATTTTAAGACAGTAATCTTAAAGGAATAGTTCAACCAAAAAGAAAATTATGTCACATGTCACTCCAAACTTGTATGACTTTCTTTCTTAGAAGAACACAAATTAAGAAATGTTGAAGAAATCTTTTGTCTATACAATGAAATTAAATGGGGTCCAAAACAATATTGATTGGACCCCATTGACTTTGTGTTGACACTTTTTTCCCCCCGCGAAATATCTTTTTTGGTGTTTCACAGAAGAGAGAAAGTCATACAGGTTTTGAACGACATGAAGGTGAGTAAATGATGACAGAACCATGATAAGTTGTGTATTAAGAAATTCATCGTCTTCTTAAAGC
The DNA here is from genome assembly GCF_949152265.1 of Phoxinus phoxinus. Classification (NCBI taxonomy): domain Eukaryota; kingdom Metazoa; phylum Chordata; class Actinopteri; order Cypriniformes; family Leuciscidae; genus Phoxinus; species Phoxinus phoxinus. The sequence continues at coordinate 14,546,705 of NC_136895.1, read as the reverse complement.
CAAGACGTTATTTAAATTAGCCACAGAAAAAGCTGTACCATAAATTATTTCATTATACTTCCTTTTTTTCCCCAGAACATAAAGTGACATTATATGAAAGCCACGAACGTCGTAAGTGACAGTGCTGTTGGCGGCTGTTCTTGAATCCGAGACTGAATTATGAGTTACCTGGCAAGTTTCCTGACAGACGGAGGAAAATTGTGAGTGCGTTATCAGCCACACAAAACCAGAGCCGTGATTCATAGAATGCCAATTCATATCAGAGCAATTATAGATTAAGCAAATTGCAGAAAGCCATTTGATTAAATTGAATTTCAAATTGAATAAAACCTTGAATAATTAGATAAGTATGGAGGAGTATGGCAAATTTCTGAAAAGGAACACTATTAACTGAAATGCAAACAAATATTAATGTGTACAGCAACACTATAACAGTAATATCTCCCATTTGCTCACATATATGCATATAATCTCTCAATTATTTCAGTTTAAATGGAGACTTTCTCCAGTTCCTAAGATTTTTCCTGAAAAAAAGATCCTAGTAATCTAGAAGAGTTAGAAGAGATCGAGAACCACGGCTGTTATGTCATCGGTACGGTTCCAATTCATAGTTCACATTTAGCCAAGTACAGTTCTAATCCCCGGATGTGTTCTGGCTCCGCCCCTTTTAACGAGGATGCATCAAGAGGTGACTTGTGGATCATGAGACAGCCAGGTATCCCAGAATGCATCTCGCACCAACTAGCAAGCGTCAATGGCAGAGGAGAAAACCTGCATACTCCTGCTATAGTTTCACGAAATGTAGTTGTAAGAGTTTTCAGGTGAGAATGTAGTTGTTTAAAGCTCAAATGTGGTTTATTAATAAAGTTTTTAATAAAGAAATTTTTCTCCGACATTCAGCCTTACCTCGGCAAGTCATAAGTTACCTCGACATTTGCCGCTGGCTCTGATGTCTCTATAATGGTTAAATATGAGATAATTCATCTTGTGTATATCTTAGGGCAATATTTGGTCTCGTGAATCTATTATTTGTTCCCGGGCATATCGTTTTGGCTGAGGGCAAAGTTAAATTTCATAATTTTACATATTTTAATACTGTTGTGACTAGAGCGCTGAATTTCTATGTTCGGCTGAATTGTTTGCCGGTCTTTATTTCCTATTGTATAAGCTTCATATTTATACTTTTATAATGGTTATTATTATTGCTCATTAAATCTGACATTTAACAAAAAGAGACTGGGTTGTGTTTTAGGTTTTATTCTTTTTATATATATTTTGTGTTTTATTTTATATTCTTGGTATTCAGAAACGCTTCATAAAAGTGCAGTGGAATGCAAAAATGCATTCTATGTGAACAACCGCTTAAGGTACCTACCACGTTGGAGAGTCAACTATATATTTATATATACTGTAATTTATGGTTATCATATATACTGTAATTTATGGTTATCATATATACTGTAATTTATGGTTATCATATATACTGTAATTTATGGTTATCATATATACTGTAATTTATGGTTATCATATATACTGTAATTTATGGTTATCATATATACTGTAATTTTATGGTTATCATCATACAGGTATATCGCAACCCCCCTAATCTCAACAATGTGCTCAGATTTGCCAAGATACCAAAGTCAAATTAGACATAAAATACCTCAAAAGATCTCAAACATTTCTCATCGTGGCTAGACGGGAATATTTTAAGCCTTAATAGTTAAAAGTGAAAGTTAAACTGAAAGTAAATTAAGATGTTTTGGCAAAATTATTATTATTTTTTTTAAATAGCTTTGAAAATAATTTTTGCAATTAGATTTGGTGCCGCTAATGGAGCAGAAATTGCACACCGTAGCTTTAAATGAGAGTTAAAGTCAAACTGAAAGTAAATGTATCGCACTGCTACTGCTGTTTGCTTAACAATTAGATTTGTTTGGTTTGGAAATATCAGTTATTTTCCATCATACATCAAACAAGCATCAAAATCTCTCAAAACAGGAGCAATCCATTAGTATCATTTTTTTTGTTTATTTGTTTAAACCCTCTGCACTCTTTAGTTCCCTCTCTCTCTCATTCTCACACACATGGCAGCACTCAAATGTTTAGCTCACAAAGAAGTAATCGTTTTCAAATGTGTCTTATCCTTTCTGCCTTCCTGGTTTTGCCCTTCTCTCCCCTTCTCTCCCCTTCTCTTTCTCCTGTTTTTCTTTCTCTGCCCTCATCTTTTCTTCGTCTTACTGTCTCCCGCTGCGTCTTTATACTGTCTCTCTCACTCTGTCAGTTCTTCTCCTCTTCATCTTCTCTATCAGCCTTTATCTTCCCCTCCTCTTTCTTATTTTTTTACTGCTGTGTTTCAATCACCGCTCTCTCTCGCTCACTCACTCTTTTACTCTCCTCGTTCGTCTTTGCCGCTGATCTCTCCTTATGTTCTCTCTCTCTGGCGCGAGGGCAATCTGTGACAGTAATGTTCGGAGGCGAGCAGAGAGCATCAGACGGATGAGTCGAGGCGGGGGTGTTACTGCAAAAGCAGCGCATTAGCCCCCTCGTTCGCTCCATCTTTCTATCCTCGGCCGCCCCGGGGTCTGGATTACACATAACGGCCACAGAGTGACCATGTAGACGGTCGCTCATTAAAGGCTAGATCATGATGGCCCATCAGCAGACGCACACAAATACTGCAATTCACAATCTGACACTGATTTCCTGAAGCGAATTCGTACCTCGGTCTTCCACATATATTAAGACAAAAGTCACAACTTCAACAAGCTTTTTTAAACCATAGCCTTGTTATCTATATTGAAAATTAATATTTAGACCTATCTATATTATTAACCCTCATCCTTCCCTCGGGTCATTTTGACCCCAAACTCATTTTTTTTAAAATTGAGTATTGATCAGAGGGGTCCAAGACCCTTGGGCTTTTGTTGCACTTGAATTTTTTCATTAATTTGTGTGTGTATTTGTGCTTCAAGGAGTTTTGTGGTAAAAAAAAAAGAAAAAAGAAAAAAGTACCAAATCCTCCCTTTGTCAATTTGACCCTCTTAGGGATGAATGGAATGCAAGGAATGCTTCAGTACACATAGAAAAACCTAAAAAAACAAAAACTTTACCAAAAAACTATTTTATAATGTCTACATGTGTATCTGAATGCATACTGATGTGAGGAATGTGCTTAAATTACTATTTATTTATTATTTATTGATCAAATCTAGTCATTTAAAGGTAAATTAATACTAATTAAAATAGAAAAAAATATGATCAAAATTAAATAAAATGTAAGTATAATTTTAGGGCTTCGGGTCATTTTGACCCACGAGGGAAAGATGTGTTACAAAGTGCGAAGTAAGTGGTCATGACAAATCAAAATTGCCTTGATATTTTCACATATAAGAGGTCTTTGTACCATTAAAACATCCTGCGATTCTCATAGCCTAAAACATCTTCCTCATTATAAACAAATCATTTATTTAATCAAGCTCCAAAAAGACTCGTTTTGACATTGCAGGATCTGTGACATCACACAGGCAAACACATTTGCATATGACTGCCTCCAGAGCAAGACATCGACGAATAGTTATTCATCATCGCACTATAGGCCCCGTCCACCGGAGTTCAGTCGCTTAACGGCTGATATTTGCCTAAACTAGATGCGAGCGTCGCGTCACGTCAAAAGCTGACGCTGTCTACACTGGATACAATATACAGATGCGTGTTCATTTTCTGACACACTCCACACACTTGAGTCTACCGACAACAGGACAAATGGAAGAGCGTCCGGTTAAAAACAGATCGTTTGTGTTTCTGCATAGACTTCAAAAGGATCCCAGTGTCGAAAACAAGTGGATGGTTTATTTTAATGCCATCCCGGATCGTATGGAAGGATTTTGTTTGTTCGCAGCATTTTGTTTGATTTTGATGATTTCATAATGCTTTATTGTCAGTAAATTACGGTTTTAGATGGATAAAGTTATCAAAACACCTTACTTTAAGACCAATACCACAACTCGAAAATGTTTGTGAAATCATATTTGTGGAGTTTTGCATAGTGGAGAAAGAGATGAGACTTTCAGCATTGCTCAAAACATGAGGAGTGTGTGCGCCAGCCAGTGCACCATGGCACCGAACGAGGTTTTTAACGCTTGACTATCATCCAATTCACCGTCTCTGTTGCTTTCGTTAGCCAGGAGGCTAACGCACCATCGCAAATGAGCTCTACAAACTATTTCATGCCCATCAACATATAAATCATTCACTAAAAGAGGAACAAGAAGAACACACAGTCCTCCGTTTAGTCGTCAAAGAGAACAGAGAGAAAAATGTGGTAAACTACAAATGCATTGAAATAAGAGGGAAGGCTGTTGAAACAAGTCTTAGTCTACATGGCAGGTCTAGCGGGCTAAATATAGCCTTCTGGGTTATCTGCTTTCTGCAAGCACCGAATGGCTGTTCCCTCTCATTATTTACATGTCTGTGCTTGCGATCTTTGTTTCTCTCTTCATTCCATCCTCCTCTCTTTCTGGCTCTCGCACATCACCCGTCCTTCTCCCTCTCACTTTTTCATCTCCCCAACCCCTATCGTCATCCCGCTGACGTGTCCTCGGGTTAACCAAACACCCCCTAACATCAAATCAAACGCGATCTCTCTTTTAAACACAGAAGGGCTTTTATGCTGCATTTACTGGAGCGTACGGCAGATCTGACGATATGAGGGTTGAACAAGCTCACCATGATATAGTGTCGCTGCATCTCTGTCTTCTCGCTGGCCAACTTCTCACACTCCAGCTTGAGACTGTGAAAAACACGGAAGAAAAATATGAATGAAAAACACAGTAGAAAAATATATAACTTTTGATGTTAATTTAACGACTTAATTTAACATCAAGCTGACTTCCCTGAAAGGCGAGCCGTTCACATGCTGACACAATGCAGATAGTTCACTTAATCAGATTATAATCCAGTTTACTTACACAAATCAAAACAACCTGATTCACTTAAAGGAATCAGAAAAAAAAACGATTCATTTAAATGAACAAGAATTAACCAATTCACTTAAATAAATCAGAACAAACCAGTTCACTTAAAGAAAATCAAAACATTCTGGTTCACTTAAATTAATTAAATTAACCCAGTTTACTTAAATTAATAAAAATAATCCAGTTTACTTAAATCAGAACAAAACAATTCATTTCAATTAGTAAGAATAATTCAATTTACTTACAAGAATCAAAACAAAAATGACAGAAAATGGTAAAGTTTAGTCAAAAATGGCAGACATTTGTATTCCAAAGAAGTTAATGTACTATATTTTAGTTCAATAATGTTTTTTATTTAATATTTTTAGGGGATTTTATGGTACTAAATTATATTTACGCTGTATTTATAATCCATTTATACGTACGCTGTACAGTACATATAATCCATGCTTTAGAGCACAGACTTAAGTATGATCTCTTTTCAAAGACGACACTTGGCAGATTATTGCTGAAGTGAAAAATTGTTTAAAAAGTGAACTTAAAAGTTACAGAACTTTACCTTTATTGTTATGAAAAATGTGAAAAAAATACTATTTTACATTTTTATGAAATATATATTTTCAAAAACATTTTTTTATCAAAGCCATAAATCTAAACAAGCTACAGTTTGTTCAAAATTAGAGCCTGAAATCTCAAACTTTGGCCGCAGTACCAAAAGTTTTCATTAGATGAAATTCGTCTCCTATTAATTTCCAATGCGGCCATTTTTGACTGCGAGGAGCAGTCCATTTGTGACCATTTTTTTTTCAGGACCATTTAACCTGTTCGAATCATGTCCATGATTTTTTTGTGTGTTCACATAGCAAGTGCCAAAACCTATACCAAGTTTCGAACCATTCTGATGAATAATAATAAATAAATAAAAATAATAATAATAATTTCAGTCACTGCAGAGGTTAAATTAATCAGAACAAACCAATTCACTGAAAGAGAAACAATAATTAATCAATTCGCTGAAATCAATCAGAACAAACCACTTCGTTCAAAGGAATCAGAACAAATTGATTCACTTAAACGAATCAGACTTCTCTCGTGCTACTGACAAAGGTAAGATCAGCAGAGCTTTAATTATCGTGTCAGTTTGCTCAGCTGTAACAATGTAATATAAAACCATTAATTCTTGGGAAAAGTGGCTTGTTGTTTGAAAAGCCAGAGTGAAAATGCGGTTAGTATCACCACTTTTATACATTTACTCTCCAACTTGGGGGTGAATGCACATTTCAGTGAATAGCACATGAAAATGTTGAAGTCATACTGCTGTCTACAATATAGTAGCATTAATTCAACACGTCCAGCCAGTTATTAGCCCGTGGAAGAGATAAATCAGCTTGTGCGATCTCACCTGTGATACTGAGCCTGTAGGAACTGGAACTCCTCTTTAATGCGGTCCAGAGTCTCCAGCACTGTGAACTTAAATGACTGTCCAGGCTGCAGAGGAACCTACGGAGAGAGAGAGAGAGAGAGAGAGAAAGAGAAAGAGATGGCTTAAAAATCAGTAAACAGCCATCACTCTGTGCTGGGAGATTGGACTGGGTAAATTAATTTATCAAAAGTGACTCATTGAAATACAAATGAAAATGTGCTCCCACCACATTATCTTTGACCTTGGCCTCACTACAAACACTTCATGCATTTTTAGTAAGAGAGGAGTGAAAATTTGATAACAGCAGCACTTCTATGGGGTCGTGGTAACCCTCGTTCTGCAAAGCTCTCACAAGATTGAACACAAACTCTTAGTTGCCACGAATGTGCTTCCCAATGTCAAGACCAAATCTTTAATTTTCAAATTGTACCGTCAGATATTCAGAATTCAATTTGTCCAAACCCGTTTATTTACACTTTATTAATAATTACAGAAAAGGCATTTCTTTACTAAACCCAAATCTATAATGGTAATGCAGACAGTTCACTAAAAAGAATCCGAATTCCAAACGAACCAATTAACTTGACATTGACATGAATCAGATCATGAACCAGTGTAGTACGAATCTTATGAGTCACCTCTACGTAGTGAATCAAAAACATACTGCTCGACCAGTGGAGTCTAATTCCAGGAAGAATGACTCCTCTGGTTGGTTCTTTTTATCGAATCAAAAACAAACCACTCAACCCAAACTAATGACTCTTAAGAGTTCATTCTTTAAAGTGAACCAAAAGAGTACAGGCATCTGCATCTTAAATGTCTACTGACCTAGTATATAGAAGTCGAATACAGTATGTGAAAACTGTACGTCTGAACTTGCAGCATTCATAAAACAGTAAAGTACTCAGATGATTTACTACTTCCAGTGAGAATCTAAAGTGTACATCCGATGGACACTTAAATATCCCCATGAGGACACAAGACAGGAGTTGTGAATGGCAGAGCATCAATTCAACTGACGCAGTTGGTCACATGACAATGGCGGATGTAGTATACGTCCGAATTTCACTAACACTGTACAGAACATACTTTTTAACAGCCACAAAGTTGTTTTTTAAATGCAGTAGCTACTTAGAGAGATTATGGATGCTGCTAAAGAGTTTAGACTAGTTTGATTCCTGAATGAATGATTCTTCTGAGCAGTTATTTTTAGTGAATCAAAAAGACTAATGAATCAATTGTAGAGATTACTGAAATAAGTGCGTAGTACTCTGAATTGTTTAACACGTTACCATGTTTACCACATCCACACAATTTCCCTCTGAAAACATTGCATGTGGGCCCACCTATGAGCAAGACCTACATGCTTTAATCTGATCCTACTTCTCCTCCTCATTAAGACCTGAGTCCTTTCCTTTGCTATTTTTAAACACGTTTGCCATTCTGTCAGCTGCTTCCTAAAATGGCCGCCTTTGTCCTGCACTCCTCCGGGCTTCCAGTTCTCTCTCTGAAGCTCGCTGTCCGGTGAGCGGCTGAAGATTGGCGGTTTCAGTAGGAGCTTAATTAGTCTAGACAAGCGAAATTCAATTAAATTTCAATTAGGCTAACGGTGGAGGTCAGACACTCGGTGAGCTTTCGAGTAATTAAGCTGCAGGAGAACAGCTGACTGGATGAGTTCAGTACACACCCCACAGTGTTTGTGTGTGGATAGAGGGAGGGGAGGGGGGGGGGGGGGCGTCATCATATCCCTGCTGACCCTCATTCATTCAAACACGCGTGTGTGTGTGTGTGTGTGTGTGTGTGTGTGTGTGTGTGTTAACTATCCTGAACGCCACACCACAACACAAGAACCAGGAATTAAATATTACTAGAACGTTTAGAGGAAGGGTCTCATTTTAATTACTGTGACAATTGGATAATTTCTCGAAAAATATTCTATTTTTACATTTTCTGAAGAAAATGTGTAGTTTCTGAGCAGAACCAGCTTCCACAATGCTAATGTTGTGAATGGTTGCTAAGCATTTGCTAGCGTGTTGTGCTGTGTTGCCACAGTTTTCCGATGGAATTGGGCTACTTTTAGGATCTTGTAATGCGATTGCTAGGATGTTGTGGGTGGTTGCCAGGGTGTTGCTATGCGGTTGATTGGGTTGTGGGTGGTTGCAAGAGTGTTGCTATGTAGCTGTCAGTGTGTCTTGTTGTGATTGGTAGCCTGGGCATTGACAGCAGTTGCTAGGGCTTTGCTCAAATGTTGTGGCTGGTTGCTAAAGTGTTGCTATGTAGCTGTCAGTGTGGCGTTATGCAGTTGCCAGATAATTATTATGCGGTTGCCATATTGTGAGTGGTAGCCTGGGCATTGACTGCAGTTGCTAGGGTGTTGCTATGTGGTTGCTTAGATGTCGTAAATGATTGCCAGGGTGTTGCTGTGCCATTGCTAGGGTGTTGTGGGTGGTTGCCAGAGCGTTGCTATGCAGATGCCAGGGTGGTGGTATGTGGTTGCTAGGGCGTTGCTGCACATTTGCTGTATAGTTGACATGTGGTTACTAGGATGCTATGGGTGATAACCAGGGTGTTGCTATTCAGTTGCTCAGATGTTGTGGGTGGTTGCTAGAGCATTGCTAATGCATTTTCTGGAATGATGATAAGTGGTTGCCAGGGTGTTGCTATGCAGTTGTTAGGGTGTTCAGGGGGGTTGTTAGGTGGTTACTTACTGGCCCAAGAAAAAAACATGTCCTATCAGGTCTGATGGTCAAATGGTGCAGAGTGATTTACATCAAAACAATGATAATGCTGAGTATTTCATGAGCAATAGTAATTAGCACTGCAAATAACAAAATAAACTAAATAAATAAGCTTTTAGTTATTATTAAAAAAAAAAAGAGTAGTTTGGACTATTAAATTGGAGGGATTCACAACATACAGTACAAGCATACATGCAAAACTTGCATATAAAAAAAAGAGCGTCTGTTTAGACACGACATTGTGTGTCAGACAGAAGGAGGGGGAATCCTGAAATCCAAAACTGATCCAGTTAATCTGGACGGAGGGGGACGAGGCAGACAGCAAGCCATGTGGGACAGCAGCTAGTCAATCACAATTTAGACGAGCTGCAGCAGGCAAGCCTAGAATTACTGGAGATTATCTTCTGAGGGAGGTCAAAGGGGGAGAGAGAGATGAGCAGATCCCATAACAATGGTGGGAAATGAAATCTCTCCCAATCGCCCACTCTGATCATCTCATATATCACTGCTCGAGTTGCTATTTTGGATACAATGTCTTAAATCGGCTTGAAGGAGGAGAGACGTCGAAAGAGGAACGGCCGAGACGAATACGGAGCAGTTTTCAGCTCGCATCCTCGCAGACAGGCTGGGATGGAGACATCCATGAAATAATCATCCGCTGGTGAAATATTTAGTGCGAAAAGGCGCACGAATAGATGAGGATCACCAGAGAGTGGGAGGAAGAGAAGTGTCAGTGTGATCTCGGGGGGATCTGGGTGAATGTGTGAGTGCGTGTGTGTGTGATCTCGCACTCTAAAAAACTCGTCTTTCTTTCCTGCCCAGTCCTGCAAGACCTTGTCTCCACAAACCGACTACAATTCCCAGGATACAATCATTTCGAGGTGCTTGAGTTCAGCAGGTACACCTCAAACCGGCTCATTAAACGGCTTTCCACTTTTGCTCATCATATCTGAAGCTTTCACCTGATCTTAAACCCCATTGAATGCTGGACATCGGGTGGCTGCTCGGGACTATATCTTGGCGACTCACTGACAATGCGGCTCTGGAGTGGCTCGCTTTGTGAGGCAGAGTAAAACCCATCGCTGTCCAATACTGGATTAGGAACCGTGGATTGGCAGGCAGAGAAAACAGCTTTTATATACTTTACAGAGTAAATCGGCAATGGATTGAGCTGAAAAGAAAGAGAGAAAGAAAGAAAGAAAGAAAGAAATCCTTATATTTGGGTTTCCGACCAACACGAAAGAGAGACAATAAAAGAGTGTGAAGATATGAAACCAAGTTTAACATCCAAATGTGGCCAGAATAAAAACATTTATTAAAACAATACGGCAGTGAGTAAAAATGAGCAAACCAGCTCAAACTATCAGCTCATTAAATAAGCATATGTGAATTTTGTGGCCATGGAATTTGGCCACATTTTTCACTTGGCCATCACATCAGTGCAACAGAAAGATGGCATTCACTCTCAGACACACACACACACGCAACAACACACTAAAAAACATGTATGAATATGGTGCAAATATAAAAAGTTACAGAGAATCAGAGAATGTATTAATAATCAAAGCAGCTATAAAGTCACGATAAAGGGTTGGGAAGTGAGGAAATATTTTTCAGGTGCCATGTTTATTACCAGAATTAACTTTTAGTTTGATTACGAAAAATATATTCTTTCCAAACGGTACATTTTTTAGTGAATCAAAAACATTCACTTCAACCAGTTTAGCCCGATTTCCAAACAAATGACTCTTATAAGCCGGTTTGTTTTAGAAAATCTAGTTTAATTTCCGAACAAATGAATCTGAACTTGAGCCTATTCTTTATAATGAATTAAAAATGCAGAGCGAGCAATGTAGTGTGATTCCCAAACAAATGCTAGCCAAGATTTTTTTGGGGGGAGGTGAATCACAAGCATGACCTTTAGTCTGATTCTTAAACAATGAATCTTATGAGGCGGCTCTTTTTAATGAATCAAAAATATACGGCACAATAAGTATAGTCCGATTACCAAATGAATGAATCTTATTAACCGGTTCTTTTAAGAGAATCACATTTCTGAATGAGCACTGAGCAGTTACTGGCTTATTCAGGCTCGCTCACTGAACCGTTTTTATCATACATGAAACAAAATCTTCTCTTTATGCCATCTTCACCATTAGATCATGAGTTCAGTAACCATATAAATGTTCTCATCCTGATACAACACACAAAGCACCTGCAAAGAGCGAGCCATAAATCCACACACTGCAAACACAGGTAGTTAGTGAGAGCGCAAACTCGCCTCATGTGCTACGTGCGCTAACACACTCATATTACAGCCTCTTATTTGTATCGGGTTCTTGTTGTGTCAAACATATCCACAGACCTCCTGTGCAGACAGTTCATGTTTCTTACACCTAACACATGACATCTATGGACTTCTCACCCTTAAACGTTGACTGAATACCATTGCCTCTAGATTCTTAATATCCAGGCCTAAAAACATGCAGTGCGTTCTGTAACAGTCGGAAACTGAAGGTGTGGCTGCAGCGGATTATGAGCTTTCCCTGCCCAGCTTTTTTTTATTGTTATTGTTTTTGGCTCACAGTAAACCTCCTCTCATTCCACCTTCCAATCCCCCTGCTTCAGATAACACGAACCACAAAAATCCAGTGGAACCAATTACCAGTCCTCCCGATGCAGTTTGCCTCGCAAATCAGGCTTAACCCTTTCAACAGGCAGGTATGTGCATTGTGCAGACTCTGACACATGCAAACACACTCATTTCACACTGATAGTCTCCATCTGATTTGCACTGCATGGTGTTGAGCGGTTAAACAAAACCACTGATGGATCCACCTCTGACTAGTACAACTTTGAAGTGTGCTAAAGGTGTGGTTACCAGGGCACTGCTATGTGGATGCGAAGGAGTTCTAACTGGTTTGTAGTGGTGTTTCTAGGGTGTTTTGGTTGGTTGGGCCAAGTACAAATGAGTACACTCTTAGAAACAAAGGTTCCAAAAGGGAGTTTTAGCCATATTGGGTTTCCCAAAAAATATTTCAGCAAACAGTTCTTAAAAGAACCATCTTTTTTCTTGCGTGAAGAACACTATAATGACCTTTTCCACTATAAATAACCTTTTGTCCAATGAAAATTTCATAGAACCACAGATGGTAGTAAAGAACCCCCATTTTTAAGAGCAAGTATGAGCAAAAGTAACAGTGATGCTTGGGTTAACTAGAACCGCTAATAAAAAAGCATGCGTCTCTGTGTTTTCTGAAAACAGAATACTTGCACACATGGACTTGATTTCTTAAAAGTTAGAGACCAAGAAAAGGTGTGAGCACAAAAGGCAATGTTTCTGCATGGTTACACACACAGACCTTTCTCACACCTTTTAACTGGTGTAGGTCATGTTTCACAGGCCGTAAGGGTAAAAATAAAACCTCGCTGAAGATTTCACTGGTCCTGTATCATTATGAAGCACATTCGACCACTCTGGCTAGGACATTTTTGGTGTGTTTGTTAAAGGAATGTAATGGGTTAAAATACAAACTGTATAATAAGAATTTGGGTCACACTGTTGATTATCACAGATTTTTTTTTTTTTAATCCACTGACAGTTATGTACTTACATCTCTTAAAGAAATGTTCAGGTCGTATTTCTTAGGCAAAATAAAATGCATTTAAAGTCCATCTTGTATCTTTAGTTTCTAAAACAACAACAGAATATGTATGAAGTCTCATGAAGAAATGCCAGTGTCAACTTGAAAATTAAATTAAAAAATAACAATGAACTCAATCAAATGCAAAAATGATCCTAAAATGTTTTTTTAACACCGTTCTGGACATTTCTTGATAGTTTTTGTGAGCTTCACCCTTACAACAGAGGTCTATGGGGCAAATATACAACAACAGACACTAACTCAGTCTCAAGGGACCTTTCATTCATTCATTACTAAAGACATCTGACGACTTCTTTGCTGAGGTCTAAAAAAAGCGAGGGAGAGGTGAAAAGGACTTTGTTTTTAATCTAAATCTAGATTTTCTTCTAGAAAAGGTAAAATGTCTATCATTCTGGATATTCCTTGGCAGTTTTGTGAGCTTCACCCTTACAATGCAAGTACGTATATGGGGGAAATGTACAACATACACACTAAATCAGTCAAGGGACCTTTCGTTCATTCATAAACACAACTGACTGATGCCTTGTTCTTTCATGTATTACAAGTTTAGGCTTGTACTGAACCACACTTAAAACAGGCTGCAATGTACGGTAGATTCTTTAGATTCTAGAAACGTCAATATACCAAAGAAAGATAACAAATAAACTTCCCACAGTGAGCCCTATCCAACCCCACCCACATACACACCTAAACCACTGTACATTTGCCCAAATGCACTATGACATCTATTAGAGGGGGGCGTTGAGAAAGGGTTATTACACAAACGAATAAAGACACACATTGCGTTATATTTCCTCCCACACAACTTTCTATCAACTGGCTCTTGAGGACACCTGGGTGAAGCTGAATATGCGTATGTGCGGCTGAAAGCCTAAAGAGACGTCTCTCTTACATCCAATCGCTTCATCTGTCCCATTTGGTCAGGATGTGGGAGAACGAGAGAGCGTAGCACTTACCGGGTGTCTGCCCTGCGGGTACATGGTCACCGGAGGGATGCCGGGTTGACGGCCAACGCGCTGACCCTCCGAACTCCTGTGTCCCCCTCCACCAGGGGACAGATCCCCGGATCGAGCTTGGGAACCCGGCTCTGTCCTTTCTGAGCCGCTGAAGGCTGTCAGCACATCTGACGGAGGGTCCTCCTAAAACAGATCCCCTTACTCACACTTAGACTGGATTTCCCCCCAGAATTCCCTGACGTCCCACTCCGTTACTGTCCGGCTCTCAGTCCCCACAGACCAGGAGACAGGGAGAAGCAGGGAATTCGGAAGAATCAAGTCCAGCTGTCTCGTCCTTCTGCAAATGTCCCCAATAAGCAACAAAAACAAACACGTATCTCCATTCGAGTCTTCCAACCTTGTAACAGTATCTCTAAACTACAGGGCTTCTTTGCTGAGGTCTAAAAAGGCAAAGGGGAAAGAGGAACGGGCTTTGTTTTTAATCTAAATCTAGAGAGGAAGAAAAAAAAAACACACAGGAAAGCAGGAAAGAACAGCAGGTCACTGGAAGATCCAGCAGGCTTTTCAGCAGCGAGCCCTAGACTGTAATATATTGTGCCTGTTGGCTTCAACACAAACACGACAGCCTGCTCAAGCTGCACTTAAGGTGGACCAGGCGAGATAGATAGAGGATAGATGGAGAGATAGAGACAGAAATAGATACCAGTACATGCACACAAACAAATATACATGATCGTTGCTTTGAACAGCCAAAAGATTCATATCATCGTACAGATAGACCTATAGGGGAAAAACACAAATTAGATATCTCAGTTGTGTTTAAATGAAGAGCAAATTGAAGCCTGCTTAATGAGTGTCCTGCTTATATTTTTCAACTGAAAAACAACACTTACCCTAGTTATCTCTCGTGTCTTTTCCAAAGCAGATCTCAATGTCTCAAACTGCGCTCAGATTCGCCAAATCTGCGATAAAAAAGACATTTCAATATGCACTCAACTATCATCAAATGTTTATTCCTTATATATATTTGTACTGGGTCTCAATTTATTCTTAGAAGAAATATCATATCAGAGACAAAATTCATACTTCAGTGAAGTATTACTGAGATCACAAATAAGTCTCCCGAGTATTGAAAGAGCGACCTCTGAGCAATGAGGTTTGCCTCAAGGGGAGAAACAAATCCGAAAACAAGGGATGTGATAGATTAGGAATGATTCAGTTTGCCAGAAATTCCCTGAAAGCACCTCATGTCCAACCTCATATTTGCACGTACGCCTCTGACAGAGGAGCATTTATCTGCCCTTTGAGAAATAAACTTGCAAATTTAGTTGTGATTGCAATACTCACGTCCTTGATATATCCAGAATGTTCACTTCATTTGTTAGTGTGACGCATCAGCAAATTTCAGTCATCCCCATGTTCTCATCTCTTCATCATTCTCTTGTTCTCCTCCGTCGTATTAGCGTGATCTCAGAGGTGTCTCTTGTTAGTCTGCGACACCTCTCAGGGTCAGGTATTGCCCTAATCGCCGTTATCTAATTGTGCGGATTAGACAGGTAATTATTCACACGACTCTCTCCCTTCAACCTATTACAATACTTGTGAAGCTGGCTGAGAACAGACAGACTTCATGGAAATGACCATCTTGACAATAATCTGCCCTGAACTGGTTGGGCTTTTGCATCCTGTAAGGGTTCATCAGGTTTAAAACAAGATAAAAAGGACAATTAGGGAAAGAAGAACTGGATAATGTATCAGAATTGCTGCATTTACAATTTATTCTGACATTTTGACATCTTTTGTCAGATCTATAATCAATAAACATGGTATAAATGGGCTTGTCATTCAGAAATGTACCTGTATGAACACAATTTACCACAATTAATCAAGTTCAGCATGATTCACATTTGATCCGAATCAGCACCGGTGGCAATTCGTTCTCAAATAATGTGATACAAAGTTCCATGCATGTAATTTCCTAATATATCATTTGTAACAATATTGTAAATAAGACATAGGCCTACTTGATAAGTCGTATTTGTAGAAATGTATAAAAGCTTGTAAAGGATAAAGAGGCTGCTGAATAGAATGTGTCGAGACTGTCCTGACAGCTTTCTTGACCAAACTTCGGTCTTGTGTTTACCTAAATATAAGCGGGGGAAATGACGGAAATACGCACAGCAATATCACAAGTCCCGTTGTATTTTATTTACTCTATTTATTTTTCCGTGTTCAAGATGTAAATCAAGTTATTTAAATATCAAAAGAGTAAATTACACGAGATAAATCACATCCCTCACCTTTCTCCAGACCACCTTAAAACTTGGAGGCTGTGGAGCACTCTCCAGTGGTTCTCTGATTGGCTGTAGCGACTCATCCGATCTAACCAATCAAACCTTCGGGTACCCACGTTGGTGCTTGACATCAGAGATTAAAAAGGACCAATTGCTGCGTTCGCGGCCACTGATTGGCTGCGGCCGGTGTGCAGCCCAGTCTACAGGGATTGTGGGCATTGAAGTTCCGATTATTCCGCGCTCCCCCCTCCAGCTGCCAATCACGCCGCATAAATGATCACCTATGACTGCTAATGACAAATGAGCAACGTGATGACTGCCTTGAACAATTAAGCGAAATAACAAATAAACACTCTCTTTATTCGGTGAGTCATAGTGGCTCTATGATAACATTGTAAATTAATGAGCAGATTGTTTATTAAACTGATGAAAATTCTGTCCTCATTGTTCTTCTGCAGTGCTGTTCCAAAACATGCATGGCTTTTTTTCTGTGGAACACAAAGGGAGCTATTATACCATTTCATCTTCACCATGGTACCACAGTGTTAGGCTACATCAAATTCACTGTAATATCTGGTAACAATGTTTGTAAAACAAAATTTAAAGCTAGCATTGTTACAGTGAAATGTGTGCATATATGTAGGCCTATGTAAGCCTAGGGAGTGCACATACGCACACAATGAAAGAAAAGAGAGACGACCTTTGTCAGTGAGTATCGATTGCCGTGATAGATGGGGTCTATTCTTTAACTGAACTAAGCTGGGATAGCTAGCGAGCGCATCAGTGTGGCCCGGCCTCCCGTCTCTCCAGTAATTAACTTAAGGCTTCACCTGTTGTGGCAGCTTGAATCAGAGTAGCGTCTCGCGCCATCAAACACCACACAGTCTTTCCTCAGTCATCTGCCTGTAAGCGTGTCATGAACTACAGATCTTTATCTGAAGATGCTGCTTTTCTTTCATTTTTCACACTCTCTGCTTCGGTAATGTAGCCTACATATTCCACAGACAGACATTTAGCAAACAAATGGGTATGTCAATAATAGTCCTACATTGAGACCAGTGTTGTGCCGAATTCTGACCCCCGCCAGAATATTATCCCATGGGTAGGTTTAGGATTAGGTGTGGGGGTGGAGTTAAGATTAGGGGGTGGGGTTAGGATTAGGTGTGGGGGTGGAGTTAAGCATGGGGCGCGGCCCAGTGCGAGGTAGCGGAAGCGGGTCCCCCTCTGTCCGATAGCGTGGGTACCGTTCACGGTCGGGTTCCAGGGGGCCCCCCTCAGGTCCGTTCGCCCCGGGGTCATGTGCACTTCCCTGGATGCGACTGTTCTTACTGGTGTTTGACGAATTTTTAGAAGGAACTCACGCGATCGGATTTTCGCGTGAGGGCACAGATTTCGGAAACGGGTTCAAGCATGTCACCCGGATTCGCCGAGTTGACCAACAGAAAGCTGCTTGGTTTGAAAGTGACTTCTGTGTGAGCTGTGCTTCATACATCGGTACAAGACTGACAATGACATACTTGCATACTACTCTTACTAGTATACAAGTATGCAGTTCTGAATTCAACATTAGTGTTCTTGCGGCCTTTAAAAGGTTATTGAAATCCATCACGCCACAAACAACTTCTAAGCAAAAAAAAGTTGCTTTGTCAAATCTCCCAGCATGCATTTTGGCCTCAATGAAAACAAACCCAATAAATAAACCCTAAAGTCCTACATCTAACTACGTTTCCACGCTTCTGAAGCAAGAGTGATTAAAAACCTTGCTGTATTTTTTTTTAGAATCGCCATTTTGTGATGTGAATTAAGTCGTAATTACGACTTGCAAACTCGTAAATACGAACTTCCCTTGAGGGCTTGAATCCAGCACATGATATCCACTACTGTATAACCTTGCAGTTACAGGAAGTAGAGGACGTTCAACATAAATTATGACCGATCCTTTGCTGTCCTAGAGGGTGATGGAGCTGAGTGGAAGATTTTGAAATTGTGAGACACATTTGCAAATTGTATCACGTCGGAGACTACAAATGAAAGTGAACGTACATCAATATGTATTAATCTGTATTAAAATCATCATAAAATAGCATTTGTAACCCATTTACTAGGATGTATAAGGTAAAACAGGATATTTAACGAGGGGAAGAAATAGGGCGGGAATTTATCCAATGGAAATTGATTGGCCTGTGAGTGCTAAGGTCACACATACGTTATGTTACCTACAACAGTAGCCAAAAACAATCATAGTTTTGGCTAATTATCACGAACCAACGGCCGCGGTGACATCATCACAAAAGGAAAGTCGTTTAAAGGCAGCGCAAGTTATATTACATTTGAGACAAACATTTATTATTTACAACATGCATGTGACTAGGGACATTTATTAAGAAAGAAAATAGGGTAAAAAAAAAAATTCACGCGACTGCAGTGAACAAAAACGGATGTTGAATATGTCAATGGACACTCAATCTCTGCTGCGTTTCTAATTTCTCATCTCTCTTTCTCTTTGGCTTTGCTCTGGTGCATTATGTAAGTGTAAAAAGCACTGTGAAGAACAAAGGTTCTTGTGACCAGATGTAGTGTGTGTGTGTGAGAATGGAAAGAGCTTGTGAAGGAAAACAGGGTTTGTGAAATAATCAACAGAATGAGAGAGAGGAAAAGAAAGACGAAGAGAGAAAGTGTATGCGCTCAGCCTGAGGGCCAGACAGTGCGAGTAAACACTGAAAAATTCCAGATAGCGTGTTTTGAGGATCCAGAGGGAATTTTGTGGTTTAAATGGCCTAAAAAACAGCTCAACTTAAACTCATAGGGGAAGTGAATTAACAGGCAGAGAAGAGGATTTATGCGATTTATTATAGGCACATGTTTCAGACTGAGGACACGACACAGCACGCAAACAAAGGCAACACACACACACACACACACACACACACACACACACACACACACACACACACACACACACAAGATCTGAAATTTAGTCTGGTCTGCAATAATAATTTGTACATGAGGTACCCCAAAAAACGTGCCGTAATAAAACGCTTGTAGTCTCAGTCGCTTTGAGCCAAGTGCCAACATTTCCTCTCCTCCAGGATTTGAACATAATCAGTTACATCCTAAAATTGTAGCAGATGTATCTGGCCCTCACGGCCTCAGAATCCATAACCCTAATTTCTTTCCATTAGTGGGTCAATGTGGCAAGAAGCAGCACCAGACTTTTATTTAGGACATGTTTTACCTTCCCATGATCCCCTCTGAGATCCAGCCTGGTATGGAAAGGAAGTGAAAAATGTGTTATATTTTTACAGAAATATTTATAAAGGCTGTAAACATTAAAGCACACCATATATTTATAGTTTGATAGCTTTTTCAAATGGATCATAAAGCCTACAACACAACTTTTTTGACTGTCTTCTGTTTTTTTTTTTTTTACTTTTTGACATGTTGGTTACAAAACAACTTCTTTTTTTTTAAACATCAGTCAAATTAAGGCCCACGATCAGCTTCAAATCCTTTTGCCGCGAGTACGGAAAGACGCGTTCAGCGCGTGCGCACTCTCGTGGAACTCTTTCCCAAGCGCTCAGTGGCCTGCACCCTCGATTTCGATCACCTATATACATATAGAATGCTGCATTAAACAATTTCGTAAGTGAAATAAATAAATAATAAATCAACCCTGTATAGTGGATTCTAATTGATCAAGGTAACTTTAGGCCTACATCCGTGAACGAGACATAGGGAAGTCAGCGAGTGAAGGGCATGACAATCTTGGACTGGAACGCAGCCTATGTTTCAGCTACAGATGGCGATAGAAATGGATTGTGAAACGGATTATATATATACATTATTCTATATCGGATGTGGATTGGATTTTGAGATGTGGGCGTTGCACTCAAAAGTGGAAGCCGATGAACGTAGGCAACATCTTACACTAAATGATTGGAGAATCCTGCATACGTCTCAAGAGAGAAGTCTGTCGTTTTCACTGGAAGGTCCAGTTATGACTTTTTGTTTAAACATTACAAAACATTATCAATAAAGTGCATTTAGAAAATAGGGTGAATGTTCATTTCATGCCATGCCGACTTTAAATTTGGATTTGTTCCTAACCTACAGACTTTGTAAGGCGTGCAATAAAGCGTTTGAGACATATTGGAGCTCGACAGAGTCTTGATCTGTACGGAAAAGAGCACTGAACATTCTGCAAAATATCTTCTTTTGTGTTCCACGGAAGAAAGTAAATCACACTGGTTTGGAACGGCAAGAGAGTGAGTGAAGGATGACACCATTTTAATTTCAGCTGAAGTAGTTTCTTTCAAGAGGTTTTACAGTGTAATGTAGTGTTTGTTGTTGTATTTGTTGTTTTGAAGGCATAATTGGACAAGGAAAGGATCTTGAAAATAAATGAGATGAAAGTTCTCTTCTCTCTCCGTGCGCAGCTGCAGAGAGGTCTGGCCAGTTGGCATGATGCCCGGCCCATGTCATGCCAATTAAGTTCATCAGCTAAAAGTCTTCCATCTGGGAATGCCGCCTGTTACAGACAACATTAACCCGTCCCGGAAAAACACACAGGATGTAAGAATTCCTTCTCCATTTTGACTCTCTTTCTCTTCCACCTTATTGATCTCCATCTTTTTCCCCTCTTTCAAGCCATTTCGTTTTCTTTTGGTTTGATTCCAGCATTAACCTTTATTGTTTGCAACAGTGTTGGATTACAGTGTTCACATAAAAAATGGTTTGTGTGTATGTGCAATGGGCCATTACAGATCACAATCCAGCTAAATAACTCCATCTGCTGGGTGCCTTGCATTAAAGAGACAAATCAGAATTACAAGAGCGTTCGACATCAGCCATTTAACGCATATTGTGAGGAAACTAAAGCGTGAATACTATACCACAGTGCAGCTGTAAAATGAAATTTCAGATCATAATGTTCCCTTAGTTTGGCTTTCAATCGGCTAACACTTAAAAAGGAGACGTGGTGCGCGGTGGCCACGTTTGAGATTTCGCTCTGCTAATTACAGAGGAACAAAGTGACTGAGTTAGGCGCAACGCAAAGTTTTATCTAATGAGGACATGAGCACATTCACATCGACAGCGAGTTGCATGAGAATTCAATGTAGGCATGTCTAGGCGTGCAACAAAGTCGACTACTAGTGGGAGTGAAGATATTGTTTACTGTCAACCACCACATTCACTCCCTCTTTCTCACTGATTTATCATCCATCAAGTCATTTTTTAAGTATCTCTTCATCTCCCCCCCTCCATTTTTGTGACTCAAACACCCTTTGATGCCAATGACCTGTTCTCCATTGGGCCCTTGAGGGCCTTCTGTTCCAGCTCTGGCTGATATATCACACTAAATATTGTTTGTAGCGAAACTTTGAGTGTAGGATTATAAATCACGTTTGATATTCGGACAGTCTATCGCAAACATTCACTGCTCTGTTGGATTGCGTTTGTCACTTATTCACTCTCACGCGCGCTCATACCGGAGTGTCAGGTAAGGAAATATCAGACAGAAGAAAATAACCTTGGGCACTGCATTTGACTGACTGCTATTCAGAAAAATGAAGGCATTGAAACTTCAAGTTAGGCTACAAAAATATAAGACCGCTTCAGAGGAAATATTTTATTTTTAAGGATTAAAGTTATAATTTCCCCTGGGATTTATATATGTAACCAGGGGTGTGTATAATTACAGTTCCTGGGATTTAAAGTGCACAAATAAACAGTACGGCTTTGTATTGAAGTCGACATGAAATCAAAAAGGGCCATGTTTACTTTCATAAAGCTGAAATGTGTTTTCCTCTCCACCTTTAATCAATATTACAGGTCTTATTGTGAACATTTCATTAATGCATGTCAAAAATGTCAACTTCATAATGTTCCATCAAAATATAATGATTCTGAAACAACTTACCATTTTGGTTGATGTCACCAAACATACTTTTTTGTTATGTATAAATGACTTTTTTTTAAATCAAATTATATTACATTCATACATGCACACTGAAAAAAAATTATAATATGATTAATAAGTTATGAAAACATATGTTTTTACCAAAATAAGTTCTTACCAAATACAAGATTCAATATCTTATACTCATATTTTTATGTGTTTAATGTAAACAACCACACTGTAAAAAAAATTGCTGCGATTATTTATCACAACTTAAAATCCAACATTGTTTCAACTTTAAAAAGTATGTGTTCATGCTTGACTTAAATTAGTAAGTTTAGTTAACTTTAGTTTAGTTTGGTTAAGTTGGATATTTAAGTTATCAACAAATTTTAACTAATCGCAGCCACATTTTTTACAGTGCAAGTAGATTGTACTTAAAAATGTAAGGCAGTAACTACCTATGACCCATTTCTGTGTTTTAAAAAAATTATAATAAAAAGTCTTTATTTAATCTTTTCAAACTATGCATCATTAGAAAGATCAAAGTATTGAGATTACATTTTTGACCTATTTTGTTATAAATATAGCGACAATAAGAGTTCATACCTTTAAGAAACTGTCATATAATTTACTGTTTTGTCTTTTCTCAAATTTGATGCACATTGGTCGTGCCACACTACCAATTTAGAAGACAAAAAGTTCTTCAATATTTATAATATTATTTACCCACACTTTGCACACATTGTGTACATCCAAGACCTCAGGGGTTATCATCATGATTCAGTTAGCACTGTGAGGTAAATGCCATCTATATAGTATACTATATATTTATATAAAATCAGAAGCTTTATGTGAAGTGTACAGAACCGGCTAAACCAAATGAGCAGAGTCCTTCGACTTGGCCAGGCTCTCCGTCTTACTCAGAAACATTACCACTCCAGGCCGCCTGTGACTGTGACAACTCCAGCGGTGTAAACAGACCACACAATGACCACATGCCATTAACCCAGCCTCTGCTTATTGGCGGTAGCAAAGAGTGCAGCCTTGTGGGAAACCATTTGGACGGAGAGGCGAGGGCGAGGTCGAGGCGTCCAGTAGGGATTCATTCAGGCCCATAAGCCCCTCCCATCATTATTATATTCGGCACATGAACCGTACCAGTCCAGTAAAAGTTAGTCAGGCATTTGTTGTATAAGGGTTGCACACCATCCAGAATTGAGAATGACTCAGAGAAAGTTGGGAAAGGGAGACGAGTGACAGAAAAGGTGTAAGAAAAGGAACAGAGAGGAGAGGTGAGAAAGAGTTGAAAAGTTGAAGTGGAGACAGACAGAGGCAGATGGAAAGAACAATATGGGAAAGAGTGACAGATCAGGAGAGGAAAAGGATGGATAGATTGACAGCAGACGGGAGAGGGAGAAGGGCAAAAGGGCAGTATTGTGCTGGTAGCCCGAGGTGTTTTCCTACTTCAGACGCCTGATGGATGGAGGAGGCGGTAAACGAATGAATAAAGAATGAGAATTTCAGATGAAAGAGCTCTCCAGGAATAACAGATTCTCCTCCATCAACACATCCAGGCCGAAAGGGAGAGAGGGAGAGAGAGAGATGGATTATAATAGTGACTTAGGCAAAAAAAAAAAAAAGTTCAGTTCAGGTCTGACAAAAAAGTATTTTATCCAAAAATCTCATTCCCACCCTCATGCTGTTCCAAATATTTATACAATTCTTCTGTTACATATGATATGGGAGAAATTTTGAAGAATATTCACACGACAAAAAAAGCAAGTTGATTGGTGAAACAGTTAGTAACTAACTAACCAACCAACTAACTAACTTCGATCCATTCAGAATGACAGACAGTCAAGCTTCTAGGACAGAAAAGTATCATAAAAGTAGTCCAACCAACTAACTGACCAACCAACTGACCAACCAACCAACTGACCAAACGACCAACCAACCGACCAATCCATCCATCTATCCAAGATGAGTAGCAGTCAAGCTCCAAAAAAGGACATAAAAGTATCATATAAGTAGTCCAACCAACTAACCAATTAAAGGTACACTGTGTAGTTTAAGTATTTTATTAGCTAAAATCAATGTCTTTATTCATAAATCCTCATTGGTGTAAAATTACCTCTGCCAATGATCTGACTTATCCTCGTAAGCGAAGAATTTCTTAGCTTTATTTACACGGGACGGGTAAGTCCAAGGAGTCTTCCATGTCGTTCCGCCATCTTGAACAAACTATAATAGCAGAGAGGGACAAAAAGCACTAGCCTACCTCAATGCGTTTCTACAACGCATTTTCGTTCAGAGCCAGCATAACGTTACTGAAACGGACAAGGAGATCAGTCAGAGGCGCTTGTCACTGGCCCGGCAAATTTGAAAGGCTGCACTGCACAGTACTTCATAATGCAGGATCATTATGCCGAGCCACAGGAGAAGGAATCTAAGTAAATATCGGGATAGCTTTTCCCAGGTGGAAAGAGCTAATAAAGGAGATAGACTTTGAAAGGGACTGTGAAGTTGCCTGCTTTCTTCTCGACAGGTAAGTCAATGTTACGGTCTAAATTATAAGCTTTTTTTCCATTGCTAGGTTGTGTAATTCATTACATAGGCAGCATAACAGTAGAACATCTTAATACTCAATGAAGTGCTATTGGAAGACGTTGTCATAGCTTCTTGGTACATAAAGGCTACCGTAGTTGCAACACACATTTGAAAAAGTGAGGAGCTAGAGAGCACTATTAGTTTGAATGCAAAATAAGATTCCGCTAGATGGGAGAAATTCCTACACGGTGTACCTTTAACCAACTGCCCATCCATCCTTCCATCCATCCATCCATCCATCCATCCATCCATCCATCCATCCATCCATCCATCCATCATGAGTGGCAGTCAATCTTCTAAAAGTACATCAAATATCACAAAAATATCCTAAAGGTCAACTAACTAACTAAGATCTATTCAACCATTCAGGATGAGGAATGGTAGTCCTTATAAAACAGAAAAGTATCAAAAAAGAATTCCAACTACTTAACCAGCCAACTAACTAATATCTTCCTATATAAGTTACGTATCCAGCCCCTCATGGAGACTTCAGATGCCCCAAAGAGACGACTCGACGCCTGTGACGAGACGACCCAACGCCGGCGATATGTTATGCCCTAAATTTATGATTAACTAACTGTATTTTTGTATGTACATTTCTGAAATGCATTTTCTGTAAAGCTGCTTTGAAACAATATGTATTGTGAAAAGCGCTATACAAATAAATTTGAATTGAATTGAATAAGACAAGAGGCAGTCAAACACCTAAAGAGACATCAATCAACCAACTCCAATAGTACTCCAACCAACTAGACCGCTAACTAATTTATCCATCAAGAATACGGGACAGAAAAGTATCATTAAAATAGTTGAACTAACAAACTAAATGTATAGAATATTATATATGTGACCTTACCTTGAAACATTTCTACTTGAAAAATAACCATGTACATCTAAAAATGCATCTAAGCAAAACCAACCCCAAAATAGCAGTTACCTTACTAGTGCATTGTGGGAAAGATGTGTGCAACCAGGAATTAATTTGATTCCAGACCAGTATATTTTAAGGTCATACTTCTCTCTGCAGCCTCATTCTATTGTTTAGGGGATTTTTTTCCCGGGATAAATGCTCTCAAATCTCAGAGCTGTCGGCCAAGTAGTGCTTTCTATTTACAGGAGAGGTAGAACGAGAAAAGGAGGAGTGGATGGATAGATGGATGGATGAGAAAAGAGAAGGATTAGCAAAACAGTCTGACAGTCCTTCTCTCCCATGGTTCAATTCTGCAAGCAGTGAGTCGACGGAGAGAGAGAGAGAGAGAGAGAGAGAGAGAGAGAGAGAGAGAGAGAGAGAGAGAGAGAGAGAGAGATCACCGGACAAGAGGGTGAAAAGAAAAATGAAGATTAAGATGAGTGCTCTGGCCATCGCCGGAAAGAAAGAAGGGATGAAAAAAAAGAACAATGGGATGATGAGTCTCTGGTGTGAGCCTGAATGAAATAGAAAAAAAGATAACTAAAGACAGAACGAGAGAGAAAAGGATTGACGGCTCACATGAATAAACCAGAACAGCACAGAACAGAATGTGTCTCCATTAGCAAGCAGTGAGACAGACAGAGAGACAGAGCGAGAGAGAGAGAGAGAGAGAGAGAGAGAGAGAGAGAGAGAGAGTAAATCATGATTAATCAACAGCCTCTCGTCTTTTAATGATCACCCTTCCGCCCATCTCTCTTTCCACGCTTGACACAGGAAACCTGCCAACCTAAGCAGAAAATGCACTAAGCAGTCAGTCACTATACAGACGACTCTCACCAAATGGGTTAAGAACATGTCCATGTCATCCCATCCCAGCAATTATTAAAGTAATTAAAAAGTAATAAAAGACATACGTGTGCATATATATATATATATATTTTTAAATATAATTTACATAATGTGCCGATTATTTAAAGGTGCAATGTGTAAGAATTTTGTAAAAAAATATATCCAAAAACCACTTGCACAGTGTGATATATTTCCTGCAGTTGTGTATTTACAATGTCCCAAAGATTTTTAATTTCAGAGAAATTCCAATTTTAAATAATTGGCCGTCCCGGAATCCCTGTTCACTTGTCGCCTGTCACTGACGTATAATATCAGTGTTATCCCTGGTTTCCGCTAGTAGTACTGCCATAGTAACCATGGCGACAGACGTGGACAACTGCGTAGTGCGTAACGTCTAGCTGCACGCTGTTGTTCTTTCGTTCAAAGATTATGGACCATGGCAAGCAGACTTTGGGGAAAAAAAGGAGAACTAAAACGAGGGTCAATATCAGCGTGGCGTTTGAGACGCCGAGAGCTCCACGTCCGTGACAAACTTCAACTTGACAGAGCTCTTGCATGTCCTTTATCAGACAGGTGAGCAAATGTACATAAAACTAATCAATGTTATATAGTTCAACATGATGAAATGTTAGAATATGATCAGTATGTTATTCTAATGTTGATCTAGCTTTCTGCTAGTCTCATTCAGCCAACAAACTAACACATAAAATAACATTATAACTTTCACCACACTCAAAAGCAGTTTAGTGTGATAGTATAAACCAAGTGAAGCAGCGCTGCGTTACCTCAAGTTTCATTCGTCTAATAAACTGACCTGTGTGTGTGAGTAGTAAAACAGCACTTGCGGGTAGTTCGGTGGAATTAAATGTCCTTATTCCTTTATATCCACGGGACTCGCATGTGCCGCTGATATCTGTCTATTATTAGTAATCGTGCCCTGCTTCATACCAGTCATGATAAAAACATCAATGCATTCACTCATCCATACACATTATTAGATCCATCGGCTTGACGACAAGTTCCATAATTCCGCAGGAAATTTTGTTATTGTAAGAGGTTAGTGACCGCTAGCAGCGAAAAAAATTACATATTGTACCTTTAACCAAATCAAATCCAAATCAAATCAAAAGGCTGACAAATTACCCCCAAAAGATAGTCATTATTGTGTTAAATGAGAAAAGTATAAAATACACATCACAAAAAAGTAGCTTTAGAAAGAAAATTTTATTTATTTAAAAATGAAAATTCTGTCATCATTTACTCACCTTGATGTCGTTTCAAACTTGTATGACTTACTTTCTTCTGTTGAACATTCAAGATAATTTGAGACATTTCTTATTTTTGTTCATACAATAGAAGTAAATGGTAACCAACATTCTTCAAAATATATATATATATAAATAAAAAATTTTACTTAAAAAAAAAAAGTCCACAAAATATTTCCAAAAAGTATTGTTCATTAAAGCTGAAGTTTTTGATGAAAATACATTGTTTTCAATGTCAGATTTTTTTACATCAATTATGACAATTAGGCACAATTATATAATAAAATATTAGTTTATTGCTTTTTTTTAATAAATGAATTATACACAATTTCTTAAAAAATAAAAACGCAATGACATTTAATTTTATATTACTTTATTTTATAGTAGCTTTTAATCTAATGTTGATTTAAATTAAAAATATTACTGTAATACATTTTTTTTTATTAAATTGAAACTTTATTTCAGAAATAAGTATCCAATGAGAAAATCACTCAGAATAATTAGGATTACAAGTTATTAAAACCAATTATATAAATTGATCGTGCTGTTTTAATATATAAAACGACATTAATTAAAGGCACAACAAATACTTTTATGGTGCATAAACACTCCAATGGGCTTTATACAATGTAAATATAATAAACATTTTTTAAACATTTTTTTGTTTGATTGTTTTTTGGGCAAATGTAACCTGAACATGTAGTTACTTTCTGTGAGATTCACCCGTACGCTTGCAACTTTATTTTATATTGTGATCCATTTTAATCTTTAAAGCTGGCTTGATCTCATTCCGCTATGTAAATTGATCACAACAGCTTTTAAGCATTAAACCATTGAGCTAAACGCGAGAAAGTGAAGCGAAATAAACAAAACCCTGCCTTTCTGACAGCGTTCTGACATAAAATAGGGCACTTTCATATTTATTTAAGCACTGGGCTCAGATCCAGAAAAATCCTGTGAGAGTTTGAGACAGAATGAGAGAGAGAGAGAGAAAGAGAGAAGCAGCCAGCCGCTCGTACACAGAGACAAGGGCATACTGTCATTCAAAAACCACAATCACGAGGGAGTGTGTGAGTGTGCGTACCAGAGAGACGCAGAAAACCCCCCACACAGATCACACTGTCACATTTAGATATGACTGAGAGCTGACGGCGGCTTATGAAACCAAATCAGGCTGAGCATCTCCAACACCCTGATTAAAACATCATGATGTCTGGATTTCACAAATAAACACGATTCATAACGGAAGAAAAGCCATCCGTCTGTTACTGTAAAGGAAACTAGACTGACATAGAACCAAAGACTCATTTATCAATGAACAAAATCCAGAGGGGGTTTGATCTAAAGTGTTAACGTCAAATAGAGATGTCATTTTAGTAAAACATGTGGTTCGCCACTGTGGAGAGTTTATCTCTCAATGATTCTGATCAGTGCTATAATTACTCTACTGGCAATTCATTCGTTATTTATGGTGATAAGATTATGATTAAAAGCATTTAAACCCAATTAAACTTGAGCGGTGAAAAACATCTTGCTCCGTTTGTTGAATACTTCAACAATATGCTTTTAAGCAAATAGCAATTTGCAATACAATAAATTTTCATTGCAATATAATTTTAAGAAACAAATTGTCATGACATAAAAAAGGTATATATATATATATATATATATATAATTTTAATATTGTCATTGAAATTTGTTTCTCACTTATTACCGTAATGCAAAATAACAACAAATTACTAATTTCAAATTGTATTACAGTAATGAAAATTAGATTTTTTTTTTAATGATTTTTCCCCTCAAAATGAACATGAAAAGCACAAAAAAAGCATAATGCAATACCACAATAATACAACTACATCAGTAGTATATAAATATATAAAATACTGACTTGTCTTAATTTTTTGGGGGCTTAAAATGAACATGACTTTAAAATTAAAGCTGTTTAAAATTATCAGAAAAAATTATTACTTCATATCTAATCCCAATTCCAACAAGGACACAAACACAAATAAAAACATTGACATTTTCTACATTGATTTGATTGATTTTATTTGTAAGGCACCAGAAGCATTTCCTTACTGCAGAAATTTCCATTTATGTATAGTAAATGTTAATGTACTTTGTTTTAATATGGAATGAAGCTATTTTATAACACAATTATTTTTGCACTGTAGGTTGTACAATATACATAAAATTAGGAATTGAAAAACAAACAAACGAAAGTTTTTATAAAGCACAGAATGCTTACAATGCTTGTAAGAAATGGCAAAAGGCAAGCAATGAATTCTGGGAAGAGAGGGCTGTCGGCGGTTTAAGAAAGAAAAGGATGATGGGGCGACAACCTGCTCTCAAGTGCCTCACGAGTTAAGAGTCCTCTAAAACACAGACGTATCATCCAAGACTGACACGAAAGCATCCGTTTGCACATAAAGCTTTAGGTCTATGTATAACGTACACATACGGTACACCTGCGGCCCACCTTTATAGCAAAACACTTTGCATTTGGCTAGATCTGATTTTGAACTCTTAACGTTTACGCAGCGACTACTACTTTCTGTCCTTAAAAAGAAAAACGTCAACAGAATAGATCTGAGCCTATGTAGCAAGCTACGAGGATAAATCCTGGCACTTCTATCATAAATACACTGGCTGAATCAAACAGAAAACATTGTACCAATAAACAATTTGAGCAGATTTTTTTTGAAAGCACTACAATATCATTAGGAGGCCTTTAATTTATGTATTCTTATGTTGGCACTGCCATAATTCAGACATTTAATTGAAAAACGGTGCACTGTCCCATTAAGACAAGTTTAGGAAGCAGCTTCACTCCTTAATCCAATATGGTTTAAACTAGTGCTGTCAAAGTTGATTAATCGTGATTAATAGAATCTAACACAAAAGTTTGTAAATATATGTGTGTGTATATATATATATGTACACATTATACATTTACAAACTTTTATGTTAGATGCGATTAATTGCACTAGTTTAAATGCGTCTATGGTTTTGGAAAGCAAACATTTGGACAACCCAAATCTAAAGCATCCGCACAATGCCGGTAAAAAAAAAGCATAGACCTAGAAGAAAAAGATGTGAAGTCTAGTTTTCATTTCCAGAATAGATAAAAATGGGGGAAAAAAATTACGACAATATATATGACTCGAATATTGCGATAGCTGCAAGTTACAGTTTCAATTCGACACAAAAACAGCTTTTTCTTGATGCAATCTTCTGATTTAATAAATGTTAGGCCGGTTATTTATTTTGTGGGCGTGTCAAAAGCAGCATATTTTATATCATATGTTTGCAGAAACATACATAGGACACCTAAAATAGCACAACTCCAAACTAAAGAGACCCTGAAGGTGTTAGTGTGGACTTGCTATGGACTTACTGCCCCCTCTTGGTAGAATATCATACTACAATATCACACTAGGAGATGCGACTATGAAAAAAATGCAAATTAATGTTTGCATCCTAGCTTTTAACTTAAGACCACTTAAGGAAGCAATGTGCGAAATTTGATTTCTCTTTGTTGGGATCATTATACATATGATTTGATTTCACACACTTCCTGTTTCTGTAGTGCGATCAAAACAACGGAAAATAAATGGTTTAAAGAAGGTGCTTCTCATTTTTCAAATACCTTTCTCTTACAACTAAACTTATAAAGAAAACAACATGACTTTCACCATGTAGACAATCAACATTACTATAAAAGAAGACCAAAAATATCTTTTAAACAGCATCCCTTTTCACTTGGTGAGCAGGTTAGCTAGCTTCTCAGAGGATTCATCTAATATTCTGTCTAAGACAGCACAACACAGCTTCCAAACACATTAGAAATCAGGCAAACAGGTATATAGATATACAGTACGTTGAAGGGCCTTGTACAAATGTTCTTTCTTCATTTCAACACTCGTCATCACGTTTCGTCAAGCAGTTTGAAAGGACAGTTCACCCAAAAATGTCATAATTTACTCACCCTCATGTTGTTCCAAACCTGTACGACTACAGTACGAATCTTTCTTCAGTGGAACACAAAAGGAGATGTTTTGAGCAATGTTCAAGCTGCTCTTGTTCACACAACGAAAGTGAATGGTGACCACAGCAATCAAACTAAATTTTCAATTAATATCAACTTGCATTATTCACGTTTTTTCAGATAAATGGCTTCAGAATATAATACAGGAGTCATATGGACTAGTTTTATGATGTTTTTACCATTTTGAAGCTTGACAGCTTTGGCCCCCATTGACTTTCATTGCATGGAAAGGAGCAGCTTTGACATTCCTCAAAACATCAGATCAAATTTGTCAGAAAAGTAAGTCAAACAGGTTTGAAACAACAGGAAGATTCAATCATTTATTCACCCTCATGTCGTTCTAAATCCGCATTACATTCTTCAGTGGAACACAAAAGGAGAGGTTTAGAGCTTTCCCATTTAATGAAAGTGAATGGTGACCACAGCTATCAAGCAAAATGTCAAGTGAATAACACCTTAAATTTCTCAAACGGCTTGAAAACACTCGGAATGGAATACAGAGTCATGTTGTCTAGTTTATTTTTTGGTCCCCATTCACTCTCAAAGAGCAGCATGACCATTCTTCAAAACGTCTTCATTTTGTGTTCCACAGAAGAAAAGTAAAAACAGGTTTGAAACAAGATTTGATCATCATTTACTCACTCTCATGTCATCTGTATGACTTCTTTTATTAGGTACAAAAGATGCTTTCTGTGGAATGTCGAAGTTGCTCTTTTCCATAAAAAAAATAAATAAAATAAAAGGTGACAACGCTATCAAGCAACATTCCCAGTGAATAACATATTAAATTTTAGTTTTACACACAAATGGCCTTAGAACAATTCAAATTTAGTACAGAAGTCATATGGACTAGGATTTTTTGTCTGTCCTCATTCATTGTATGGAAAGGAGCAGCGTGAACATTCTTCAAAACGTCTCCTTTTGTGTTCCACAGAAGACTGTAGGTGAAATAATTTTGGAACAACACAAAAATAAAACAAAACCTCATTTTTACTTGAACTATCCCTTTAAAGGTAGGATAGATGCAACAGCCGTGCCTTCGAGAAATAACACCGATCCTTTAAACTCTAAATGGATTATGCTGCGGCTAAGTTTTTAGATGCAAAGTTGCTTTTAGTCTCAGAGTTACTGCCTAGGGCCAAAGTGCTTTTGACTCAGTTATTGTAGATTGTAGCTTTAAAAGGTGAAAGATTTTAAGAGGAAGAGAGTGAGCGGGGGGAAAAAAAACAAAAAGGAATTATTACTGAAGGGTCGATGGTCCATTAACGGTCGCACCATTTTGTAGACCATTTCCACAACTAGCATAAGAAATATACAATTATATATATATATAGATATATATAGATATATACATACACGCAGGCAAGAAATAGTGTAAAGAAAATCAAATCAAGCATCCTTAACACAATAAAAAGGTGGATTGGTATAAATACATATAGAAAGCTGCGGGAATGAACCAGAACGGATGACGTTAGGCATGTGAACACAGTAGCAATTTAGAGGGAAGATAGAAAGATGGAAAAAGAGTGGAAAATGAAGGAAAAGAAAAAGGGAAACAAGTGCCTCTGCTCTACGTTGAGCTCTGGATGATGACTGGACGAAGGAACGGGTTTGGCGGCGGGGCGACTAGTCGGACTTGTCTCCGTCTTCCTCGCGGTGGCTGTCGGAGGTCTCGCGTGTGCTCTTGTCCTCCTTGGCCAGCTGGGCCTGAGAGGCCAGGATGCTGGAGAGGGAGAAGAGGCCCGAGCTGGAGGTGACGGCGGGGAGGCCGGCCGGTTGGCTGAGACCCAGAGGGAGAGGGGTCATGGGCAGTGCCAGCCCCTGCAGCTGAGAGAGCTGGTGAGCCTGGAGCTGCTGCTGCACAACACACACATACAGGGTTGTCACTTCTGGAATTTCTTACTTTTTGTTACACTTTCTTAGTTTACTTTGCACTTACAACATTATTATGAAATACAGTTGACTCAAAAGTTGGATTGGATGAACCTGCCAATTCTAAATTAATGAATCAAATCTATATACACACTACCATTCTGAAATTTGGGGTCAGTAAGATTTAAAGTTTATTCAGCAAGGATGTATTAAATTGATCAAAAGTGACAGTACAGATATGTATAATGTCAAAAAAAAAAAAAAAAAAAAATATTTCCAAAAAAAAAAAAGCTTTTCTATTGTAATGGGTGCTGAAAATGTAGCTTTGCAATCGTATGCATTTTAAGATAAAAAGTAGAAGAAAAAGAAACAGCTATTTTAAATTGTAATAATATTCCACTATATTACTGTTTTTTCCCCCTAAATAAATGCAAACTTGTTGCGAATAAGACACAAAATAATAGTATCCATTTATCTATTTGACCTATGTTACTTGGTGCAATAACTGTTTACTGTGATTATTATTTATTAATAAATGTAATCAGTAATGAATTATTGAACACTGGTATTTTTAGATCACTGCTGTAATTAGATAAAATACGGTCTTTTATGTTTTATTTAATACTCTGAGGTAAAAAATAATTACACTGCATGGCCTCTCATGGTTTTATTTTATTGGTTATGTTATTTATAATATTGCTCGTTTACTCCATTTGCACTGTGGTTATTTTTCTTTATTTTTGCATTGGATTATTTTGCGTTATCACTGTACAAAGCAAAAGCTGCAAACGCTTAATGAATGTTGTTTTTGTCATGCACTGTCAAAAAAATATACATCAAATATTATTGGTGTACATTTAACGAGACAACACTATTCAGTCTTTCTACTTCAATTATTTTGTTTAAATCAATGTGTTGCTTGCCGTTTCTTTCTTCAGCAATTTCTGAGTGAAAATTGTTTCTGCACTAAGAGTTAAGATATTCAGAGAGCCATATAAATGCACAGCAACAATGCACAAAACTAATTAATAATGCCTTTCTTTATACATAATTAGACTTCCATAAACTATTTCAGATGAATTTCCATAAACAGCCTTCTGTATAAACCTGTGTGTCATCCACATGAGTCACACACACACACTTTACCCGTATGATGGAGTTCATCTCTGGTGGGGTGACCTGTTTGGCTCTCTCTATCGCCCCCAGAACCTGCTGCTGGTGCTAAAAAAATAAATCAAAAATCTGGATCAAAATCGCATGCTCCTTAAGATCCCACATTCACATTAAAATCAAATCAGACTAACTGAGCGTTTAAGACGGAAGGGTAATGCTATAAACTAAATGCTGAGGTAGCGCTGCTATCTCTCTGTACCTCTTGAGACAGGTAAGGCAAGACTTGAGCACAGATCCCATTTAATCTCTTCACGATCTCTGCCTGCAGGGAGAAACACACACACACACACACACGTTCAGCAAATTCTTCCCTTTTAAAATAGTCACAAATGGCCCAGTTATTCAGCTCCAAAAATATAAACAAACCTATTCCTGACTATGTAATTGACAGCAAAAATAAAAATACAGAATAAATGATTATAACTTATATATATATGGCTTGCCTTGATAACATTTGATGGCTCACAAGAAAATCTAATAAATAGTTTATTTTATTTTATATAAATATATATATATATATATTAATACACACACATGTATAAAACTACTAAAAAAAGAGATTGATATATAGATGAAGATAGAGAAAGCTCATGTCAGGAAACGTGATTTATCTGAGCACTGAAAAGCCTGCAAGAGCTTGAGAATTTTTTATGAAAAAAAAAAAAAAACATGCAGTGGGACAAAGAGAGAGGCAACAATAACCCTGTTTCAATAGGCTGCCATGCTGACACTTCTTACAGCATGCAGGAGAGAGAGAGAGAAAGTGAAATGACTGCATACCAAACACTGGCATGCCTTATTCTTTGCATTCATGCCCTGTATTTCGCTTTCGCACACACTCTTCCATGGCTGACTGACTTTTTTAAAACATATTTCACCTGTGTCACGTAAAGGGTCAGGGACTGATGAATTGTGTTCTCCAGACTGGCTGCAGCGGCGCAATGGCACGTGTTTAGATTTCGACGCCCAACTAACCACTAACTGTTCTGGAAATCAACACTTATTGGAGCATTTCTCATTTTGAGGGGGGGGGGGGGGATTATTTCAGTCACTGCATGATTTAAATGCTCAATATCAAATCATGTCAAATCATTCTAATATTCTAATTTGCTGTTTAGAAAACATTTCTTATCATTATACATGTTGAAAACAGTTGTGCTGTTAAATATTTTTTGCGGAAATTCTGTCAGGATTTTCAGTTTGATGAACACAAAGATCAATTCAATGCATCCCTCCTGAATTAAAGAATTTATTTAATTTTTACAAATTAACGTAGACGTGCAGTGTACACAAACTATTATGAACAAATAAAAATGAATAAAATAGTTATTTTTATAACTTTTTTTGTGATAGTCATCAAATGTTAGAAAGGCAAGCCAAAGAACAAAAAACAGGTAAAAATGTTTCATTCTTTTGGACTATTTCAGTGTTTTTGTGTCCCATATTCATTAAAAATCTCCCAGCTATCACAGCCTATAAAGTGTAGTCAAATAGTATGCCGTAAATAAACCAGTTGTCATAAATTGTTAAAGGGATAATTCTGTCATAATTTGCTCACCCTCATGATGTTCCAAACCCGCAAGCTTTTGGTTCATCCTCAAAACACACATGAGGGTATTTTAAATGTCAATGGAGGGACAGAAACCTCTCAGATTTCAGTCCATTGAACAAAACGTAAATTCCATCTGTTCATCATAGAAAGCGATCTAGTCTCTTCAGAAAATGTGGACTAAACCACTTGATTCATGAGGATTAGTTTTAAAATCGCTTTATGATCTTTTCGAAGCGTCAAAGTGGTAGCTGCGAAGACTCAATAGAGGGACAAAAATCTCATATTTCATTTAAAAAATAGTGTTTTGAAGATGAATAAAAGTCTTGCGTGTTTGGAACAACATGAGGGTTAGTACTAATTGGGTGAACTAACCCTTTAATGCATAATTTGGCCCCCTACTGACACTTCTCAAACTAAAAGCATCACCATTCAATAATGTTGCGCAAAAGTGATGAAGATGAGCATCTAGAGTGTAAACTGGATGGGCGTAATTTCATCAGATTAGACGTGGAAGCGACGAACTCACCTGCTTGTGCATTTCGATATTCAGCCCATAGGACATCTCATAGTACTGTAAAGAAATAAACAAAGTCAGACTCGAACACACAATATTACAGCATTAAACATCTAGAACCCCAGCGTAACGTGTGCGGGCATACTGGAGCGTACTACGTGCTAAAGTGTTAGCCTCGCTCATCATCCACACGTCAACGAGCAGCGTAACACAACCTCTGCAGCTAAACAAGACCGGGGAGCATCAGTGATGGAGCCAGAGTTAGATCAGGGTCGGCTTTGCCAAGCAGCAGTAGGTCCCTAAAGCAATTACCACCCACGCAAAGCGGACGCCCACCCTCCCCATCTTCCAGCGGGTGCGGACAGAGCGGGGGAACCCGATAGGCTATTAGAGGGAGGGAGGGCGCTCTGGCTGATGCGCGTGAGAGCAACGCCGCACAGATTAAATGAGATTAAGCCGCTCGACGGATCAATTAGAGGCGGAATATCAGACAGCAACACGAGGCCCGGGCCGGAGACAACGAGGTTAGAGTGGAGGGGGGGAGGGAGGGAATATCATCGGGGGGATGAATGAGAAAAGAGAGAGCAGAGTATGGACAAAAGAAGGAATGGCAGACAAGGTAAAAAGGAGGGGATGGGGGGTGGAAGACTAGAGAGGAGAGGAAGACAAAGCATACATGATGCCTGAAGATCACGGCCAGATTCAACATGAAAGATTTTTCAGCCAAGTGGATTTTTAATGCAACTTCTTAAACATTTTTTACTTACATTCTAGAAAACTAAGTGGCACAATTAGTGAAAGTAAAATATTTATTGAAATATAAATTGAAGAATTATTGAATAATGAAATAAAAAATATAATATAAAAAAATTATTAAGTTGTAAACAATATACATAAACTAAATATACATGTATAATATATAAACAAATAATATACAAAACAAGTTAATATAAAAAATACGAATGAGAAAAATAAATAAATATATATATTATATTGTTGTACCTAATATAACATGATAGATTAATAATAAAAAAACCACCAAGCTGAAAAAATATAAAAAATATATAATATAAACACATATTTATACCACATATAAGAACCGCTAAGCTGAAGAAAAAAACTAATATAATAGTGGAGTTGTTTGTTAATAAATATATATTATATATAAGAACTGCTAAGTTGTTTGTAAATAAGTAAATGCATACATGCACAATATATAACAAAACTTTTATATAATGTGGCTTTTCTTATACTATATTAAGAATCGTGAAATTATATATATATATATAAATATATATGTACACACACACACTGTTGTTTGTAAATAAGTAAATAACAAAAAAAGTAAATATATATATATCAATCTTATAAGAATATAAGAACAATCAAGCTGAACATTAATAATATAATGAACTGCCAAGTTGTCAATAAATAAACAATATAATATAATTAATATAATATAATATAATTCCTTTAGTCAAGTCTAATCTCATCTATGATACCAAGTAGGTCAGGTATGCCACTGGCGTCCCCTCAAAAGAGAGGTGCATGACGCCTCTGGGTGGACAGGAGGTAGAGAATGTTAATGGAGCAGCAGAAAGGACAGTGTTGAGGCAGACAGAGAATAAGACACAATGAAATCAGACAGGTGAGGGCTAGGTGAGTTTCTTGTGGATGTGAATATGTTCAGGCACATCTAGCCTAAGGCGCGTCCCTCTGGAGGAGAGTGCGTTCTGTGCAGACTTACCATGATATAATGACGTTGCATTTCTGACTTCTCGCTGGCCAGCTTGTCACATTCGAGCTTCAGACTGAAAAGAGGGGGGAAAAAAAAGACTGGTCAATAAAAAAGAACAGACACCGACTAGACATATATTATGCAACAGATCAGTTGAAGAGTTCAGACTGCTTCAGAGACTTTTCAGACTTTTTCACATTCTTTTGGCAGAGTCGGTAGATGGGGAGAGAAATGTAGTGCTAATAGTCAGCTAAAAACGCTCTAATGGGCCTTTCACACAGGACGCGGTATGCGCGGCGCTTGCCGCTGGGTTCAGCGTTGCCCTTCAGATACAACGCGATTTGCGCTGCGCTGCGCTATGGCGTAGGCGGAGTTTAAAAAACTTGTATCGTACAGCTCAGGAAATTCTGACACACACAGTACTAGCCGTTCATCCATTTTGATTTCCGTGCATACGATGTCTTAATATAATTTACTTTCATCCATTTTGATTTCCGTGCTTGTTTGGATCCCCCGATTCTATTGGCCGCGCTGGTAATCGTCACAGAGCGCAGCGGCAAAAGTTGAACTATTTTGAATGATGCGCAACGCTGCAGAAACAAAACGTCCTTGCGCGGCGCAAGCCATTGAAATGAATGGGTTTTATAGCGCAGCGCCGCGCATACCGCGTCCTGTGTGAAAGGCCCATTAGGCAGAAATACACTTTAGGAAAACCACTCATTAAATGTCACATCTGTTTCTGCGTTAACCAATCAGAAAGCTAGCCAATCAGAAAAGCTCTCTGCCTGCAGTATTTAACAGTAGCATTCAAGAAATTGAATAAACAAATTAGACTTTAATGTATAAATTATACATTGATTCTTATTTAAACCAACAAGTTATTCAGTGAAGAGCAGTAAGTGATTTTCTTTTAGCCTTTTTTAAAATAACATTAATGACAAATAGTAGCTGGTATATTAGGCTGCTGTCACTTTAAGACCGAATGCACAGATCTATTATTATACAGATACGCATCCGATTTTCTCCAAACTGTTTACGGCCACTTAAGACATAACTGGCTGCCTTTATGTAAACCTGGTGTGTATTTGACAGTTTAAGCGCAATAAGACGTGAAAGAGAACTTGGTTTAGCACTCACGCGCTGTGTGACGGGCTTTTAGTGTGCGCACAGAACAGCATGCGAATAAAATGTTTAACTGGGAAGGCTTTGAAACGCATGCAAATAATAAACTTTCATGATTGCGAAGAACTGCAACGTCACTTGAGCGTAACCCTACCGCTGTGTTACTAAACGTGATGTGAACGTATGTGGCATTGTACAGCATCTTGAGGCGCCAGAACTGCAACTGACCTCACTGTAGCACGATACTATACGATATTTTGGGTTAAATTGATTTATTGGATGCAAAATGTACATTTTGTTCAAAAATATTTGATACATTATTAAATTCTGATACAGAATTTCCCACCATGCACAATGGCTCAGCATGCGTGCAAACCACTAGTCCACTGTCTGACTCCTTTCAGACAAATTATTTAATTTCTTCCCAAAGAAAACAAAGTGAATAATCAACAAAAAAAAGTGGGATTGGGAAAGCATCAGACAAAAGAAAGCCAAGAGAAAGTGTCTGATCTATATACAAATAAAGTGAATACTAGAGGTTTTTGTTTCGTTGGCGTATGACAAGCATTCTGTCTCTTCATACCTCTCCAGTCTGCGGCTTCCACTTATCCCAAAAAAGGGGGGAAAAAACTGGGCTGTTATGACTGTGTAACATATATTGGGGGTTGTCATGGTGACCATCCTCCCTGCTGCCAGGCTACCTGTGATTG
Source organism: Phoxinus phoxinus (assembly GCF_949152265.1). Lineage (NCBI taxonomy): Eukaryota > Metazoa > Chordata > Actinopteri > Cypriniformes > Leuciscidae > Phoxinus > Phoxinus phoxinus. The sequence goes on along the minus strand of NC_136895.1, from coordinate 14,506,388 downwards.
GCCATGCCAGCCACTGATTGGCCGAGACCTCCTGAAGGTTCCAAAGATGCTCCCGGAGAAAAAAAAAAGAGACGCCGAAAAACGACACATTGATGGAGTTTTATTGCCGTTTCTTTCCGCCTCCAAATCGCTCCTGCTGTCATCCTTATTTTGATTTATGTATTCCCTGATCTATTTATGCATTTGTAGAAGGGAGCGACAGCTCGGCGAGGCTCTGGGGACCGCCTGCAGTACATTTCCTTTAAAAGGCTGAACGCAGCACCAAAAAAGCCCTTGTCTGTTGAATCTCAATTGAAGTCAATGGCGGTGAATCCATGCTCTGAATACACATACAAAAACGTAGGGCCTATTCTTCTGTGAACCAGGGTTAAATGAGGGTTTGCTCGTTGTCATGGGAATAGGGAGGGAAAGACATGTTGCCTTAAAGACGGGACAGTAGCAGCGTCTTTGTGTCTTTAAAGAGTCTTCCATCTCCATTTACAGGAGTCAAGGCATCAGACGGATCAGATCACAGTAGCCGCTCCGTGTTAATCGGCATGGGAATGAGGCACTAGGGGAAGCTTGTTAGAAGTGATAATAAAAAATAATATGCCGGCTAATAGTAAATCGAGTCACACTGCTTTGTAGAGGACCACCCTAAAGAAACGGTTAAAAGAAATGTTGTTTTGAACCCGATTGGCTTGCTTTCTTCTGTGAAACTTTTGATAATGTGCTGGTTGCTCTTTTCTAGAGTAGTCCGATTCAAGAACAAATGACTCTTAAGAACTGGTTCTTTTAAGGAATTGGTGATTCCTTCACACAATTAACTCATGAATCAATCAGAGCAGCAACTGAATTAACATCTGACTCATTCACACACAAGTCATTACTTTCATTATGTCATTACTTTTTGACTCGTAATGTTCTGGTTGCTCTGTTCTGCTTCTGAATCAATCAGAGAAAGTTACTAAATAGGCCTTTATTAGACTTCCGTATTCGAAAAGCAAGAGCTTAAAATGGTAGAGTAAAATCATTTCTGTTGTAGCCTGTGTCAATGGAAGTGCCCATAGCACAGGACTGTTGTGATTTATTGATGTACAGTTCATCATAGATACTTCATCTACGGCCCTGTTTACACCTGGATGCATTTTGTTCGATGAGATCACAAGTGGACGACGCTAAATACAGGTGTAAACCGGGTCTAAAATGTTTTGCGTTTGTCGACTTTCGACTAGGGATGGGCATTTTTCAAAAATATTGCATTCAAATATTCTGGCTCATAAAATCGAATATTCTATTATTTAAATGACGTTTAACGAAAAAGACGTTATTTTTTAAGTAAAATGTTTTTTTTGGTCACCATTTCTGAACAAGCTTACGATTAGGCAATATACACAACAAGCTTACAATATGTTAAAGTGTTCTTTTAAATGAAAACATTAAACAGTTGGCCTATGTGTAAACAAAAAAATATAAAAGAACAAAAGGATTTAAGCTCAATCAGCCCAAACTGAAAAAAAAAGCCTAATAAAGCAGACTGCGCCAGATATCGTCTGTGACATTATGTGATCAAATACAAACAACTTGTTAAACACGCGCCACCCCGAGGACTTAATTATAACTGCAAGTTAGTGCTTGGGATTTATCAGGGATTCACTGCATTACGGCCAGCAAAGCATTTACGGCTTCATAAATTCGAATAGTATTTTATTTATCGAATAATAATAATTATAGATCGAATATTCAAAAATTCGTGCACCTCCCTACTTTCGACCACTTCCAGAGGTAGTCGAAAACACATTCGACCGGATTGTTTTCGTAGTGTGAACGCTTATGTAGTCGAATGAGTTCGAACAGCCACAAAAGACCGTCTACTCTCCGCCTACTGAATAATGCATAAATATTATGGGAAGCGCTCTAGCCAGACTGAATTTAAACTTTCTCGGCGGAAGACTAAAGTTTGATTTGACGATGAAAAACGTACCATGCACAATGTTCTCTCAGTATTCCTGATTTCTATCACACACTCACAGCGGCCGCCGTGGTCAACACCGGCAGCGCTGACAATAGCCTCGTTGCACATTAAAATAGAAGATTACACAAATGGTAGGGTATCATGTAAGGCTAAATAAACCCATTTGAAACATCTACATCTAAGTGTAGTGTAATTTTCTTGTCAAACCTGTCGTCCGTTGACAATAATGAAGGCGGAAATCCAATTACTCTACTAATCAGGGCAGGGTATAACAACACGCAGACTGTGATAAAGGTCTATTGACGTCTGACTCGCTCACTGAAGCACAAGACATTACTTTTCTACTATAGTCGGATTCAAGAACAAATGAGTCTTATGAACGGTTCTTTTAACAACTTATGAGTTATGGGTCTGAATCAATCTGGCAATTCCCTCACAGAACAAACTCAGTGAATCAATCAAAGCAGTTGACTACATATGACTACTTTTCGACTCATACTGTGCTGGTTGTTCTTTTCTACTGCAATCTGATTCAACAACAAATGACTCTTATAAACAAACTCTTTTGATGAATTGCACAAGACGACTCATGAGTTATGGGTCTGAATCAAACTCAGAATCAGTCACTAAATTAACATCTGAACGAGCTATTGTATTTTTAGCTTAAAAAAGGACGCAAAAGGACCTTTAAAGTATCATAAAACAGGTCCATACAGCTTGAATGTTAAAGCTTGTTGTTAAATTCAATAAATTTTCTCAATTTGAAGTACTGAAATAAAACTGAAATAAAGCTAAAAAGAAATATAAAAAGTTACAATATACAAAAGCCAGAATAAATTACCGGTACTCAAACTTAAACTAAAATTAAAATAAACTGAAAATATATCAATATAAGCTAATGAAAAGGAATTAATCAAATACTATATTCTTTCTTCTGTGGCAGTCATTTTATTTACTATTATACTATAATAGTAAAGAAAATGACTGGCACAGAAGAAAGAACCTAACAGAAGTTTTGAACGACATGCGAGTAAAGGATGACTTTTAATTTTTTTAAGTGAACTATTCCTTTAGGGTGTTGTGTTGCGTGTGTGTGTGTGTGTGTGTGTGTGTGCATACCTGTGGTATTGTGCTTGAAGGAACTGGAACTCGTCCTTGATGCGGTCGCACGAGTCTGACGTTGTGAACTTCAGCTGCTGCGATGAAGCCTGGAACGAAAGCAATTTACGGCGGTCAATTGCATTATTCAGAAAGCGTGAGTCGCAGCATCAGCTGGGCATCCAGGGGACGGAGCATCACAGCAGTTTCAATGCCAAGAACAGAGAATTCCGGCCAAAACAGATGCAGCTTTCTAAACAGGAAATGTTGTAATCAAGAGTGAATTCAAGTGTACTGTATAAAAAGCAGCAAATAAAACCTCATAGGGCTTATTGCGATATTCAAAACTCATAATTTAGAAGGCGTCAGTCATGTCTGGAGCTCGACATCACCCAAGGTTTTTGGAATTACATGCATTCGGTTTGCAGGTGAGCTTATTTCCCTAGTGTGGGGGCCACACCTGGAGGGAAAATGCAGATGTTATTGGAACCATTTTGCGCTTTTCAGGGTAGATTTTTCCCAGAATTGGTGATATGTTGGCGGCTTTCCCAATAAGCAACTGCCACACTTGAATTTTGATGAATGCAGTCCTTCCAGCTGTAATTCTAGTAATGATAAAAACAAAAAAACAAAAACAAAAAAAAAACAAGATCTCTGCTATTTCCAATGTTTCAGATTCTGGCTCTAGAATGTATCTAAAAATTTATATTTTGGTCATTTTGACTACTTTGTTACTTGACAGTAGAATGAACTGTTCTCTGGGTAGGATGAGGGTCGGCGGTGAGCAATTTTTTCTCTCTTACCAGTCCACGTAGACATGAGTCAAATGAATTTGAATCTTTGGTGAATTACAGTGAATGACTCACTTACTGAATCACAAGTCATTACTCTCTGACTCAAAACGATGCAATTTTTCATAACACTTGAATTATAGACAAAATGTCATGTGGTCCAGGTGTATTAAGTTTTGTTCAAATGTCATTTAAATTTACCAATAACTTTGCAAAAAAGCAGGGTTTTCAGAAAATACAAGAAATAGTATAGACAGAAATTGGAGATGTAGAGTTAGGGCTATACATTGTAGGGCTTGACTAGGATTCAGGAAAAAATAAACAAAATTAGCATCTTGCCTTTAGGGTAGGGTTCCTCAAACTCGGTCCTGGAGGGCCACTGTCCTGCACTCCAACACTGATGAAACACACCCGAACAAGCTAATCAGTGTCTTCAGGATCACTAGAAACTCACAGCGAGGTGTGTTTGATCAGGGTTGGAGCTAAACTGTGCAGGACAGTGGCCCTCCAGGACCGAGTTTGAAGAACCCTGCCTTAGGGTTTCCAAAGTTATGACCCAAAACGCAAATCACCTTATTATAGTGCCACCTAGTATCGGAAAGTTGTGTGTCTGGAGCCAAGATTAAAACCATTCTGCCAATTTTGGTGTCTCTACAATTCGAGGTCTCTGGCGTTTATACACTTTTAGGGCAAAAAGACAAAGAAGAAAATCAGTAGTAACAATGGTGTTCCAGCACCTTCGGTGCTTGGACCCCTAATAATAATAATAATGATGATGTTTTCATGTTTGATCTTGTGGTCCTGCAAGTAAAAAGATGCAAGAAAACCAAATTCAGACACTAGTCATCCATCAGCATGCTGGACTTGGTTGGGTTTTATTCGATGCTCTGATCTCTTCTGAACAATCCAGCAGCTAATTCATCATGCGTTTTTTTCCCCAAATTGCCAACCCGTTCTTGACTCCTTTCGAGTGTTTGCGTTTTTCCGTTTCAAAAATCCCATGTCACTCTGCAGGCGAGAGCTCGGCGGATGAAATTCTTGAAACCCATGGTACGAGCGGACCAACCTTTAACACAAACTGTGTACTTAGCCCGAGCGCTCTGTGCTCCACTGCATATGAAAGAGAGGCTTGTGTCAACAGCGAGCACTTAGTGCCCAAACAGTCAATCTTTTTCAGACGCCACTAACAGTAGTCCTCACATTTCTGCGTGACTACTGGAGATACGGTTTCCTTAGGGAATGCTGGGGGAATGGGGCCGATTGGGAAAGTTTGAGTCGATAGCCCCTGGAGTGTCCGGCGACGGGGAGATCACGGGTGTTACGTACGCACAATACTCGCTTTCAACAGAGGCCATTGCTGACCTGCTTGCTACACCATAACGTCATCCATGCGGTTTAAGCAGGCACTGAACAGTGTTAGCTGTGTGCTAAGCAAAGAGAGGACTTTAAACCGGTCTTTAATACATTAATACAAGTGTGTTGAAACAGATTTACACATGCTGTGTGAATGAAAACGTGCTTTAGAGTCCTAAAGAAATAAATACTGAGCAGAATGATGGTTCTTTTTTTATGATGACTGAACTTTGCCTCTTTGACATTTAAGTGATGTGTTTATTCAAAGCAACTTCAAGCACACTTACAAAGTCAATCTTTATATTGAGTATCCTGGAGTTAAATGCCTGGCACAAATCAAATGGTGATTTAGCTACATTTACAGAAACATAGTCACTTAAAATGTAATATTTTAAATATCTTAAATGTAAGCTTTAACAATTAAATAGCTAAATCAATATCAAGTTTTAATAGTGATGCCCAAGTTCATTTGTAGCATTTTAAATAAACAGATTTTTAAGTGCTTTATTTCTTTCTATGTTTTTTTGTTTGTTTTTTACACAAAAAAAAAGTATAAAATTTCAGTATCATCCTAATTAATTTTTAATTGCTAATTACGGTACTGTACGGTTATCCGGACCACACGATGGCCTACTCCTAACCCCGCCCCTAAACCTACCCGTCACTGGGGTTAAGACCAATCATACGATGGCCTACCCCTAACCCCGCCCCTAAACCTACCCGTCACTGGGGTTAAGACCAATCAGGGATGACTATACGGACTATACGGGACTAAAAGACACACGTGTGGTCCGGATAACTGCATAGTTCCCTGATTACTTATCGGTCTAATAATTATCAATACTCAATACCATAATACCATTTTACCTTTAGTGCCTTAAGCTTGAGTGGTCATAAATATTTTTGACGTGTGAATTGAGCAAAAGAATCACAGTTTATGATACCATTGTTGTCAGATTATAGTGCAAATTTTAAATATGTTATTCAAACAAACATTGCACACAGGAGATTTCGGTCTTTTCCCATTAAAGTAGATATGAGCTGTACTTCTATAGAACTGGAAATAGCTTCTCAGAAACCTTGCAAAAATAGCCACCGAGTGATCTGACTTTTAACAAAATGACTCATGGCTCTTCTCTACCAGTTGAGCTACAGATTCGGTTCTTGAATCGCACCTTACGGGTTACTTTAGTTACCCTTCGGTCAAATCTTTAACCACTAAGCTACACCAGCCTTAATGAAGCGACGGAAACCTTCAAGGTTGCGTAGCTTAGTCTAATGATTTTAAGCTTTAGAGCAAATCCCATATTCACTTAAAAAAAGAAAACCACACACAGACGCACTCATGCAGCACAAGAGCCAAAATATGGGACAATCCCTAATTTGACTCTGCCTCTGTGCGCTTCTCCTTTGAGATGCAATTAAACCATTAAAAGGCTTTATACGCTGGTGGGCAAATTGTGAGTCTTCTGTGGCTAAATGGGATTCATCATTCCCGTAATTTACAGTTGTGCCTCCCACCCCACCGTTTAACAGAAAAAGAAATGTTCTAGAAAAATCTTTCAACTCTAACGTTGGCAGTTTCCCCCCCCCCCCCCCATCCCAAGGGATTACACACAAAGACCCAGATGTAGTTATCTGAAGAGGAGAAGAGAGTTTTTATACTTGAATTACAGCGAATGTGGTTCGGTGAAATGCCGGCAAACCAAGAGGCACTAGGATAACTACAGCCAAATCCTCACCCCTAGTCTTCCTGTAACTGATGCTATGTTTGGAATAGCATACTACTCGTACTATTTCTGCAGTATATCACGCAGAGTACACATATACTGTACAACACCCAGTGGACTATGACATTAGTCAAAATGTGAAGTATGAAACAATGCATGCTGTGAGGAATACAGTATCCCACAATGCAATGCACTCAACTTGAACTTCAATTTCTTGATATTAATAATTTGACCAAACAGGGTCAAAGACTCCAGACTAGTATGTATAAGGCTATGTTCACAGTCACACTGTCAGTCCAAATCGGATAATTTGTGTATCTAATTGGAATGTGATCTAAAATGCCCAAATTGTGTATCGCAACTGTCCAGATCCAATTTGTGTGTCCCATGGCAATGACGTTGTGTTGTTAGGTATACGCCAAAAACAACAACAACAACACGGAGGGGTTGGCAATACAAATGTTGTCTCATTTATAACATGGACTACTGCGTCTTCTGAGGCTGCGGCAGAACCGTAGGTAGGAGGTAAAACATGTCTCCTATATCATCATTTTCTGCTCGTCCGGCACTTTGTAACAACACAACCTAGTTTCTGCAGCGACTTTCAGCATGTTTCCTATAACAACGTCTGATGTTTACGTTTTGAGTGACGTGAGAAAATCACAAATCCGAAGAGAGCAGTCAGACTGAAACGGATTTCCAGAAAAGCGATTTGAATAGGATTTCAAACCTTATGAATGTAGCTCAAAAAAGATTAGCAAAAATCGTATTTCATGTGATTTTTTTTGCCGTTTAGGCCTACACTTTCTAAATCTGATTTCAAGCGGATATACACAAAATTAGATTTGGCCTAATAGCCTAAAAGTTGTATAGATAGAAGAGGGCCTGATTAATATGGTGATAATAGTGCATTTATTGCACCAAAAAAGTCCATTTATCAATAATAAAGCATTATTTGACCCATAAACACAGACTAAATACTAAAGCACTGACTTGATTCTCAGTTTTTGGGAACATAATTTTTTTTTTCAAACTCAATGGGACAAGGGTAACCACAGGTAAAAACCATGCATGAATCGCCATTGCCATAATGGGATTTAAATTTGGTTTCTCTAAAAAACAAACTTTGGAATTTGTATTCCCATTCCCACTGAAAAAAAAACAACAACAACAGTTTAAAATGTTAGGTTTATGTAAAGTTTGACTCGCTTAAGCATAGTCAGGTTCTGACAGGGGTTTGTAATGTAGATTTCTGTTGCAAATTTCATGCCACATGACGCTTAAAAGTTAAAACTGGTTCAACAAAAAACGGCGGCAAATTTAAAAATAAATAAATGGACAACAAAACATTTTGTGGCACCAACGGCAAACAGTTGTAAAATGCAACTCCGCAATATAAGAACTTGATGATTTAACAAGAACGGACCTCTTACTGTATCCAAACCTGTATCCACAGTAGACTTAAGGTACAGCATTTCTTCAAAGAGGCAAAAGCCTCATGGGGGCTGGTGAACCGGAAGCCACACTGCCAAATGATGGCGGTGGTGGCTAATCATGTTAGGGCAGGAAGTTGATTTGATGATTATCTCTTCGCCCATCCTCAGTCCCTGCAAACCCTCATCCCCCTTTCACTTTAGGAGAAATGGTGTTATCCCACTTCCCGGCTCCAATCCATCCTCATCGAGTCGTTTGGAAGGGAATTATTCAACTTTTATCACTTCAGGCGCCGCACACTCCCAAACACAAGCTTCCTCTCGCTGGAAAGGCTGACGGTGGCAGTCAAATTACAGACAAATAGCTGTCACACAGCATAAAGGATACACAACACAGCGGGTAGGGGGTAGTGAAAGAGAAGGAGGAATCAAGAGAGCGAGCGATGGGAACGTCAGTCAAGAAGAGAGCTCAAACAGAACGGCGGCTCACGACTGGAAATTAAAAGCAGGCGGGTCAAGGTGATTGCGAGATTACAGATGGAACAGTAGCGATCGTGATTGATGCCTTGTTGGTAAAGAGCTCGGCATGGGTCAGAGGCTCCGGAAGACAGCCGATTACTCCCGACTCTGTAACAAATGGCACAGCTATGGGAGGCGAGCGACTGCCCACAAATAATAACCCCTTGGAAAGAACCCTGGAGACTTATTCACTTCACGTTTCACAGTTAAACCAAAATATCATATAAGATTGGTTTATTAACATTCTTCTGCAAGTCTGTTTATTTTAACATTATTCACAGTATACTATAAGGGTATTTTGAATGAGCTTTTAGTTTTTATTTTAATGACAGTTTAAGTTTTAGTGAATTTGTTTTGTGCTTTTGTTATTTTTATTAGTATTTCATTTCAAATAAAGAAACAGATTTTTTATCATTTTAAATACAACTTAAAACAACTGAGCACAATCTGACAAATACCAGACAATGGAAAGTGTGTTTACATTAATGCACGTATAATTTAACAAAACATATAGTCTAATAGACTAAACTGTAAAAAAATCAGTTTTTCAATTTGAATCAGACATGACGGAAAGTTTTGGCTAGAAACGACACCTTGTCAGAATAATCCCCGTTCACACGAATCTGCGAAAATGTCTAAAAACGCTGTATTATTCACGCCAGGCCAGTAGTTGGCGATGTCACTTTGTAAAGTGTATGCACATGACATCATTTCCACAAATTCACATTTTTGTAGTTTAAACAGGGACGATAATGGCATTTCGTTTTTAAAAACTTGCGCTTTGAAACACGTTTACGAACGTTTTCATTTTCAGGCCCCCAAAACGCCATTGCCGAGTAAATTAATGGCCAAAACGCATTAAATGTTTACATTCCCCCTGAAAAAATAAATAAATAAAAACATTTAAAAAAACTTAAACTTGACAACGCATGATGCAAATATCGCACGCTCACTGCAATAGTGTCGCCCATTTCACGTCACCCGGCGCGAATTCGCATCTATTAACGTGACTTTGTATGTAATCTACTCACGCAAATAATTAAATTCGCTTTTGGAGTGCACACACGATAAGAAGAGAGCTCCTCGTGGTCTTTGGTTGTAGAGGCGGAAGAGCTTTAGGAAGGGTTCTTTAGCCCGGTGTGTCTTTCGACAGGCAGGTCTGAGCGAGGTGCTGCCACATTAAACAGTCCCCCACCAGGCTGCTTTGTTCCAGACCGCTGCTTTACTCTGGGGCGCAGCTTTCCCACAGCGCAAGTCCATCACTGCCAGAGAATACTGATGCAGCCCGTCTGTCTCAGTGCACACACACACACATCCAGAAACATGTGTGCAACATACAAAGCCTCTAAGCCACAAGCAACTGGCAAAAAACCTGCGCTAGTAAAAATAATCCTGCGACGCAATTATCCCAGCACGCGTCCTTCACACCAAAGGCCAGGAGGAACACAAACAGTCAGACAAGCTAATTAAGCCATCCGTGCCTCGTCCTTTCTCCACAGTACAGGCCGAGCCCATTCACGGCGGATGCTGTATTGTCAGCGCCTCTTTTGAAGCGGCCTGAATTTTTCATTTAATACTAAAAATCAGGGAAATAAAGGAGTCAGTGACACCTATGGGCACTCTTTTTCTTTGTCCGCTCCACATACACTTTTTCAGTCCAGAAAGGTGTTCGAAGACATATTTGCGATGCTAATGAGCAGATTTGCCATCAACAACCAACACATCTGCTCAAGAGTGTGTGTGCGTTACAATTTCAACCTGCAGAAATGAACACTGACTTTGTTGCTGCCTATTTACTTAATTGATCAAAGACTATTAGTCATGGTTGCAAAGGCAAGAATTAAAATCACTACGTGTTCATTAAAATTTTCTTTATTAAAAATTATATTTATGTTTTTATATATTGGCAGTGCTTGTTAAGGCACGCATTATAATTAGCTACTATATATAAACATGCTTGAATTATTTAAATTAGTTCAATGTATGTGTGTTTATATATATACATATTAAATTAATTGACGTATAATACATATATACAAATATAAAATGCAAAAATTTGTGCTATAGCCTACATGAAACATTAATATAGTATTGCCAACAACCTCACAACACAATACAGATTGCAATACATGATACATGCATCTACAATATGATTGAATTATTATATTTAAGATATTGAGTCACATCTTAAACTGTAGGCCTAACTCTCGCAACTTTCACTTTATTTTTGTCGAGCAGCACATCTACATGTTAATTTCAGAGTTTACTCATTTAAACGACCCACTTTTAATTGAACTGAGAATTTACACCCAAAAAAAGATAAATGATGCAACATTGCGAGCGAAAAGCAGCAATATACTGAAATACATTTGAAGCACATTTTTGTCAGAATTATTTCTTCATTTTCTTTTATTCATATACTTGTTTCTTCAATATTATTTTTATTTGCTTTTCCTTTTAAAGGGACAGGAAAAAAAAAAAAAAACTAAATCGGCAAGTGACGTGAGCCAGATTTAAACTTTCACCACTAGGCTATACAAGTCATTTTTAAATCTTAGCGTGGCAAAAAAAAAAGTAGTTGCAGTACGCAATAAATTTTCATCGTGCATGCATAAGCGAGTGTGTGTGTGTGTGAAACAGAGTTTATTTAATGAGCAAGATGTGGGATTTATCCACCGCGTTGAGGGATCTGGGGAGGGAAAGACGGAGATCTGTCCTGCTCACTCGACTTAATAAATCTGCCCCGAATGCTCCACCCTAAGCATCAGGTCGGGGGCAACACACACACACACTGGTGTGTGTTCATTTCTGTGCCAACTCTCGCTTCTCTTTCGAGCCATTACTGCAACAATGGCTTTCAGAAATTACTCCTTGAAAAGCCACAATCAATGGCGCACTCCAATTCACAAATCCCCACCATTATGACATCACTCGTCTGGATCTCGACTCAACAAACAAAATGGAGGACAAAACGCTATTAAGTGTCATCAGGCACACAGAAAATGAGATATGTTTGCAGGTACTTACTAGAGTAACGTTAGCACAATGCAAACTAAACATTTCCAGTATTTTAGAGCGGACACAGCGGGATGCGTTTCCCATATGTAGGGTTTAAATCAGTAATCGCTGATATAACTTGGTGTATTGGGTTTTAATACTCCAATTAAGGAGTTTGAAAATGTCGTCAGGGGAATACAAACATCACTAGACGACTTTGGAAAAAACGGTCACAGTGGGCTTGGGCGATTAAAAAGGCTTGTGTGTACAACTACACCGGGGTGAACAATTGAAGTCATGAACTTTTCAGGCTGGTCAGAGTAAACATCTTCTGTGTCAAGTCTGGTGAGAAGTCGTTGCTATGGAGTCACAGCGCCGTGGCAACAAAGTAGTGCCGACTACAACTGGGCCCACATTTCCACATGCTCCCCGTCGGCCCTTCATTATCAGACTGTAAAGGAGCCGTTCATTCACCATCTCAGCTCAAACACCTGAACAATATGATATAGGCTAGTTGGATGAGCTATTCATCAAACAATCAGCCCAATGCAAAGTAGTCCTGATAATAGTCAACATCAAAATTTATCCCATTTACTTTCATAATGGGTCAAAAAAATATATATTTAGTTCACATTCACGTCGGTTTCGTATGATTTCGAAAAACTTCCATTTTCAAGAAAAGGTTTTGAAGTTGTTGTTTTGGGGTGGGGGGGGTCGAGCCACATGACATTTTACAAACTAAAATAACCTTGACTTGCCTTAAAGTACAAATATGTGAATTTTATGTGATGCAAGATTAAAAAAAGACAAATGACGCAAACATTTTTTTGAAAAGGAAACCTTGTTATTGTCGGGATCATCCTTGTTTGACTTAAAATAGAAATTAAACGAAAGAGATGCATTTATATTTAATAAATTGATAGGAAAAATCATCATTGACCCAATGTGTTCCTGATCTAATCTAAATCTTTAATCAAAACACAAACTGCTCCGCCACTGAAACGACTTTCCTCTGCGCATGACATCAAGTCCACTTCACACTAACCAATCAAGTGTCACCCACCATTTTTGCTCAGTTTCACTTGAAAATACAGCATTATTGACATAAAACGGGCTGCGGGTGCCACTTTATGTTTATTTTAAGTGACGATCAAATGTGACAAGATCATTTTGAAGCAAACCAGATCATGCAGCTCATCGACATCTAGTTCCTTACTGTTTCCAGCCGTACGGCTTTAATCAAGAGCGCCTAATCAAAATATCTGTCATATTAGCTCATTAATCAGCAACAGCCAGCAGGAAACTTAACATGTGATGACAGTCTGGGCATTTTGCAAATACTCTAAACCCACTTTAAATCACTTACCTAGGTTAGTCAAGCTGATAAGGAAGCAACTTGTTATGTGTAACTCAATCCATAAATGAGTTCTTAAGCAGTGATAGAGACTTTGGCTAAAAGATCAAGAGGTGGTGCACAACACACACACACACACCTCTGCTTTGCTGCAGAGAAAACATATTGCATAATGCAAATGCATGTCATTACAGATTTACACCTTCGGTTTTTGTAAATCGAAGTAAAAAGTAGAAGAAGAAAAATGTATACAGTGTTCTTCAAAAGGTCTGTGACTGTAGATAACCGATGGCTTTTGGCACTAATGTTACTCCATTTGAGCCACTGGCAAAATGATGAGAGTTCATCAGAAAAGACTTAAAGATGTCAACATAAACATCTGAAATCTCACAATGTCATGCGCTGTTGTAAAGTACAGACTAATAAAAAGATATAAACGGTTATGCATCCCATTTATGAGGTTTGAGAGTGAAGTTGAATATAATAAAACACAATTCACCAACTGTTAAATGTCACAAGCACACAACATCTACATTGTTCCCATTTGCGAACCCAGAATGCCCTGCCAAAATCACGCATTAGTGGATTTCTAAGTCAGAAACGTGTGGTTTGGAACTATAAAAGGCTATAAGACGATATTGTGAAATATATGTTACATTTTTAATCTTTGCGATAAGTTTCATCATACACACACTTGCACGGATGTCTGTCCTGCCAATGCTAAGCTCAAGCCAGCTAACAACATCAACACAGCGCCAGCAAACAGCTCGATTTACACTCACCGAGTGCCTGGATTGTGGAAACATCATGTCAGTTTTGGTCTTCGAGGTCTTGCCTTCTCCTCCTTAAAGAACAGGGAAGCAGTTTGCTCAGTAGACGTATATATTTAGTGAGTGTTTCCTTTGTTTCGTCGCTAGCTCCTGTGCCAGCTACAGGCAGCTCGCGCTGCTGCTATGGCAATAAAGCACAGCCTGATGATGTGTGCCGCACTGAGCGCGCTCTTTAACACGCATTCGGCATGGAAAATGACCCGTAGATGATTTGCAGGAATCTGCTGATTTGATATGGTATCTTTCCTGTCCTTTTCCACGTTGGGAATGAGCTAAGACAAGGGCTGGTGTGTCTCTCTCCTCTCTCTGGTTGGAGGAAACCGAGTGGCTGTGCAAGAGCTGAAGTGGAGTTTGGGAGCTGATGGCTGCTGCTGTTTTTTTCTGTCTTTCCATATGTGACGATATAAAAACGGAACCACCAGGCAAATAGCTCAAATATATTTAATATAAAAAAAAGATAGATCTATATTAGTCATATAATAAATAACAAATTTGTATATACATATATATTAATTATTTATTATATAACTAACATAATAATAATAATATCAAAATAGCTCCAGTATAAATATAAACAATTTTATATAATCTACTTTTTATTTAAATAAATAATAATCTATATACAATTATTTTAATACGTAACAATACTAAAACAAACCACCAAGTAGCTCGAATATATCAAATTTATAGAAAAACATTTATATATATTTATATAAGAATGAATATATTGTTATTATACAATTTTATATATATATATATATATATATATATATATATATATATATCAGTATCCAAACAGCGCTAGAAAACAGCTCATATAAATATATAACATAATTTTTGTATTTATTTTTATTTGATAGACGTTCTATTTACATAATTTATATTAAAAAAATGATATGTAACAATTTTTTTTTTTAAAGAACCACCACATAGCTGGAATATTTATAGAATTTTTTTATTTGTATTATCTACAATTTTATGTATATATATATATATGACAATTAAATTGTTATATAGTATCTGATATCAATAATATTAATTATTGAGTAATATTTAAAAAAATTATATTAATTCATTAAAAAAAATGCAAACTTTTAAAACTTAATATTAATATCAAAACAGTGCCAGTAAACAGCTCACATGAATATATAAAATAACTTTATATATTGTTTTATTTTATATACACCATTTATTAAAAACATTTAAATATGTAACAATATTAAAACAGAACCACCCCATAGCTTGAATATTTATAGAAAAAAAATTATCTATAGTTATACGATTAATATATAACAATATTAATATATATACCTATTCATTTCAATTGACTTTTACATAAGTTATGTAAAAAGTATATCACGCAAGTATATTTATCAAAAAATAAATGTGTATGTTTACACTGTATACACACTTTTTAATGTGCTGACGAACATTAAAGTTTTCCAATACTTACATAAATTAAACAAGCGCATGTGAGTCATCAAATAAATATGCAGAAATGAGACTTGATATCTCTGCAGCTGAAGTTATATTATAATATGAGATCTGTTGAACAGTCTATGAATCATTTTGTCATCCATTTAATTCTTCATGAGAAGGGAGGGTAATACCAAGCTCAAATATGGCATTTTGGTGGAAACTAGGATTATCATTTTAACTACAAGGACTCTTAATGTAGTTCATATTTCACCAGCAGAATCATCTTCCTTGTTCATCTTTCATGTAATAAACGACGAACAAAAGCTCAACACAGACCCAAATGTATAGGAACAAATTTTATTCCAATTTAAAATGGATATTTTTTTTCTTTAAAGGAGAAGGCTATGAAAGTCATTTTCATGTATGAATGAGGTTCAGGCAACAGTGGTTGAAATGAAACATACAAAAAGAGAAATGTCTAAAATACTGTAAATGAACAATAATTAAGCCCCTTGTCAGCAGGGTTTTGCGTTAATACGGTTTCTCCTTTACCTAACCCTCTCCACCGAAAACAAACACATGCAATTAAAATGTCATTTCTTTTTAAAAACAGCAGTTTGTCATCTTTAATCTTAAATACAGAATAAAATTGTCCTTTTCCTGTTGCGCATTTACCATAATCACATACTTAATGTTTATTTGTTTTTAAAAACCGGACCATAAAATACACGAGTCCTTTTTAAATGATTTCCACAACATTGGCACTTGTAAAGAGTCTGGCTCTACAAATCAAAAGGATTGGCACACTCAATATAGTACATCATTTACATTTGGTATGCTTAAAAAAAAGAAAAAAAGAAAAAAGAAAAAAAAAGAAAAGAGCAACCAACTGAACAATACATTACAAAGTAATACAATACTTTGATTTTATACACCACTACACAAGTTTATTTTTACCAGTTTTATCAAAAACAAATGTATTATATTAAAGTGTCCTACATACAAGTGTTCAGGTAATGCATCGACGTCAGAAGAAGAAAAATAAAGTAAAGATAGCTTCATATTGTACGCATCCATCACATCAGTGTGGACCTCAAGCGAAAGCGTCATTTCTATTCATTAGTGTCTGCGTCTCTCAGAGTACCAGGAACAAGTTTGGAGGAACAGATACATCACACGAGTAGAGTTAGTTTCATTACTGCAGAGTAGGTTCAGTGCATTGACCCAGGGAGGAAAAACTTATCAAACTTCATCGCAAATTGTTGAGAACAAAAAAAAAACCAAAAAAAAAAAACCTTAAACACCAGTTGAATAGCACAAAGCTATTTTTACCATCTGCACAACATCTGATGTTTTGGTACTTTTGTACTTGATGGGTACGAAATGAATGGCTGTAGTGTTTTAGTTGGATAAAGAAAGAAAGGTGTTTCTCAGATTAGGCCTAGCCCTTTAAAATGAAAGCTGTATGTACAAGCTTCAAACGTTCACATGTTCAAAAATGCCGTCATAATTTGCAGGTCCACTATTTGTACAACAACGCAACCGTTTGAAATTGGCATATGACGACTGACAGTACCATCCCACCCAAGTAAACATACAGTTTAAAATGAATGAAACCCCGCCCAGAAGCAAGACGGTCTGCAAATTGTGGATGTTTGAGAAACGAACAAAATCAAAACGAAACAATGAAACAAAGCAACGAAACAAAACAAACGAAGCAAAACAAAGCAATGAAACAAAACAACAAAGCAACGAAACAACAATGAAACAAAAAACAATGAAACAAAACAAAAAAACGCTTAACTGGCCTGGCACGGGAGGATCGTTTAGTTAAACAAAAATGTTTTTGTTTTTTTCGCAATTTGGCAAACAAGTCGTACAATAAACCAAAAGGTCCAAATGTATGTAAAGGCTTGCAGGATTAAACGCAACAAAACAGCAAATATACAGCTGCGGTTGGGGGAAAATGCGTATAAATAACACCTTCAAAAGCCTTGTGCACTGACCGACACTTCCAAACTATAGAATTCGTCACAAATAGAGAAACCTCTTAAAATACATTCAATTACAGGTTAAAAACAAAACAAAAACTGCGGCAATAAGTGACCGTTGTGATTAACGTGAGATTTCGCTATTTTCGCAAATTCCGACGAATCAGGTTCTCTCGAGCTATTTTGTTTCAATAATACAAACAAAAGCCAATAAGACTGTACGAGTGCTAATGTGCGATAAATTCAAGGTGTGCGATAAATGAGTAAACGGGACTCAAAAGCGATACCGTCATGGCCCCCAAAACCAAACATGGCAAATAGAAATGTGCGACACCACCGCCACCGAGTAAAACAGTTAATACTTCATCCATCAACTTACAGAATCAAAACAGCCCGTCCAAAGTCGCTTAACTTACGGCAAGAAATAGCGCACTTTTTCCGAAGATCACAAGGTCCACACAAAAGGTGCTCCCTGGATGCACTGCAAGTCGAACCTACGGAAAATGGCAACTCCTGTGGCGTCACCCGCGCTGTCCCTGATTCAGATATCCACTTCGGCGTACCTATTGCTCTATAGTCTTCATAGAGTCGGTTCATTCTCCGCCCACAATTAGCCCTTGTAATGAAAAGTATGAAACCTCACCTGAATTACATCATAAAGATCCCAAAAAAGCTAGCTAGCTATGGAATCCAAAAAGCTAATCAAGTGAGAACTAAGATATGATACTACAAAACCAAGAGCGAACTCTCAAAAAAAAAAAAATGCAAGCAGAGACCAGTTAAGAATTCAACCACTGATAAAATTCTCAATTTCCTATTTGCATAAAGCGACGTTGATGAAATGGAAATTCAACTTCCCATTTTCAAGCATTTCAAATATTCGGGAAAAAAAACAAAAAAGAACAGAACGGTGACAATCAATTTATCAATACCAAAAAAGAAAAGATCACTTGCCAATGGATTTTTTACAGCAGTAGAGACTCAACCCCCGCTTTCGTTGTAGTGCGCTCATGCGGAAAAGTGAGTCCGATTACATATCTGGTCCATAAATTACATAAATAAAAAAAACTAATCGATTTCACCCTATATAGCACTTTTGTGTTGTGCTGCGTTGAGTGTTTACGAACATTTCAATCACTGGATATCCATATTTTTTTTATGTTATACGGAGTAAAAACGTATATGAATCAGCTGGGAAAGGCGTTTATTTGATTCCTTCAAAGATTCAAAACTGATTTGTGTCGAAGCATGTAAACAAATCACAATCTTTCGCTTAATATCTTTGAATACTAGCTGGATCCATTTAATTATACTGATTAAACACTCAATACTGCCAACTACTGGACTGGAGGAAACAGTTTGGCGCCTAAATGATAAATTTAGCAGACACAAATGAGAACTGAGAATTTGTTGAAAAATTTCAGGACAGTTGAACAATTCGATCGAAATCACACATTTCAAATCTGCGGTGGCTCTCGTTACTCATTTTATCTTCCTCACATCTCGGAAAAAAAAGTCACATGGTCATCTCCAGGTACTCAAGTAGTGATGGGAAATCTCTATACATCACTCCTAAAATAGTATTAAATCAAATCATCCAATCACCTTCACCTCTAGTGTTATAGCATGTGATTGCACAACTAACACCTGGTTAAAATTCAGTGATGCGAGGTGTAAAGTCTTTCAAGAATGTCGCCCACTCTTCGTTTACGGACACGTGCGCCTCCACAGAGTGTTTCCGTTAGGTTCGTACCTCAGTTTCATTCAGGTAGAGCCCACCTACAGCCCATCTACAGAGCAAACGAATGCTCTTTATCATTAGGCACCGGTTTAGCGGCCCAGCCCTCGGGTTTGAGGAAGAGTGGATGATAAAGCTATCAACTGGAGGGGGTCGACACTCAGGAAGAGAGGAAAAAACAGGCAAAGAAAAGGACTACATGAAGATCCAGTGCCAAATGGGAGTGAAGGTGTGTCCGCACGTTTCCCGTGCGTGTGTGTTTCTGCGTGTGAGGTGTGTAGTGCTTTCGGCCGTATGTGGGCTGCAGGTGTCTCGCTCTCTTTCGGTCTCTCTCTCACACTAGGTTGTACTCTTTTAGGTTGTGCTGCAGGATGGTGTCCTTGACCGCCGCGAAGACGAAGCGGATGTTTTCGGTGTCTGTGGCGCAGGTGAAGTGCGAGTAGATGATCTTGTCGCTGTCCGGGTTCAGGTCCACAAACATCTTCAGGATGAATTCTCGGCCCGCCTGGGCGTCCCTCTGTGGACCTGCGGAGTCGATAGATGAGATAAGTAAGCAGATCACTGATTATGGAGACACAACAGGCTATGGAAGTAAAACAAAATGTTTTTTTGTTTTTTTTGGAAGTGGCTGCAGTTTACAAGTCTACCACATGGTGTCAGTGTAGGCTTCGTCTGAATTTTAAGAGGATGTTACCATCAAATTCAGGGAAGTAGTCCACTAGGTGAGAGTACATAATCTTCTCCTCCAGAAGGTCTTTCTTGTTCAGGAACAGAATGACTGAAGAGTTCTGGAACCAGGGGTAGGTGATGATTGTGCGAAACAGAGCTTTGCTTTCCTCCATGCGATTCTGCAGATTTCAGAAACAAAAAACAATGAAAGGGGCGGCCCAGCGTCGACTGCGCCGAGGACTAATGCACATTACTGTCAAGCGTCATTAAACATGGTTAAATGCACTTCTAACTGTTCCATGAACACCAATTAAATTAATTGATGCATTTCCGAATATACTATATTGTAATGTTATACTACTCTATAATGTACCATCATTTTTTTTTTTTTTATGACTTAACTTCAAAGATTTAATATTGCTCTCAGGATAATCCAGGGTTAAACGTGGGGTCAAATTTAAGAAATGTTTAAGTT
Source organism: Phoxinus phoxinus (assembly GCF_949152265.1). NCBI lineage: Eukaryota > Metazoa > Chordata > Actinopteri > Cypriniformes > Leuciscidae > Phoxinus > Phoxinus phoxinus. The sequence goes on along the minus strand of NC_136895.1, from coordinate 14,486,037 downwards.
GACGGAAAAGGGCCTTCCCATCATGCAGTGGAACAATTTATTAGAATGCATTTGAAAGAAATTAACAACTGAAAATAATAAAGTAACATTTTATATGTACATTTAATGTTTATACGTTATAAAATGTGTAATAATAAATGAATAATAATTAAAATTATATTTTCATATTTTTGTTTATATTAAAATTTGTGATGTTCTATTTACAAATGTATATTCATTTGTTTTAATATTTGTATACAGGTGAAACTCGAAAAATTTGAATATCGTGCAAAAGTTAATTTATTTCAGTAATTCAACTTAAAAGGTGAAACAAATATATTATATAGACTCATTACATGCAAAGTGAGATATTTCAAGCCTTTATTTGTTATAATTTTGATGATTATGGCTTACAGCTTATGAAAACCCCAAATTCAAAATTAGAATATTGTGAAATTGTTTTCATAGCTATAAGCTGTAAATCATCAATTATAACAAATAAAGGCTTGAAATCTCACTTTGCATGTAATGAGTCTATATAACATTAGTTTCACATTATAATTTGAATTACTAAAATAAAATGAACTTTTGCACAATACTCAAATTTTTCGAGTTTCACCTGTACATTATAAAACAAAATAACCTATAATAAATACATTAAAAACCTATGGATACAACAATGACAAAATTAATAAAAATAATAAAATACTTCATTTTATTAACTTCTATTTATACATTATAAAATATCTAATATAACTAAAAATAACATAATACAATAATAATAATTAAAATAAAATATACGTATATTATACTCATACATTATAAAACATAAAGTAGATAAAAATAACTAACAATAATAATACATTAAAAACTATAAATATGACACTAAAAAAATTATAATATGTACCGGTATATTATACTCATTTATACACGCACACACACATATAATATATATATATATATATAATAAAGCACAAAATAAAGACACAACAACAAAAAACTAAATACAAATGATCACCTCATTGTCAGACTCAACAAGGACCTGGTCGTATTCGCTCAAGGCAACCAGGAACATGATAGATGTGACATTCTCAAAGCAGTGGATCCACTTCCTGCGCTCTGATCTCTGCCCTCCGACATCCACCATCCTGAGACAGAGGTAACAAAGTATGAGTTGACAAAGAATGGTTTGATGAGGATGACAATGAAAAAGCAAGGAAAAACGAAGCCTACATATAGTCCTTTTCCACTTGCATATGGCGAGCAATCTGAACATTCAATTCAAATTAATAGTCCTTAAAACTAAGTTTGGTTGGTCGTCGAGAGAAGAAAAAAAAAAGGGCCATTTCTGAAAGAGGTTTGCACTTCCCCATGCACCACTTTCGGTGGAATGGGCTACTAGATTTCTCGAAGAGTAACAATATTGCCTGTTTATTAAATCAAATTACATCTAGTGGCCCTGCAACGGCAGCAAAATAAATGGGCACTTCAGGATGGGAACCACTTGTCATACAAAATTAGACGCACCTCAAAAATCACATGTCGGTTATCATTATATTAACATTTTGGCAGGAAAATCATGAGGTTAAATCGCATTACATCTGGAATTCATTCTCACAAACATGCACAAATTAAGTCGTGACATTGCACGGTTTCCAGGTATCAACTGTTTGGATAAAACGTGAACCGAACAAGACCAGCTCAAAACGTGACAGCAGAGGTAAAACCTTCCCAATTTAGTACAACGAATTACAGAAGTATCAAGCGCGTAATTATGATTTCATCGAGCGACTGGAGAGTGTATGCGGGCGGGAGAATTAATCTATGGTCAAGTATGGAGCCGGCCGTCTTCAGTTCAGTTCTGAAAGAACAGTGACACCGTTTCACAAAGGAAGCAAAACTTACACACAAACACTTATAGATACGCCACAAACAAAAAGAGAAGTGTAGAGTTTCAGATGCGCGCTGGGATTAGTAACATCCATGCAAAGACAATGAGAAAAATGGACATGACGGATGGGGTGAATGAGCGAGGGAAAAGCGTGCTCAGACTTTGGCACGGTATCAGTAAAGCCCCGGGACAGATGGAAAAACAGATACGCAATTCTAAGGTGCTCCAGGAATAAGAAAAATGCTAAAAGCTTATTCACAACAAGGGCGATTATTGAAGATAAACTAAAAGCATATTCCTAGGGCTTGGTATATCATGGACAAAAAGTAATATGACGACGGAGTGATGGTAGATTTTTCTTTTAAACCTCATTGACCAATCAGATGTGAGCTTTTGGCTATATGGACATTTCTACAGGCTCTTGTGGCCCTGTGGACTTATAAAATGAGCACACTAACTTAATAACATCATGTTTCATCTCAAGCAAGCTCTCTACGAACACTTTTAGAGTATGGTAAACAAGTAAAGTAAAACTCAAAGAAATAAAAATAAAAAGGAATGGTGTTTAAAAAAAAAAGACAATTCAGGAATGTCGATTTTTTAAGGTGATTTGAAGGTTTATATATAAAAATATAATTAAATGCCTCATTATTAGTTCATGTTAATCTAAGAATACATTATTTAAATAAAATGTTGTACGTGATGTTATTTAATGGACATGAGCTAACACTAGTTAATAAAAATACAAGTTTTCATATTAGTTAATGTTAACAAAGCTTTATAAATACTGTAACAAAAGTACTGTTCATTGTAAATGCATTAACTGGTGTTAACTAATGGATTACATGATTACATATTCACACAATGGCAGTAAATTATTCATAATTTACTGATTCTCCCTTTTGGGAAGTCCTGGCATAATGCAATGCTTAAAGCATTTCGTGTTGATAAAGAATGGAAAATATTTTTTATATATATCAATCTGGTGCACAATCCCATTCAAGTGATGAAAGTGAACAATGGAAGTGATTGACTACATTTAGATTACTTTTGACCCAATTTATCTTAATGCATTACCTAAAATTACAGCACATTACAAGAATATGGGCCATTCCCAGCTCAGCAGACAGGTAACGCTCACTGCTCCTAAATTAATGGAAATGTACGGAGACAACTCACAGGAGATTCCAGCTAAAACAAGGGAATAATCAGAGCAATTCTCAGCTGTGCTATTCCCCCCTTCCCATCACACCTGCACTCAGGCTCAGTGAGGGAAAACATTAGAGAAGGGTTTTATTTTATGTAGGCAACACAGTCTCGCTAGCTCGGTCTCTAGCGGCCAGGCGTAAAGCTTTGATAAATGGACTCCTTCAGGAGCTACAACCTAAAATAAAGCCTCTTCAGCCAGCCTCCGTTCCTGCAGGAGGTACAGCTGACCTACTTACGAGGATAAGCTCTCTTACTCTGGAGGACGAGGAAGACAACTCAACCTTGTTACAGAATGTTTTAATGGCTGGGGTGGAGTTAAGTGCGTAACCATGTAGGTTACTTAACCGAAACACTTCACCTGTATTTCGTAACATCGCCTACAGGTTATTTGCATTTTGTAGTACGCATCACCTAAAACCACAAGTGGCCTTGAAGGTACTAGATCTACCTTGAAATTTACCTGGAAAGTGACCAAGCCACCTTCCTGAGCTGTTTGTAAGCGTTTATTTATTTATTATATAAATACACAAACATTCACAAATACGTTATTTGTACTTGTCAAGCAAGATCAAGAGGGAACCTTGTTGTAAGTGAAGTTATTTCTGGCGCCAGCGTGCGTAGGAGGGGTTTGACACGCTGGCTCCCAATCGATTTGTGGGCTTTTGTGATCACCTCTCTTCAGAGGAATTCTCTCTCTCATCTCGGCTCTGAACAGGGGGGTTGTGGAGGGCTTCTCGCTGCCGCATCACCTGCGGTTCGTAAACGCTCCCCCTTCACAGGCCTGAGCTCAAAACTCCTGCCTGTGCGCTAATGTGCTTTTGTGTGCTTTCAGGCCTTCAGTTGCAATGTGTAAAAGGTACATTTGATTATTGTTAAAGCTACACTGTGTAATTAAAAAAAAACACTGTTCTTTCAAAATTATATGTGCTCATTAATGTTTAATTACTTCTACCAACTAATCAAGTATTCTCGTAAGCGTAGAATCTGCCATTCAGAATACTTACGAGTGAGTTGCTCGGATGGCGGCAGCCATGTTGCGCCTCCATCTTGAAAATACATTATCCAAAGAGGGACATACCTGGAAATTCAAGCTTCGCCTATCGCGCTTTTACTCTCAGTGGCCCCGTGACGAATGCGAAGGGGAAATTACACACGACTGCCGGCAGATTTGAAATAATACGGCCACCGTAGGAGTTAAAACGCCCTCGGAATGGGAGGGGCTAGAAAGTAATATTCAGTTGGTAGTCATATACAATTTCAACCACTAGAATCTTATTATGGCCAAATATGGGTCAATTTGCATCAATGTGCCTTCTGAGCTCACAGACAAAAAAACAAACATTGTGGGCATTCAAGAATGTCAAACAATAGGCAAAATTGGGGGGGGGGACAAACCAAAAAAATGCTTTTGAAAATTCTTATCACTGTATCAAAAAGAGACTTTATATTACATTGTTAATTAGATTTAAATACAAAATTGTTATATTCAAAACAAGAACAAAAGGCAAATCAAAAATTAAAATAGGCCCTGTTTACACCTGGTATTAAGATGCGTTTTGGTCGATCAAATCACAAGTAGATGTATTTCTCTTTTGTCCACTTTCGGCCACTTCTGTCCTGATTTAGGGAGGGTATATTGACGGGTAAATGTATGTGGGTTTTTTTCAGGTCTTTCAATCTAATGGACGAAATAAGAATTTAAATATGAACGCGACCGGAGACGACGGAGAAACAAACGGAGAGCAGCAGCTTTAGTTTCTGCTCTGACAGACAAAGTGTGTTAGAAATCAGAAATGGTGAGAGAACATTGTGCTTGGTACATTTTTTATTATCAAACCAAATTTGGGACTTCAGACGACAAAGTTTAATGTTCCCATAATTAATGTAATCCCATAATGTTGCATTAGGTCAGTAGGCGGAGAGTAGACCGTCTTTTGTGGCTGTTCGGACTCATTGGACAACATAAGCGTTTACACTACGAAAACAATCCGGTCAAATGTGTTTTCGACTACCTGAAGCAGCAGTCGAACAGCAGGAGAGAACATCAGTCTGTGAGTGTTTACTTTTCTCAGTAGATTTTAGCGCGGTTCTTTGTTGCTAGGAAACTTTGTTTTGTTTAATGTGTTTTACTCTGGTAAAATGCGAGGCCACGCGGCCTTTGTTTGCGTGTCGTGACTTGAGTTTCGCTTGGCTAAATAGTAGGGCGTGGCCTGCTGTATTCAACAACAAGGTATTAGGCGTGTATAAATAAGTTAGTGCACCACGGCAGCTGTGGTGTGAAGCCCTCATCGTGTGAAGACCGAAGAGTGTAAAGACCAACGACTCTACCTGTGCGACTCCACCGAGCAAGGACACAGACAAGGCACTTGAGTATTAATTTCTCGTTATTTGCCTTATCTTCTTGTTGTTTCCTCTCTCTTCTACTCAACTTACAACTTATCTTTCTGTTTGTGAGCTCTCTTACACCATGTGTTTTCTAATCCCTACTATTACTAACATGCGTAATCCAATGTCAGTACAACGGCAGTACAATCCTAACAACCTGCGTACCCTTCCGATGTCTTCTAGTACCATTTTCTCTTTTCCTATTGGTCTCTGGAATTGTCAGCCTGCGGTAAACAAAGCTGATTTCATTACATCTATTTCTAGTCATTCAGGTATCAGCCTTTTGGCCCTGACTGAGACCTGGATCCGACCAGAGGACACTGCCACACCGGCTGCGCTCTCCACTAACTTCACTTTCTCACACACCCCTCGCCTGACTGGAAGGGGCGGAGGTACTGGTCTGCTCATCTCAAATGATTGGAAATTTAATAATTTACAACGTCTGTGTAACAACAGCTCATTTGAATCATATTCTATTACCATCACTAGTCCTATTAAAATCCATTGTGTAGTTATATATCATCCCCCAGGTCAGCTTGGCAGTTTCTTAGAGGAGCTTGATGTGCTACTCTCATCCTTCCCAGAGGATGGTACTCCTCTCATAGTTCTTGGAGACTTCCAACATCCACCTTGAAAAACCTCAAGCTGCTGATTTCCACACTCTGCTTGCCTCATTTGACCTCAAACGAGTATCGACTGCGGCTACTCACAAATCAGGTAACAAATTGGACCTTATTTACACACGCTACTGCTCCACTGACCATACTCTAGTCACTCCACTGCACACCTCAGATCACTTACTCCTCACTCTCAACCTGCCTCAGAACATAACACGCACTCCTCCATAGGTCACCTTTCGGCGGAACCTACGCTCACTCTCACCCTCTCGTCTATCCTCTTTGATCTCATCCACACTTCTTCCACCAGACCAACTCTCGGCACTAGATACTAACAATGCAACTGATACTCTTTTCTCCACTTTTTACATCCTGCTTGGACAACTTCTGCCCCCTTTCCTCCAGGCTAGCCCGCGCCACACCCTCTGCCCCCTGGTTATCTGATGTTCTCCACGAATATCGTGCTAAACTCAGGGGTGCAGAGAGGAAGTGGCGCAAATCCAAAGATCATACTGATCTTGGTCTTGATCATTCCCTCCTCTCTTCCTTCTCTGCTAATATATCTACTGCTAAAATGACTTACTATCACAACAAAATTAACAATTCTGACTCTCGCATGCTTTTCCTTCACATGAGAAAACCTCTTCTCTTCTTAACCCTCCTCCTCCTCCAACCCAAACAGCTGACGATTTTGCCACATTCTTCATAAATAAAACAACCACCATCAGCGGACAATTTACCAATCCACAAACTGACACACATTTTACCAGCTAACACACACATTCTACCCTCCTCCTTGCTTTCAGAGACTGAAGTCTCAAAACTCCTTTTCCAATCGCCCTACTACCTGTCCGCTTGATCCTATTCCCACTAACCTACTTCAAGCTATTTCTTCCTCGGTTATACCCGCACTCACACACATCACATACATTTCCAACAGCATTCAAGCAGGCTCAGGTAATCCCACTGCTTAAGAAATCCACTCTAAATCCAGCATATCTAGAAAATTACAGACCGGTATCCCTTCTTCCATTCTCCGCAAAATCACTTGAACGAGTTGTTTTCAACCAGATCTCCTCCTTTCTTACGCAGAACAACCTCTTGGACAACAATCAGTCTGGCTTCAAAATCAGACACTCAACTGAGACTACTCTGCTCTCAGTAATTGAAGCTCTGAGACTGGCAAGAGCAGCTTCCAAGTCCTCAGTTCTCATCCTGCTGGATCTGTCTGCTGCCTTTGACACAGTTAACCACCAGATCCTTCTGTCAATCCTAAAGATGAAGGGCAACTCCACTCCTGTGGTTCAAGTCTTATCTCTCAGGTAGGTCCTTTAGGGTGTCGTGGAGGGGTGATGTGTCTAAGACCCAACATCTAGCTACTGGTGTGCCTCAGGGCTCAGTGCTTGGACCACTTCTCTTCTCCATCTACATGACATCACTAGGATCGGTGATTCAGAAACATGGCTTTTCCCATCACTGCTACGCTGATGACGCACAACTCTACCTCTCGTTCCAGCCTGATGATCCAACGGTAGCCGCTCGCATCTCAGCCTGCCTGACAGACATTTCTGGCTGGTTGAAGGACCACCACTTTCAACTAAACCTTGCAAAGACAGAGCTACTTGTAATCCCGGCTAACCCAGCACTTCATCACAACTTCACCATTCATCTAGGCTCGTCATCCATAAGTCCATCAAGATCAGCCAGGAACCTTAGAGTTGTAATTGATGACCAATTGAACTTCACAGACCACATTGCTAACACTGCCCAGTCATGCAGATTTGCCTTGTACAACATCAGAAGGATCAGGCCCTTCCTATCAGAGCATGCTACACAGCTTGTTCTATCCAGACTGGACTATTGTAATGCTCTCATGCCTGGTCTCCCAGCTTGCACTGTCAAACCTTTGCAACTGATCCAGAATGCTGCAGCTAGAGTAGTCTTCAACGGGCTGAAGAGAGCACACGTCACTCCTCTCCTCACAAAAGTGCACTGGTTGCCGCTCGCATCAAATTCAAGTCACTGACGTTTGCCTACAGAACTACCACTGGCTCTGCTCCCTTCTACCTAAACTCATAACTTTTGACTTATTTGCCATCCATTTCTCCTCAATTTTTTTTTTTACGGTGTTAGATTGAACTGCGAAGGGTCATAGCACTTAAACTAACAGTAGGACAACAGTATGTAATTGCTTCTATTGTTCTCATTTGTAAGTCACTTTGGATAAAAGCATCTGCTAAATGAATAAATGTAAAATGTAAATTCAAACTCAAAACGCTTTAGACCCCGTTTACACCTGTATTTAGCGTGGTCCACTTGTAATCCGATCGACCAAAATGTTAATACCAGGTGTAAACAGGGTCTAAAATACTTAATTTCACCTTCTGTTTCTTGAATTCGATTGTTACATACAGCTAAATATATTTAAATGCATATTTTACAAAACACAAAAACAAAAGCTTTGGTACCAAAAAAAAAAAAAAAAAAAGGTGCGTTATCCTTTTTAAACTCGATTGCTAAATAACGCAAAATATTTAAATACATTTTATAAAAAAAAAAAAAAGAAAGGCAAAAAATTTGCCATTTGACCCAAGAACCTGTTACTGGTTTAAAAAATAAAAAGGATGACCCCAAATCATTCTACAATTCCCATGAATTTCATACGATAAAGACAAACAAACGGATGAATGTTAATGAAGTTAATGATGCAAAGAGGTTAATGACTAAGAAGGACATTAACAGCCAATAACGTCACAGAAAAGTGGATGAACTTGTCGAACCTTGTTCGTTCAACTGGCCGTAATGGACCAGATCAACGCACTGATTTGCAAAATGTTACAAACATGGAGACATTCAAAAGGGGAGGAGTCCTCGCCGGCATTATAATCTACCTGAAAATGATGCTTTGCAAGTCGAAGGGATATTCAATAATCCCTGTGGTAGGGATGCGAACCCTAAGCACATCTTGCTGGGTCGGCAGATACACCGGCTCTGCGATACGGTCCAAATCGCTTAGATAGCTAGAGACAAGGAGAGACGGAGAGAGAGAAGGAAGAAGAAAACAAAATAAAGCATGGCAGCAGATCCCTTTAAGAGCTTGAGAGCTTTGGAAAAGCAGTGAGAGAATGCCGCTCAGGGATCCTGGGATGCGACGGCACAACCTTCTGCTTACTCCGGTGAAGATCTCTACCGAGTTCCCCGAAACAAAACTCTTTAAGAGTAGCAAAAAAACAACAACAGCAATAGCTGAGCCCCGGGTGGGTGTGAGAATGCGGTCAGGGAAGGCAGCAGTGCAGTTGCAGCAGCAGCAGGTTAAAGGTCAGGAGACAGCGGCGGCAGTGAGGGTGTGCCGTGGATTGGCGATACCTGAAGATTATATTCTCCAGGTCAAAGGGATACTCTATGATGCCAGTAGTGGGCACCCGGACCCTCAGTACATCCTGCTGGGTGGGCACGTATCCCGAAGTTGATATACGCTCTAAATCATTAAGGTAACTGTGGGGATGAACCGGTAAGAAACACAGGCATGTACATGTGCATATACAGAACTACAGAAGTAGACCCACATGGAATTCACAAACTTTTCATCTTTTCCAGACAGTTTTGGAAAAGCTCACCCTCGTCATTCCAAACCGGTTTGATTTTGTTTCGTAAAAATAGAAGGTTCAAGGATTTTTTTTATGCTGCTCTTTTTTTCCCATTCTAACTTACCTCGACTCATTCGGTTACGAGTCACGTAAGAGTCGATAGCAAGTCAAACCTGACACAAAGGGTGTTAATATGAGTGAGAATGAGATTCAAGGGGATTTTCAGTAGTGGTCAACCGGTATATCAGCATTTCCTTAAATATCGACCTCGGCCGATAACTTTGTTGGAAGTGGGAATTTTATTTTAATGGGAATTATTACTTTAGTTATGGTCTCTTAACAGTTTTGTTTAATACGTTACTAGATGTACCTGTTAAACAAAGTTAACTGCATACGAAAAAGTATTATAGCTTTTGCTTTTATATTAAACACTTAATACTTTCTCATTTACCGTCAGCATTCAGCAAATACGCATTTAAAATGAAATACAATCATTTAAACAAATCTTTGAATATCTAATAAACATTTCATTTCACAAACCTTGCAGACTTAGTCGAATCCAGCTGATATTCTGAAGTGCGCATGTGTCAATTTCACTGGAGCAGACGATCGACAAACTTCAACTCTTGATTTCAAACTATGCTGTGCTATATTCAGTTGCCCACTATCATATTAAGGTCATTTTCACTGTGCTCTATGTAAAATTACTGTTACCTTGTCTTTATTTGAAAAAAATATGATTCCCAGTGTGCACAATCTTAGACTATGGAGTGCCTTGTTGGTTACAGTGTTTACTCATGTAATAAAATGTCTTTATTTGTAAAAAATACCGAAATATGACAGAGTAAAGGAGTAGGCATCTTAAGTAAATGTTAAATTCAGAGACTTATTTTTCAATTCATTTCTAATTTATTATATTAGGGGCCAGAAAATCCCTCGTGGTCGTATATGCATAAATTATTTATATATATATATATATATATATATATATATATATATATATATATATATATATATATATATATATATATATATATATTTTTTTTTATTATTTTTTTTTTACCAAACAAGCCAGTCACACCAGACATTACGCACGTGAAATTTCTACGAACGCAATAGTCGAAATGACGTAAAACTCTGCAATTTCTTTTTAAAAAACAATTCCATGTATAATTTAAACATTATCAAAATATCAGCCTTCTATTGGGCACACTTTTTCTATTTTCACTTGATACGAATTCTACATATCGGAATTTGCTGCGGTCCAAAGTTCAAGTGAGTAATTTTCCATCCCCTGTATTCGCATACATATAGATCGAAGCCAATATATTGAAAACGCAGTGTGACCGAACCTTATGAGCAAAGATATCATATCAATTCAGAAGACATTGCTCACAATCACATGGGCTTCTTTTATGGCATATTCTTGGATCTTGACAGCCTTTTCTGACTAGGAGCTTTTTATTGTATTAAAAAAAAAGAGCAGCGTAAACATCCTTCAAAATGTCTTTTTTTGTGTCCTACTGGGATAGAAATATTAATTTCACAAGTTTTTGGGAAGAGCGTAGATTCCATGTGGGTGTAACAAACTAATTATGCCATTTGTGATCAAAATAAATTATATTACTGTATTGTAAAGGGCCGTTCACACCAAAGATGATCATTATAAAGATACAGTTTTAAAGAATAATCATTCTCATTCTATGAGAGTAGAGAAGTCCACACCACAACTATAACGACACAGAGAAACTATATTTTTGGAATCATTTTGGAATGATTTAAGCTGATGAACAAAACATTGACAGCCAATCAGAATCCACCTGACTTTGAAGAGCTCAACCATTTAAAGTGGCAGGCAACATAACTGCAGTACACGCTTATATTAAACAGAGCATAATAGCTTGTTGATGTGGATGCGAATACAGTTACACCATCGTTGTTGGTGTGAACGGGCCTTAATACTGCATTTATACATGAAAAGAAATATGCTTCTGAGCTCAAGTAAAGACAGATCATTCAACAACTCATTTAAAAGCAATGGAGTTAAAAGGATCTAATGGCTAATGACAGTGCACACACTTACTATTTAGTGGAGTCGGAGAGCTGGTACTCTCGCCTGCGGTCATAGGCTTCCTGGATGCCTGGATCCGCCCAGAGCATCTTTATTGCATTGATATAGGGCTGTTCAAATGAGCAAACCTTCTCCACATCAACATCTCGCACCACCAGAGCGTTGGACTGTCGATAAAGACACAGTACACAGTAAACAACCCAGTTTATGACTTAATGGCTGTGTAATACCAATGACTTCCAGAGGGGTTTAGAACCAACTAGGTCACAAGTTGTCGAGTTAAAGTTTAAGGATCTTCTTTAGGAAATATTAACTGATTCTTTAAAAGCAAAACATGAGAATAATTAACCCGTAATCCTGCACAGAAGAAAGACAGCTGACCATGGTGTGACAGCAATAAAATTTACAAGTGAGGCTTGTAGTGCTTTTTATAGCCACGTTTATGGCCTATCTGGGTTTGATTTGCATCTCGACGTGCACTCTGGGCATCAAATAGATGATTACAGCGCAGTGACGGCCAGGGATTGTCACCTTGTTGTCTTCGTATTTGAATGGGATCTTGAGGTGCTCGGTGGCACGGATCATGGCCTGCATGGAGGTGAAGATGTTTTGGTAGACGAGTTTGGTGAAGCCGCGCTTGTCCTCGTCAGTGTAGCCTGTCCCGTGAATGATGCGCATCTGTTTGATGAACGTACTCTTGCCGCTCTCTCCCGTGCCTGAAGAGAGAGAGAGAAAAAACACAAATGTTGGAATAGGGTTAGATAATATTTTGGCTTCAGTATGATAACAGCCTCTTAGCACAGTAAATCAATACTTTAGGGCAACAAAATTATTAAAATAAGAATAAAAATATAAAAGACAGCACCCCAAACAAACTACAAAAATGTTATGTAGTTACTATTTTTAATACATTCATTTATTATTATTGACAGAACAAAGATCAGCAAGGCAAATATTGATTTGTTAATTGTTTATTGAAATGTCTACACTAATTAAATTAATAAATAACATTACACATACACATTTAATAACAACCTTTCAAAATTATAAAAGCCACAAACAAACTACAATACACTTATAAATATTACATTTATTACTATGCTTATACATTTGATTTTAATATATAGTAATGTGTGAAACTGAACTAAGATATATATATATACACATCACTTATTTCTACACTTAACATCATACTGCCTGAACTTCAAAACCATTATTGTACAGGAGTAAAAAGTAACTTGAGTTATGCAGAACTTCAAGTTGATATAGGACAATCCTATATTGGAATATATAAATAAATAAAAGTATGCCCCCCTCCCCACAAAATCAACTTTGAGGAGAAGATACAAACTTTTATTAATTCAAGTTCAGGATCTAATCTTGCTGTTAACAAAATTACCATTAAATGTAAACACATACAGCAGCACTTTAAAACAGAAATCCTATTTTTTTTAAAACATCTCCCTGTAAATGTATTTGGTCCTGATGACTCAAGCCAGTAAAAATGTTTTAGCCATCCCCAAAGTTCAACAATATGACTTCCCTGGAAACGTGGGAGGTCTTGGACCGGCAGAGGGAAAAACAAGTCAAGTAACTGTTCCAGTTTTCGAAATTTATCACGTTCTTGACAATACAATGTCAACAGTTTGGAAAGTCACGCTTCGATTGGTATGATAACCAGTTCCACAAGTTTTATCTTGGCGTATACGATTGACATCCTTGACAACTGCCATTTATTTAAACAAACAAGGCTAAATAAAATAAAAATAAAAACTTAAGGTGTAGAGCTATCAATCTTGAATTGCTAGAACCCACCTTTTAGGTAAGGAAACAAATGATTTCTACATGAAGAAGTTGCCTGTGTGATGTCATTTTTGCTACTTTAAACATGCATTTCAGAGGAATCAGACATTTTTGTTGCTGTGAATTTGTAATTAAATGCACCATAGTTCTGGGTTTCTACTCAAACAAAGGTGTTCTGTCTGGGCTTCAAATTTCATGAGTCACAAACACAAGCTTTTTTTTAAATTACATTAGTCTCAACCAGGCTTTAGAAATCTTTTCTAGAAGCCAAGGCCGAACGGTTTGTTCACACGCTCAAGATACGCTGAACCCGTAATGGGTGAGGCAGGTTCGATTTCCCATCAATTTCCTGTCCCATACCTCCCTTAGCCGAGTCATGGGTACTTTTAACTCCAACAGCTGGAATGTCATGCTCCGGCCTCCCTGCTGACTATCTGCTCCGTCTTCATCTCCGTCTGCCGGTGGTTTGCTGACAGGGGAAACCCAATAAAAAGCCTGGTTGCATAACCGCTGCACTCCTGGCTCCCTCAGCTTGCCAAATAGCTGCACCTCCCTGAAGCTTTACAACAGTTGCTCCATAGAAATAGCACCACAACTGTTTGAACATTACTGGAGCACCTTGATATCAGGTTTTCCACCATATTAGGGCATTTCGAGGGTAACAAACACACTATAGTTTGCTTGAATGACAATACGAAGACCATAAAAAGAAACCAGAGACGTGGTAGTGAAACTAATGCATGTGCAAAACAAATAGTGAGTTTAATTCTACAAAGTAAAGAAATAATAGATGGCTATTTGTCACCGTAAATTGCTGTTTGCAACCAATTTATTTCCGTAATTAGATGCATTTAATCGAAACATGATGGGCAACATCAAGAATTTTAAAACAATGGCTAAAAAGCTGTCTATTGGTTAAATAGACTATTATCCAAACATTTAACCAAGTGTTATCAACAGAGAAAATAAAGTACATAGGCTATAATAACACCACCAAATTTTTTTTACTTATGTCCACTACCAATCAGAAGTTGAGGCAGTAAAAAAATTTTGAAAGAAAAAAAAACACTCCAATAAAAGGACAAATAATATATTTAGATAAATTAAGAATCCAGATGAAAAATGTATCACGATTTCCATGGAAAAAAAAAATTAAGCAGCTCAACTGTTTTCAACATTGATTATCATAAGACACTGAAGACTGGAGTAATGACGCTGAAAGTTCAGCTTTGCCATCACAGGAATAAAATTACATTTTAAAATATATTCAAACAGAAAAGTTATTTTAAATTGTAATAATATTTCAGTTTTTACTATTTTTGATAAAAATAAAATAAAAACATCCTTGGTGAGCATAAGATACTTCAAAAACTTGTACAGACCCCAAACTTTTCAAATGTAGTACACGCCACAGTAATCATTAGTATCAGGCAAAAAAGTATGACATTGGACAAAATATTATGAAAAATGTGAAATAAGCACAATTCATTCACATAATATTTCATAAGACCAAAATGTAACGTAAATGGTCCCAATTTTGATTTCATGAAAGCAAAATCTCCTAAGAACTACACAGGCACTCTTAAATATGACCGGTCAAAACTCAAGGTGACGAGGCCCATGGTCTCTTTATTGGTGAAGGACACAGCGTTCAACACCAGACTGGATCCATCCTATATTCAAGTCTGTGAGCTCACAGTGCAGCAAAGCAGGTTACCATGGCAACATTTTTAAAGCATTTACCACACAGCAATGATTCAAAGAGGAGCCATACATTAGCAAGCCCTACTCTTCTTTCACCATCAAATGTGTCAATCCACCAACGGAAACAAAATGGCAAGCAGGAATTAGCTAAATTTAGCAAAATTAGCTTAATTTCAGGCATGCCAGGTTGTTGCTTGCTACAAGATAATATATAAAGCCAATAAAAAGACTTAGTATAATAGACTTAGACTTAATAATAGCAATGCATGTTTTGTATTGTAAAACTAGACAAGGATAACAAGGAAATAAGGTGATGGTCCTATACTTAACTCCCTGACAAAACTAAATGACAAATATAGCTAAAAGTACAGCTACAACTACAACTACAATCAATTATATTGATTAGACTAAGTGAAACGAGATTAAAAAGAACCTAAAAATAAACAATGAATATTTTAAAGATTGTTGTATATGCCATACAGCCTTTTAATTGTATTCTTTTAATACAAATAAAAAATGAATTTCACTTTTCAATGAAGTGTAACTGTTGATTTTCAACCCGTTTGTATTGTTACAATGTCGGTAATATACCTAATGCAATGTAAATGTACAATGTTAACTGGACAGAGAAATTCACGTTTATTGTTAGCTAAAGTTCACCGGATGACGGCAAACGATCAAGGGCATTTTTGTATCGAAAGACACTGGAGTCTGCTTAAGACCTTGCTACCTGCAAAACCATTCTTGGCTACAAGTCCAGAAAAAACACCAGGACTGGTTTGATGAAAATGACACAGAGATAGAACTCATCTCAAAGAAAAGGAAAGCCTTTTGTGCCTGACAAAACGATGTAACCTGCCAGGCCAAAAGGTTGGCTCATTCCAGAGCTAAGGCGGATGTCCAGATACGGGTGAGGGAGTTAAAGAACTATTGGTGGAGAGGGAAGGCTCTGGAAATCCAGAGACTGGCAGACTCGGGTGACACTAGAGGCCTTTTCAGTGCTACCAAGGCCGATGGAAGGAGCACTTCCAAGAACTCCTCAACAGTGACAGCACAACGGAAATAGACATTATCAAACATCCACCAAAGTCCCATCAGAGAAGACATGGGGGAACCTCCAACTATAACAGAGGTGCAAGACGCCATATCAGGAGCCTTAAGAACAACAAGGCCACCGGTCCAGAAGGGATCCCAGCTGAGATCTTGAAGGTGGATCAGAGCTCCTATACCACATTCATGCCCTACTCAAAGTCTGAGAAAAAGAAGTACTTCACTCAGAGCTCAGGGACGCTCTAATAGTGACCATATTCAAGAAGGGGTTGCTTCTGAATGTGAAAGTTGCAGGGGCATATCGCCCCTGTTGACAATAGACAAAGTCCTTGCTCGTGTCCTTGCAAACTGACTGCTACCTAGTGGTGCACGATATTGACAAAATTTGATATTGCGATATCGATAATGAATATTGCGATTAGGGATGTTAACCGATGACCGTTTGACCGATGATTGACCGTATCAACGTTAACCGATCAAAGTTGTTGGTGGTCGGTAAAAAGAAAAAAAAAAGTGATCTCTAAATTAGTCTATTACAGACAGTGGACTAAACACTACTAGCCTACAGTTATCCGTCTCATTCCAAGATCTTTTTGTGTGAAGTGAACAAATCCCTCTCACTCAATTTTTCATAACTCGCCCGCTTGTACTTAATAAACCAATAAAAACATTTGGCGCGAGGTCACAGCGTTTGGGTTCGTGCGCTCACAAGGTTTGTGAACAGTAAAGGCTACAGGCTAACACACTCGAGGTTAGAGCCAGGGCAGACGACAGGAGGAAGCGTGCAAAGAAAAGTAGTGTGTGACCATTTCACCAACAAGAATGACACAGATGTAAGTTACAACTTGTGTGATACAGTGCTTAAATATGGAAATACATTACATCTACATTTCAGTGGTGACAGATAAGGTAATGATCATCATCATCTTTCTTTATGATTGTTAGCACTACCTCAAACTAAAGCGCCGTCTCTTCGGTTCGGAGCTGTCATTTCCTTAAATGAGCCGCGGAAATGTTTCAAATGAGCTTCTAATGCTAGACAAACGCCTTTATTTTCAGCGTGATCACCTTGTACCCAAACCATTTAGAAACTAAGGAGCCATTTGTCCGCCGATTATATACAAGCTCCTCGGCGCCGCGTTTGCGGGACTCATGTTTCGCGCTGTTGGGGATTTTAAAAAAGTGACGTGAGTGGAAGGGCTGTGCCGGGGTGTGTGGGTGTGCGTGTGTGTGTGTGTGTGTGTGTGTGTGTGTGTGAGTGTGTGAGCGGGAGGCAGAGCGGCAGAGAATTTTGCAGAGTTGCGAAATTGCAGGCGCGGCTCGAAATGGCTGTTATTTCAAATAGCGTAGCATATTTTAAACTAATCGGTTAACCGGTTTCAACCGGCTAATGAGGCTCGGTGGTCGGTCAAGAAATGTTGTAGTTTTCGCCATCCCTAATTGCGATATCGATATTAATTTCGATATTTCAATTCCGATCGCTCAAACCACTTCAGGGTGTCTGGGCCGCATTCCAGACGAAACTGGACAAGTGTAAATGCATCTGGTTGTTGAAATCACATGTAAATTTTACTCCAAACAAAAATGCTAAAAATTTAATGTGTGAGCGTGTTATAGGCTATATGTCGTGTTATAGCCAGATATGACGACGCTACTGCAGCACGCATCACAGAAGCTGAGCATCGATTCATCAAGCCAACGTGCAAACTATCACAAATCAAAGTGAAAGTAAGTCGCAGACGCTTAACACACAATCATCTTCATTAAAAGTAAAGAAATGAAATTATCTTACCAGGGCTGTTGCCGCTCTCTTATTGCTGTCTTTGATTACGAAATTTTAGCTTACGATCAATAAAGTGCAGCTCATAACTGTTGCTTTCGGGGACGTGCACTCCATTAAATCTGCATATAGCGCGGGAATTGAAGATCGGATTTATATCCGTTTTGCAAAAACACATTTATGTGACCAGGTGTACATGGAATCGTTTTAATAAATCAGAGAGCTGTCCGATCTGAGAAAACACATTAAGTGGCCAGGTGGCCTGATGTTTATACTTGTGCGCGGGTGTGTGCGTCGAGCCGGCAAGTGTGTGTGTGGGGACGTGTGGTAGAGCGAGGGAGAAGTGAGAGAGTGACGGCGATTAGCTTTGGAGCGAGTAGCGAACTAGAGCCATATTGAAAGAAACAAAGTGTCTTTCTGACCGCTGTGGGAAATCTGTAACATGAAAAGTTAACCCTCTCCTTGATTGCATGTTGTTTATGGAGAAGGAGAACCAGGACATGAGTCGGGGAAATGCAACGCGTCCAAGCGACGTGTATTTTTCGAGAGGTGCATGTCGGACGCATCATAAACAAAATATCGCAAAATTATCGCGAGACTTTCAATATAATATCGGGCAACGTAATATCGCGATAACGATATTGATTCGATAGATCGTGCACCCCTACTGCTACCACTGTCTGAGGGAGTCCCAGAATAACAGTGTGGCTTTCGCCTATCCAGAGGTCCAGCAGACATGATATTCACAGCAGGGCAACTACAGGAAAAGTGCCGTGAACTAAGGCAGCCTTTGTACATGGCCTTTATATACCTGAAAAAAGGCTTTTGACATGGTGGACCGCCAGGCCTTGTGGAGTATACTATCAAGGTACGGCTGTCACGACAAGTATATCAGAATACTGAGGCTTCTACATGATGGCATTACGGTCACAGTGCTCAGCAACGGAGGCTCAGAGTCTGAGCCTTTCACAGTGGAAACAGGGGTCAAACAAGGATGCATCACCGCACCCACCCTGTTTGCAATCTTCATTGCAGCCATACTCCACCTCATTGGCGAAGAGCTGCCACAGGGGATTCCAATCATGTATAGAAACGATGGCAGACTCTTCAATCTTAACAGGTTCAAGAGCAAAGACAACTACACAACCATCACAGAGCTTCAGTACGCGGATGATAACGTCATTGCAGCACACTCTGAAGAAAACCTCCAGGGCATCCTGAATGCCTTTGCCAAGGCGTACAGAGCCCTGGGCCTAAAATTAAACATCAAGAAGACCCAGGTCCTATATTAATTTCAACTCAACCATCCAGCTAGCCAGCCCACCATAAAAGTGGACAACACCACTCTTGAAAACACGGACCACTTCCCCTACCTTGGCAGCCTTCTTTCCTCAACAGCTGACATAGACTCTGAAGTTAACCATTGCCTGAGTTGTGCCAGTGGACCCTAAGCCAGACTTAGGAAAAATAGTCTTTTAAGTCTGAGACCTAACAGCCCAAACCAAATTCTTGGTCTACAGACTCATTGTCCTCCCCACCCTGCTGTATGGAGCCGAGTCATGGGCTCTACAGCAGCACCTGAGATCCCTATAAAAAAAATACCATCAAAGATCCTCACGAAAGATTCTGAGGATCAGCTGGGAGGACAGACGCACCAACATCAGCATCTTGGAGGAAGCCAACATGACCAGCATCACCACTACAATAATGCAGTACCAACTTCCCAGCTGAAGGAAGGTACTCGAGCAACCGGTGGGCAAAAAAGAAACGTTTCAAGGAGAATATCAAGGCCATTCTGAAGAAATTCCATATCAGATCAAGCAACTGGGAACACACTGCAATGGACAGAAGCTCCTGGAAGAAATCCGTGCATGAAGGTGCAGCACACCATGAAACAGAACTCCGCCGTGCCGCAGAGACAAAGCGATAGCTTCGCAAGGAGAAAGACAAAAAGGCTCAACCACCAACAACAATCACCACTTTCTACTGCCCACATTGCACCAAAGTATGTGAATCACAGATTGGCCTCTACAGCCAGCTGAAGACCCAGTAGACGACCAAACAGAGAGGACCGTGTTCAATTTAACAGCAATGTATTAACAGTTTAACAAAAATGACATGTTTTTCTCACATTTTACTCTATTTTTGCCCAGTTCTGTGCTTTCCGTTTAATTTTGTCCATTTTCTGATTTAATGGTTTAATCAAAAACATATCCAATTAATGGAATTCATAAAAACAACTTACTTTATTAATTTGTATACAATAATAGGGCCCTATGAATTACTATTATTTATTTTTTAAATTGTGTATTTAATTTATTTATTTTTCTGGTAATCAAAAGAAGGCATAAAACATTAATTTAACTTTTATTAAAATTAAAATTAAACAAGCTCTTTAATTTGTTGGCAAACAAGTGCTACACAACAGAGGTCACTGTTAAAATTATAACATGGAAGAATTAAACAAAAACAAAAAGTATACTTTATTAGTAGTAGTGGTAGTACATTAAGATTAACAATATACTGTGTACAAGAGTAATATATTTCTATCGCAGTTTCTTTAAGTTAAACCAAACTTTTATTTTGACGGGTTGCCGTCAAGACATTATTCTGTGATTAGATGATAGTTTCTCAAATTAAATGTTGTCAAAGTGAGAATATTATACCGCAAAGCGACTATTTAAATATGAATCCTTGATGCGTCAATGAATGGTCCAGACACGCAGATCACTGATGTGCGACGCATGCGGTGCTTGTCTGCGCCATTCATTGCATCGCGGTGATCGCGCGCTGTTGCCATCAAGCCGACGTAAACTAGAGTTTTTCCTGGATGCCTCACCACAGCCAGCACTTGATTTGGGCACATCATAATTTGCTGCATGCTTAGTGTTTCACTGACGTTGACAAGTTAACCCCTTAGGTATCGAAATCAGGTATCGAAATCTGGTACCGAACAACAAGTCATTTTTCAATACTCGATAGTAACGAGGCAATTCGGTCGGTACCTAAAAAGTATCGAACTCGGTACCCAGCCCTATTTTTGACAAATGAAAAATCAATAATTTTGACCCATACAATGTATTGTTAGCTATTGCCACAAATATACCCGTGCTAGTTGTGACTGGTTTTGAGATCCAGGGTCAATTATGTTGGTATCAGTGGAATTGCATAAGCCTGGTTTAAATCATACTTATCTGGCCATTATCAGTTTGTAGCAGTAAATGAAGATGTCTTATCGATCACAAGTTAAGTATGGAGTACCACAAGGCTCGGTACTAGGACCGTTGCTGTTCACTCTGTACATGCTACCCTTGGGAGATATCATTAGAAAGCATGGCATTAGTTTTCACTGTTATGATGATGATACTTCGCTCTGTATTTCTTCATGCCCCTACAAAACTTACCACTTCACAAAATTTACGGAATGCATAGCTGATATAAGAAACTGGATGACTGGTAATTTCCTACTACTTAAATTAGAAAAAACAGATTCTAGTTATTGGACAAAAAAAAAACTTCCTCACGTAATGACCTAGAATGAGGTCTAACACTTGATGGCTGCTCTGTCAATTCTTCATCGTCAGTTAGGAACCTGGTTGTGCTTTTTGATACCAATATTTAATTTGAAAGACACGTTTCTAGTATCTGTAAAACCGCATTCTTCAATCTTAAAAATATATCTAAATTACGCCATATGCTCTCAATGACAGATGCGGAACAATTAGTTCACACGTTCATGACATCAAGGCTAGATTATTGTAATGCTCTTATGGGTGGTTGCCTTGCACGCTTAATAAAACTACAGCTGGTCCAAAATGCAACAGCTAGAATTCTTACCAGAACCAGGAAGTATGACCATATTAGCCTGGTTCTGTCAACACTGCATTGGCTCCCTATTAAACATATACATTTTAAAATATTGCTGATTACTTACGAAGCACTAAATGGTTTAGCTCCCCAGTATTTAAGCGAGCGCTTAACGCATTATAGTCCTTCACGTCTGTTGCGATCTCAAAATTCCGGCCAGTTAATAATACCTAGAATATCAAAATCGACTGCTGGCAGTAGATCCTTTTCCTATTTAGCACCAAAACTTTGGAACTGTCTTCCTAACATTGTCTGGGAAGCAGACACATTCTGTCAGTTTAAATCTAGACTAAAAACACATCTCTTTGACCTAGCATACACATAACACATTATAAACTTCTATAATTCAATGTTAGGCTGCATATATTAGGTCAGCCGGAACCGGGAACACTTCCCATAAATCCTGATGTATTCGTTACATCATAAGAAGAATGGCATCTACGCTAATATTATTCTCGGTTTATCCCGAGGTTTACCGCAGTCCGCCGGATCCAGGCTGTATCCAGATCTGATGAACGGCATGCACCTGGACACAATGACAATGCAGTCCTGAAGTGTCAACAAGTCTTTCCCCTGTGAAGGCCTCCTTCCCTTTACCTCTGCACAGATTCAACCTCGTCAAAATAATTCCAGTTCACATGGTTACGTGGAAGCGATAAATTCTGTATTATAAATTAAGGCCAGTAATTTGTTGAGGTCAATTTGCAAAGAAACACTACACGCCTGCTCACATATATATTCAAACGTGCATACCTATAGACTAAACGCATAATATGCATGTGCGTACCAATTACGCATGTGTCAGCGCTCACAGGATTGCGTTTTTAAAGTTTGCGCAGATAAAACTTTTCTTGACAATTTTTCAAGGCTTGCACTTTGGAACCTATTTTAAGGTTTGCGTTCTCGAGCCACCAGGCACTGTGCGAAAGCGAAAGCAGCTGTTTATCAGTGGGTACCGAATATACCTGGTACTCAGTACTACAGAAATGTTGGTATAGTCATGTTTTAAAAATTTCAGTACCAATTTGGTACCGAAGTACAGGTACTTTTGACAACCCTAGGAGCAAGTTAACAAATTTTGATGTACACCCACGAGTAGTGCACAATAAGACCATAAACATGTCATGCATTAAGAGTACATTTTGAATCTAATGTCGAACTTTTATTTTTGTACGGTCAAATATATTGGTATTATATTGGCAAAACTCATTAGATAACAGCCAACATAATCAGCAAATGGTCTGAGGAAGCAGCTGTATGGCAGCAATTTAACTGAGGCACATTTGGTAGGAAATTAGACAATTAAAATCATTTTTCATTTCAACCTGTATTCTATAACTTACATAGCCATCTGATTACACTCCAAAATTGATATCAGTTCAGTCAAAAGTTCCAGCTCTGCATAACCGGTTTCCCCTGCTAGTGTAAAATGGCGGATAGTAAAATCAGCTCACATCAGCTAATACACCCATGTCGAGATACAAGTGTGTGTGGGTGCTTGCTAAACACACATACTGGAGAACTGGAAGCGAGGGTAAGACAAAGCTTCCCTATCAACAGATGTAACATTTGAATCTTGCAGTGAAACCAGATTCTGCAATGTTTTTATAGCATATTCACCACTGAAAGTCACTAAGCTCCAACAAAAGCACACGAAGATGCCTTCAGACATGCACTTACAATAAATAAATAATAAAAATTAAATACATAAAAAAATAAATCTAAATTAAAATGAAACAAAAATACAAACAATTATAAAAAAACTTAAAAAAATAATAATAATAATAATAAAAAAAGGCACTGTGGGTTTTATAAAAGAAACTAGCTAATACTACTTTGCCGGTCCCTCCTATTTCACAGAATAAAAAAAATAATAATGATAAAAAGATCAAATAATATAATACAATTAAATAGTGAAAAGTATACACACACATATACATACATATATATATATATATCTACATACATGGATAATAAAATAAAAATGAACAAAAAGCAATGTAGTGATTTTAAAAGAAAACCAGCTAATTGTACTTTGCCGGTCCTTCCTATTTCATAAGATTGAACCCAATACCGGAGCGTTACTGATTGTTGAACAAACACAAACACTTTCTACAGTCTCTGCAACTCCAGCTCACTGGTTTGAACATGGAAATCATGAGGTGTGTATTAGCGGGCTATTTGCATGGTTTTAAACTCGCATGCAAATACTGAATCCTTATCGTTATGTGGTTGCAAATGCGAACCCGGCGTTTAATAAACACCACCACCACAGTGGTCAGATTGCTTCGCTTGAGTGAGGAGCAGAGTTTGAAACAAATCAGTTTTTTTCTGAGAGCCAATCCATCGCGAGTGGGTTGAGTAATACTTAAAATTCGGATTCCAAGCGGTTCGTATAGAAGCACTGAAACGACACAAAAGGGCAACATTGACTTTATTTAGCAATAAAGTGAAACGAAAACAGGCCATATGTTGGTTGCATGAGAACAATGTCAGCTTTGTGCTAGGCGTGTCCAAAAACAAACATTCTGTACAATCTTTATGAGTCATCGAGCTCCTCCACAACACTCAGGTGTTATAGACTCTATACTCCAGCGCGCAGTCGACTCGGCTAGGTAAATATTGGCCAGAGCCGACCGTGTGGCGTAACAAGAAACCTGGAAGTCCGGGTTGTCATTCAGACGTGCCCGCGCCAGAAACAAGTTGCTTAGTAGCACGTTTTCGTGAATAAGGTATTCAAGTGAGTGACGGACGAGATCTTTTCCTTGCTTTCTTTCTCTCTGGATCTCTGCCTCCGGATCATGTGACACAGCAACAGCGTGCATTCATGTGTGCAGCCGAAGTGTGGGCTGAAAATGAAGAGTGGTTGCCCTCGGCTCAAGTCCCTCCAGCAGAGAACGCCAACACACACACAGGCTTCTCTCTACCTCAATCAGCCTGTATCTTCAGTTCCTGCAGCAGAGAACAAAACGCAGCTCGTACGCGCTGGGCCGCTACAACAAACCGGTCAAAACCATACAAATCGATGAATGAAAATAGCTGACAACGAATGTTAAAGGTGATTAATTGGCTCTGTGCTAAAATTTTGGAACATTTATATCTAGGGATGCACAATATCATTGGGATCATATCAGTTAGGCTACTTATCAGGCAATGTTACAGATTTTTATTTATCAGTATATATTGGTTATAAAAAAATAAATAAAAATAAAAAAACGTAAATGACCTTTTCAATCATCTAACACTCATTTAAAATGAACATTTGGCAAATCTGAAATTGAATATCCACCTTTCATACTGTACTTTATAATGTTGCAATGCCAAAATTAATTTGTAGGATTCAAAAATTTATTTTTATTTCATCTTTTCATCCATATCTATACCTTATTTTATTTAGATCATTTTTGCAAACCATGAATACTTTATTTTTAAAGTGCTAAAATGTAAAAAAATAATCAGTTGGGTCTGTGCATGAACGATATATCAACACCATATCAGTTAACACAATTACTAAATATTTGTATTTATTTATCAGTAGATATTGGATATTTAATATTACACGCACATTTCAGATATTTTACGTTTTGATAAAAGTTTTTTTTATTTTACGTTTTTCATACTGTAGATTATAATGCTGTGATGCCAAAATTCACTAGTACCATTTAAAATAAGTTATTAGAATAACGGCCATCATTTCTGCAAAAATTTCAATATCAGTTCATCCAATGTCAACGTTAAAAGAAAGTTAAAGTCCCAATAAAACCGAGGTATCGACAGATCTGTTCCGTATTATGACGTGCATTCATGTGTAACAGGTTATCATAAAAAATAATAAAAAATGGTTGGGGATGGTATGGTTTCTGTATAATGGCTGTTAATTGGACGAAGGCTTGCAATTTTAATGGACAAAATGATTGGAGAAGTCCTTCATACATCTAGCCTGGCAAGCCAGACTTACATCAAGATGTTTAGTCAGGCAACTCTCCATAGACACGGCTTAATCCGAGGGGCGGGATAAACAGTTGTCTCTCAAAATCCCTCTGCACGCAATAGGATAGCGCTACAACCAACCAGAGCAACGAAGAAGGTGACGTAGTCAGAGCGGCAAAGATCCGGTCCAGCAAAACTCCGAACACATCTTCCTTTTTTAAGAATGACTTAAGTGCCATTCTTTGCTCTTTTCTTAAAGAAAAACGTAACTCCAAGTCATCCAGAGTCACGGCCAAAGCCGATTCGAAAGACCGCTGTTCTCCATCCGCCATTCTTTGTTTTCAAGTGGCAGCCATCGCAACTCTGTCGTCATATGTTAAGCCCGCCCACGCCTACTCTATACACGACGTGATTGGCCTGACCCAATTTAGGTTTTTGCAGCTAGAAGGTCTATGGAGAGATGCTAGACTGCCCTGGCTGCGTCTAGATTTCTAGGCTAGCATACATCACCAAAGAGAAGTCTGTCATTTCACCACAAGATCGAGTTATGACATTTCAATTAGAAATAGTCAAACAAACAAAAAAAATGGATAGATAAATTGGATATGAGATCAATACCACACATTTATGAAATAGAGTGAATTTTCATTTCATGCCTCATTTAATTGTCAAAGCTACTAAAAGAAACAAACTAATCAAAAGCAAATGAAAAAAATATATATTTTACACATTCCATGGAGAAAACATTGACAACTTTGAGGGAACATTTAAAACAAATAACAAGAGTAATCTTACCAATTGGTTTCTAGTACAATAAAAATTAATAAAAAAAAAAAAAACTGGTTCAAACAGAAGGCATTTAATCTTCTGTATTCCTAGTGTTTGAACAAACATCAGATCTCACATGAATGTTGAGCATCACATGCAAGCAAACTCTTCCGACACATTACTTTGGGAGGAAACGACAATATTGGGAAAGGTAGTCACGCTAACAAGTTAATCAAACATTCAGAGCGAGGTCAAAGGCTTCAAATCAGTCTTATCATGCCTATTTAACCACACTTTAAGAATCCGGTTTAACCAGACATCCAAAAACTGACGTTTTTCTTGGAAAGACCTGGGGGGGGGGAAATCCAAGCGCTGGAGAACTTCTGAGGAACACACCACAATGAAAACTATTTTTATAAACCTCAAAAAGAAACTCACCCCTGGTTTCACAGACTAAAATGCAGTTTTAACTGAAAGCAACTCACTGAGATATCTTAAAATGTGTCAGTGCCATTGTTTTGTCTCAAGATGCACATCAGTAATGTTTTTTTTTCTAAGGCACATTTATAAAAGCTACTTAAATGTCCAAATTTAACCAAGGCCTAATCCTGGCTTGATCTAAACCATGTCTGTGAAACCAGGCCTGAGCATACAAGTAAAACTGAAATCTGTTGATCTGCGAGAACATGAGACCCTAAAACACAGAGAGATGACAACTTCCTGTCAGCTTTCAGACAGAGCAGTCGAGACAGAAGCAGAAGGTTAACAGCGTTCGTTGGTCACGCAAGGCCCTCTTCCTCCACCGAGGCGTATCTTATTGCTGTCTTTCCTCTGAGAGTCTCGGCACAAAGGCTGGTTGTGTTGCACGCAGCAGGGCCCAAGCTTTCTAAGGACATGGATTCTATGAAGCACTTTTACGGGTCAGCCCACACTACACACTACCCGTGACCATGTCTGTTCATCTACGCAATTTGAGGATTCCTTTCTGACCAGATCAGCCATTTTTAACAGAAACCTGCCGCACGGCTGCCAGCTTTTGCCATTTTTGGAAACCGGATCGGCTTGTAAAACCACAATCTGGTCACAATAGGTCTCATTCTCCACATTGGCGCTACGTATTCTCGTTGTGGCTCATCCGATCGGGTTAAAGATACGCAATCAGAAAAGATAAAATCTGGACTCTCTTTGACTTCAGCAGAAATTAACTGCGATGCAAACACCGTCCTAAATAGATTTTGCAACCCGAGTTTCAAATTAAGCCTCTGATCTAATTATTTTCATAGTTACTGCATCTCTCCGTTCTGAGAATAATGTAAGGACGCGTGTTGTTGAAACGCTCTGCAGTACTGAAATATTCAGATACAATCTCTTAGGCTTAAATTGCTGACAATTTAGCTTTGCTTACAGCCACAAATGACCTAATGGCTCTGACACCAAAACGAAAGCAAAGAGCAGCCTAATGGTCAGATCACGAGATGAATGTAAACTGACACTCATGCAACTCTAAAACACTTACTAATGCTCATTGCTAATAACTTAACATCTAGACTTTTAGTGACAGTTTAACGGATGAAAACAAAGCTGCAATTGTTGGCGTGCTTTCTTACATTACATTTCTATTATAATTTGGGAACAATTGAAATATTTGATTCTTTGAGGATTCATGTTTGATCCTTGGGAATTTTTAAACCCCATATATATATATATATATATATATATATATATATATATATATATATATATATATATATATAAATAATGTAACCATGAAAAAATACATTCCCTGTGTATTTGGAATATACAATATTTCCCCCTAATATAACCAAGCAAAAATGTAAAAACACGCTCACTACACATTAGAATATTTTCCCTAATATAACTAAATACATTCACTATATTGAATACATTTTTAAATATTTTTATCCCATGCAGCCAAGCAAAAGCTGGGGAAAAAATTATAATAATTCAATAGAATATTCCATTAAGTTCCTTCATATTTCCAGCTTTCCATGACTGAGATTTTTTCCTTTTAGGATTTTTGACAAGATATTGCGGAATATCGCAAAAACACAATGACTATAACACATGAATGCTAGTTCATAAACGCTATGTAAAGTAAAAATATGAATGACAAACCTAATTTAAATATATAGGTTATATATAGAAAATATTTATCCCCATTGTAACCAAGCAAAAATGTAAAAACACTATTTTCCCCATGTAATAAAGCAAAAACATTCACTATACATTTTTTTATATTTTTCACCATGTACTCAAGCAAAAATGGAAGAAGAAAAAAAAAAATCACTACAGAATATGCCATGAAAGTCCCTGATATTTCTCTGACCGTGGGAACGCCAGATCCTATTAGAACTAGGTCTAATTAAGATAAACATTCCATCAGCATTCTCTGTAGGATTTTTGACAAGCACATTTCGTTGAACAATCCTAAAAGCACAATGCGACGTGCATGCATTATATAAAGCGAAATCATATGTAGAGGAATGACATAAGCAGTGAGAGTAACACGTTTGCCTTTGATTTGGACTTAAACCGCATGTCAGCATCACTATGCATTAGAATTAGACCCACAAAGCAATATGCGTTTATGTGTTAGCCATCAGCAGCTGTCAGAGATTCAGAGATGCACTTACCCAGTAAGAGCAGTTTGAGCTCTCGCCTCGCATCTCGCTTGTCTCTCCGGAGCTGCTTGTCGATCTCGGCGTTGATTCTTTTGGACTCCTTCGCCTCTTCACTCATGCAACAGGCCATCATGGACTCCAGAGTCATCACCACAGCGTTTGGAGATCCCAACCCTGATCTGACACACTTCTACGGTCCGCTTCCCTTTGCAACCGTGTCGAAAGAGGAACAGGATGGATTTGGGGGAATGTTGTTTAAAAATGCAGCATGCGATCCAGGATGCCTTATGACGGTACACGTAAATCGATGAAGCAAAATAGAGCACCACAACCTCAGCCTGCTCATACAAACGGGTCTATGAAACAAGGCCAAAGACTGGATGAGATTGGAGGCCAGATGTGAATCCAAAGATCTCCCCACTATCAGACAAACCCAAGCCCTGTTTTTAATAATCTGTGATGACTACCAACTAGAGTCCCGGAGGGACAAACTAGCCTGCCACGACATCCGTGCTGTCCTTTGCTGTCTCGCTAAGCTAACCGCCCCAGTGCCCAGAATCACCGCAACACTGTCCATCAGCTACCCGGATCTCTGGCTAACACACGGCGACAGGTGGCAGAAGACAGCCATATGCGCTTTTAAAGACGCTGTGTGAACATACAACACTGACTACAGTGCAAACATTTGATTTTGAGCATACAAAACCCGATAAGTTAATTAGCTAAGCGCACTAACTAGCTTAATTGGGTGGGCTAACCTGCTAGCTAGCCGGAATCTTTATTTACACTCCGCGCGCTGATTTCTCCGCTCATTTCTTTGCATCCGATTGGGGTTGATGAATATTTAAAGACGAGAAATGGACGAAAAAATGACACAGGTGTGAGCTCCTAAAAAATCGACGGAGTGAAAAAATTTCCAGATGATCGCACCGTCCAGTCCGGTGTGAGTCGCACACAAACCTGGAGCTGCGACAGCTGGAAAATGGAGCGTGAGTGACAGGGAGCGGAGCCCATCAGAGATAGAGACGCGCGAGGGGGCGGGGTCCGGAATGAGGCAAGGTTGGTGGAGGAACGACTGTGGAGCTCGCGGGGCGTGTCTCGCCACAAACCCTGCTATTCGACTGAATGGACAACGCCCATTCCTAGTTAAACATATCTGGTGAAGTCCTAGCCTCTGTAACACCTCTAATAGTTTCATAAAAATATATAGGCCTTACATATACACGTATTACTCAAACCACTCACAGACTACACATGGTGCTTCTGTTCCGTTTATAGTTGAAGTGACTTGACTTGAGAGGTGTCATCATTGTCAAACTGTAATAAGAGAGAATCAACGTCCAGATTTGCAGATGATTCCTAGCTCTATATCGACACCATGTGGAAACTGCTTGGAAGAAAAGAGTAGGAAATTGTATAATTGGGGCATTGTTAAAATTGTGTCCACCCCTGACTATGGAACGTTTTTATTTAATGAACAAGGTCCAGACAGTTTGTTCTCACTTCCACTTTTAATAAACTACATGTATATAACTATTAAAATGATATGTATTATAGTTGGAACTATTTAAAAGCTGCTACTGATCCTGTATTTGCATGTAACCTCTTTTAGCACTAGTCAAGTCACCTTCATTTATATAGTGCTTTTAACAATATAGATTGTTTCAAAGCAGTTTTACAGTGACTGTTTTGGCTTTACAGCAGCTCTGGAATAAAGTTATTGTCCAGCTAAAGTTAGTTTTGATTGATTCACAATGTAACGATCATTGGTTATTAACTTAGCTAACACGGCATGCGCGTTTGAATATATATGTGAGGAGGCGTGTAGTGTTTCTTTACAAATTGACCTCAACAAATTACTTGTCTGGCCTTAAAAATGTATAATATAGAATTTTTCAGGACTGCATTGTCGTCGTGTCCTTCGTCAGATCTGGATACGCCCTAAAGAGAACTCTAGCTGCTGCGTTTTGGACCAGCTGTAGTTTGTTTATTAAGCATGCAGGGCAACCACCCATAAGAGCATTACAATAATCTAGCCTTGATCTCATGAACGCATGAACTAATTGTTCCACATTTGTCATTGAGAGCACATGGCGTAATTTAGATATATTTTTAAGATGGAAGAATGCGGATTTACAGATACTAGAAATGTGACTTTCCAATGAAAGACTGGTATCAAAGAGCACACCCAGGTTACTAACCGACAATGAAGAATTGACAGAGCAGCCATCCAGTGTTAGACAGCATTCTTTATTACGTGAGAAAGTTTTTTGTTCAATAATTACAATATCTGGTTTTTGTATCTACTTTTTAAGTAGTAGGAAATTACTAGGCTAGTCATCCAGTTTTTTATATCAGCTGCATGCCATTAATTTAGTAAATTGATAAGTTTCGTCATGGCGTGAAGAAATATAGAGCTGAGTATCAGCATAACAGTGAAAACTAATGCCATGCTTCCTAATGATATCTCCCAAGGGTAGCATGTACAGAGTGAACAGAAACGGTCCTAGCACCGAGCCTTGTGGTACTCCATACTGAACTTGTGATCGACAAGACATCTCTTCATTTACTGCTACAAACTGATAACGGTCAGATAAGTATGATTTCAACCATGCTAAAGCAATGCAAAACATCCGCTGCCGTCCCATATTACGAGTTGTCATTATGGGGTATTGTTTGTAGAATTTTGAGGAAAATAATTAATTTAATCCGTTTTGGAATAAGGCTGTAAATGTGGAAAAAATGTGGAAAAAGTGAAGCACTGTGAATATTTTCCGGATGCAATGTGTACCGCTCTGTGAACTGCAGTTTGCCAGGCGTTATGTTTGCTCTAGGCTTGGGGTGGTCATAATGTAATGGCTCATCTGTGTATGCCTTTATGTGTTGTGTTACAAAAATGTTGTTCGTGCTTAGCAAAGATTAGCAAAGGTTTTAAAGTCCCCCTGTAGTCAATACAAAAAATCTGTCATGCCTTAAAATAACTTGAATATAACTCTACACCATTGCCTCATTTAGTATACTCGGTTCTATGAATATGCAAATAAGCCCCGCCTCCACTCACTCGCACCAGCTCAGAGATCCAGTTGTTTATGATCACACGTTGACGTGATTGGTTACAAGGTAGTTTGTGATGTCAGAAACACCAGCGATTTCAAACCGCCTTTTTGAGACTGTCTTTGGTTCACTGCAGTTTTAAGGGGAAAATATTCAGCAATGGTGTTGACTTGTGACTTTGCACATGCTTTGTCTTAATGCATATTCAAAACACCACATTGACATATAAACAACATTAAAAACTTGATGTTCACCACAGGGGGATTAAAAAAAAAAAACACCATGAATTTGATTCCATGCTTGTCAAAATGCAAGCTTTTTCTTTCTTTTTTTTCAGGGTCAATATGCAAAGATGATAAGACAAAATAAATCTGAACTACAGTAAAATATGCAAAGAGGATGAGACAAAATACATTTTAACTTTTAAAGTAAAGTGTAATTAAATATATAACCTATATAGAGCATATATCTACACTATTTCTAGTTGTATAATATTGGTCAACAAAATAGCAATTAGGCCTATTATAATATAGGGTCAACAAAAAGTGTATGATCGTTATTGCATTGGAAAATATAACAAAATATCAAACCAACTGACATTGATTTTAAAGAAAGACTTTTTAAGCAAAACATTTCACAAAAAAAGTCATGACACCCGCGTGAAGGGGAACTGACAACAAACATCCACTAAAATCACCACTAAAATAATAATAATAATAATTTAATCAGTTCATCAAGAGAAATGGCCCAAAATGGTATTTACTAAAAAACTACTTTTCATGCTCTGACTAAATTTACTTTCACTCTCAGAGAAATAAGTCTTCAAATATTTTTTTCACAAAGATAAATGGAGTCTATTTTGTGTGCTGACTTTATACTTTTTCCACATATGACTTAAAATGAATCAACATGTTTATATGTTTTATTACAATTCAGATAAAAGATTGACAGAATCATCTCACCTAATAAAAGCAACCTGAATTCTCTCTGTTCCCTTTTCTTCTGCTCTGCAAGGATGTGTTTGATTTCCTTATTTATGGCATTGGCGGCCTTTTCCTCTTCAGTCAAGAAACAGGTGTACCATCTACAGCAGCACTGCCCCATCTCCAACAGAAATTGCAAAAACATAAATTAATAATTATTATAGCCATTTAGCTTTAGCCTATTTTGACCATGTAGTTGGGGTGAATTCAGGTTGTTAATTTGGGAGGGACACTTTGCAATGGCCTTTGGCATTTTGGGTTTCTTGGACTAGTGTGCGGGGAGCTGGAAATGGAAAACCCGGAGTGGAGTTTGAGCGGAGTAATTACAAAACGTTTTGAGGTGGTAGAGACATGTTATGTTAGCCTGGGAAAACCCAGACCACTTCCGGCAAATGTAGATTTGCTCTGCAAGTGGGTCTGGCAAAGAGGCCATTGAAACCCATTTCCAATCCGTCGAAATCGCGGCACCAATCAGAAACGTTGGGGCGGGCTTTACACGATGACGACAGAGCAGAGACGGTGACGCAGATTTTGTACATTACAAAGATGGATTCCGCCGTGGAACATCACAACATCACTCGTTCGAATCAGCTATCGCGTCTGTTTCAAGCGATTTAAAAATGGTCATTTTCATTAAAACAAAAACAGAGAATTGCTGAGAGTCTCGAGATGTTTCTCCGTCGCTCTGCATACGTCATGTCATTCATCGCTCTGATTGGTTTTAGATCTATCCGACGTCCGTTGGTGACGCCCCTGTGGAAATGAATTGTCTATGGAGCTTTGCCAGACCCTTACTCAGTTACAACTGAGAGTGGTCTGGGTTTTCCCAGGCTAATGTTATGTCCTATCCAAACCGGTTTTTAGTTTGTGCGTTGCCAGGTGACACATAAAGCCTGTATAACTCGATATCAGGGCTGTAGCCTAATTATCACCATAGTGTGTTGTTCGGATTATTCTTTAGAAAAGGTTGAAAAAGTTTAATTTTAGGGTGGTCTAGTAGTCTAACAGCGCTCGTCAATATTAAAATGACTAGCCTAGATGACGTCAAATCTAAGAAGGCGGGCTTTACCAGAGAATGTCACTCTCAGTAAACTTCCGGCTTCTGAACTGGTTGCAGTTCCACTCTGGTTCCATATGAGGGCGCTCACAGGACGAGTGCAGAAGGAATGGAGCTATACCCCTCAAAATCCACTTTTCTCAGGATATCATTTTGTCTAGTAATTTGATGCAAAGAAATTACACATTGCTTGGTGTTAGATTTTTTAGAGTCACTTATTTGCTTTAAAAAGTCTTTTATAATGTCAATGACGTCATACACACTTTACGGCAATCCTTCTGTCACTTTGGTGCTTTCGCGGCATCGACAACACAGCTGACACAGGTAAATACACGTGCTAGAAGAGTTTTTGCTAGAAGACATTCTGGTCCCGCTTCGGATGCCACGATTTAGCCGTTTTGAATTTAAAATATAATTTACGTGAGCTGAGCATTTTGCAATTTGAAATGTTACGTGACCAAATGCATAAACGGAAATTAAATTATTTAACTAGAACTTTAATCCTTAAACCCTAACTAGAACAAGAAAATATAATTTTGTCCCCCACTTACAACAGATAGGCATATGGCAATATTAACTGAGGTATGGAATATTACACTTAAAAAACGACATTGAGGTAAACGGCACTCTTGTTGTGTGATATAGTTAAAATAATGGAATACATTTTAATTGTTTAATTGTTATAGCCTAGTAAATTAAAGCGATAGGCTAGGCCTACACTCAAAATATATAGGCTATAAGCACTCTTGCTTAAAATAAACCAAACTTTTTAACTTAATGTGTAGCCTAGATCCTAACATCACCACTAATAGTGTAAAAACAGCTTTACAAGTCTGTAATAAAATGTAAATGTAGTCTCTGTCTTAAATGGAAATGTGAAAGTTCTTCTGTGGACAACAAATAAACAGTCATTATATCATATTTAACAACAACAACAAAAGAGGGGAAATTAAAAAAAATGAGGGAAATAGGGGTAACAAAGAGAATCACTCACCTTCATTCATACAACAGGCTTTCCATCTTCCTTGAAACAAACAGTGTCCGTGGCACCTTGAAGGAGTTTTCCTGAACGCAGTTTTCTGTCAATTACGTCACGTTTGTTCACTTCAGATCAACCAGTTGCACTTCCCGAAAGTCTGACTTTAATGCATGATATGCCAGGTATGTTGCAGAGCAGAAGAGAACCAATGAGAAGTCAGTGGAATGCGCCCTGGCATTATTCCTCCCAGCTTTTAAAGTGACTGACACATCTTTTTAACTAAACTTAGCTCTTTCCATAGTGTTTATTATCTGTATGTTGATTTATTAGTTAGCTACTTGCTAGGGGATTTTAATGTACTGTATAAATGTAGCAGAAAAGTCTATTATAAGCTGTGTTACAGGTTCCCATTGGCCCCGTTTCCTGCGGTTTCAGTGATCCGATCACTAGTGGTCGCTATTTCTTATAGCACCGCTGTTTGGGCATGTCACAAAAGTCTGAAACACTTTGTTTACTGAACTGTATATTTTTTCCCCCCTTGAATGAATGAATGAGGCATTTATCACTTTCATATGTACTAGCTACTGTACACCTAAAGTGCTTTACAATCATATCAGGGGATCTCTCCTCCCCTTGGCAATAATATTGGAAATGAAAAGGGTGTTCTTTGTAGTCAGGACTTCAAGGCATCTTGAGCTTGTTTTGCCCACAGTCATAATTTCAGCCATTTAACCAAAAGCCGCAATGACTTCGGGACTATGGAACTGTCAATGCTAAAATGATTACTCTTTTCCAGGTTTTGGCCTACAAAAATTCATCATCCCTGCACCACTCTATTCAAAGGCTCCTTCAAATAGGTCCTTCTCGTGCAATGAAGGATACAACAGTTTGATCCTTCGCGGCCCTGCCTACCCCAGAATTCATTGCGCGCCAGTGACGACAGGAAATTGCCGAATTACACTTTTAAACACAAGTGTTGGGTTTCAACTTACTCAAAAATCGAATGATACAAATGTAAAAATAAAAAATATGTTCAAATGTTAACATATCTTACTAAGGTGACCATGACCTTAATTATATACAATAAGTAAATGGGAATAGGAGCGGGCTTCACTCAGTGATTAAAGTAAACTTTAAGAGTGCTGGCCTGAATAATTGGAATATTTAGAACAGTAGAGAGGCCGCACTATGCATAAATAGTCTTTTTATTTGCACAAACGCGTTTCGGCGCGTGCCTTCTTCAGTGTGCAACAAGATCACAGTGTAACCAATCTTATATGCCCACACCCATTGACACACCCATATTGACATCAACCAATACATTTAAAATAATAAACAGTCCAATGGTGTCACCAATGTTTCAATTAGTCCATTAATGAAAAACAACGGCTGTTATACATTATACATTTCATTATACATATACAGAATGAACATAAGATATACATGCATAGTGTTACATTTACAAGAAACAACTTAGTGACAGATCTTCATTCATCCCATTAGGAATACATGTGTTTAAGCTAAAAATGTACCACGCCTCTCGCTGAAGGAGGCGGTTCTCGCGGTCTCCCCCTCTTGGGGACAGATTAACAAACTCCAAGCCCATAAATTTGAGCATATTAACATCATGTCCCGCAGAGTTAAAATGTCTCGCGACTGATGATTTGTCATAATTTTTTCTGATAGCACATTTGTGCTCAAAAATTCGAGTTTTTAGTTGTCGCTTCGTCACTAAAAACTTGAATTTTTGAGCACAAATGTATTATTTGTACAACAGTAAAAAAAAAAATCTGCATGCTTGCACTAATTTAATAAAGATTGGATGTTGCACTGTAATGTATTTGCAGTCTCATGAGTCTGTGATGTCTGTAGATTTATGCCCAGTGGTTCCAGAATCAGGACATACATCAGATAATGCAGCTGCAGAGAAGTTACGTAGAGGCCATTCGTCACCTATGGGAAGACCAAGGCTTTAAGATCTGCTACAGCCGGCGCAGAGAGTATCAGTTACTAGACTCCACTGAGTAGTAAGTGTGTTCAAGACAATTCCTGTCTTTAATTGACTTCCTGCATGTGTCTTCTCCTTTCCTGATGCTACTAAACGAATATTATGCAAGTTAGTTAAGCAAATAATGCCTTCATAAGCAATTATACGCCACACATGGTTTTCAGTCAAAGTGATATTTGTTATTGCATTATTTTTGGTATTAATAATAATAGCAAATATGTTTTTAAAGCTTTATTAGTGACTTGGACCGCATCACAGCTGTAGACTTTATCCCTACAAATCAAGACATTCTACGTGTCCGATGTCCCACCAACGGCATCACAGAGGAGCGTGTTAGTATGGATGATCACTCTGAGGTACACCAATGACCAGTCAAGCTTATGCTGGCATTTAAAAGGACAGATACTGGGTGACAGATTCACCCAAATACTGTCATTATTTTTTTTACTTTTTTACTAAATCAAATGTTAGAAGAAATCAAGTGAGTCGCTATGTGTTTCGGTGCAGGGCACCAAAATACTCATCCAAATCCTCTATATAAACTGAATCAATAATAAATTATATAAGTGTTCAGCATTCTGCAACAAATATTTTTCAGATTCTTTCCTGTTTTAAAGTAAGCAGGATATATTAAAATTTAGCGCATGATTCGGCGGACATGTATCACGACACTAAGCGGGGCAGTCGGTCTCGGAGCCCTCCCCAGCTCTCCAGCACCCCACAATTTTCCTATGAAAATGACTTTGTTTTCCACACCGGAATTCCTCCAGAACTTATAACATTCTAAAACAATATTCGGAGGCAATAAATATACATTACATACTAGGGCTAAGACCCAGAATCTGCCCCTACCTAAATTTACGGTCAGGAGCCGCTACTGGAAGACGTTATGAAACATGACAGAAAGAAAGGAACAACTTATAGGGACAAATCCAGGTCTGGTATGAATGAACCACAGCAGATCAAATAATAAAGCGGATGAGATGACTGAACTTGATTTCTGGTCTGTCTGTCTTTTCAGGATTATAGATATCAGTGGTCAGAGGGGAGAAAGGCGGAAGTGGATCCATTGCTTTGAGAATGTGACGTCAATCATATTTCTAACCCTCCCTCTGCGAGTACGACCAATTTCTGGAGGAGAATAACAAGATTGTATGTTTTTGTCTCTCTCCTTCCCCAAGGAAAGTCAGTTTACCCGGCCGGCAGCCATATATTTCCATATATCCGGGAATCTATTTCAGCCACACTCACATTTAAATAACATTTCAAATCAGCGACAAAATGTAACGTGAACTGTCCCAAAAATGTTGTTTCTTATGCTCAAATAGCAGGTGCTTCTGTGGTCTCCCAGCGCTTTACATTATGCACAGTTTAGCATTATGTGACTAATTTACAACAAAACAAAACGATGGCTTCATGTAAAAAAAAAAAAGTGTTTGTCTTGCATTATGTTGTGAAATTCATTCGCTTTTAATTATTTTTTTGTGAATTGGAATGTGTGCAAAGGATTGTGGGTGTTTGGAGGATGTGATGGATACACTTGATGCACCCTTCAAAATAGGCCAAATTAAGGATGCAAAACTAGGCCTCAAAGGATCCTTTAAATTGAGACATCCTTTGACGGAGCCTGGCGACGTGGCAGCCGAGATATGCAGCCTAACTAGTACGCAGCTTTCCGACTGAGAAACAGCCAGTGTACATTTCAAGTTGGTCCAGCCAATGTGCATGTGCAGTCCTAGTGTGCGTCTCAGGACACTGGTTATTTCTATGGCCACTGGAGCTTGTAACGGCAGTTGCTCTCTCTCCTATTGACAGTGGCCTTCCGAAATTCTGATCAAATAAAGTTATTAGTCAAATTTCAAGTTGAGTGTATTGCATTGTGTACACTTCACAATTTGGCAAATATAGCTGTCCATTGGGGTAAACTTAAAAATGAACTATAAAATACACAGATGACCAACTACTTCCCACAATGCTGTGTGCTAACCAAACATTAAGACCATAATTCATATGTAATGAGGTGGCAATCCCACTATTTATTAAAAAAAAGTATTCGGCAATCAGCACACTAGTATTCCATTCCAAAAATAGTCACACTCTGAATTCTGAATAACATACTAGCATACTATAGAATACTATAAAGAAAAGAAAAAAACTTCTGGAACCAGCGCTGCTGAAAAAGGGGGCGAGCAATGTTGCACTCTATTACCTGTCATGTCAGTTTGTTCTCGTATGTCTCCTGTCCTTCCTGTGTAATACATCTGTTAATCTGTGTATCCTTCCTTTCTTTGGCTACAGAACCGTATGGAAGAGAGCTTGTCACTGTTCTACACGACCATCCACTCAAGATGGTTTGATCAATCCTCTGTCATCCTGTTCCTGACCAAAATGGACATCTTGGCCGAGAAACTTCAGTTCTCGGATTTACAAACATACTTTCCTGAATTTGAAGGTATTTTGGTGCACATTAAATGAAAAGAAAGGCAGCATTATCTGTGTGATCTATTTTCTTTGTTGTACCTGATTCACTCTTCCTTTACCTTCCTTTGTGGGTCGGCGCCACCTTCAGGCAAACGTCGGGACGTTGAAGATGCCAAGCAGTTCATCAGAGAGTTATATAGACAGAAAGCAGTTAGCAAGGAGAACTCCAAAAGCCTTTACTCTCATTTCATCTGTGCCACGGACACCAATGTCAGCCGGATACTCTTCAGCAGTGTGAAAGATAGTGTCTTGATGCAGTGTTTGACTAAGTATAAAGTGCTATGAACCCAGAAAACACCTTCAGTCTTGATCTCAATGACATTCAATATGCATTCAAAGACACTACTATTTTATAAAGCTAAATCTTTTAACATTATTGATGACAGAGCATGCTTGAAAGAAATGTAATTAAGGTTTAAACTATACTTTTGTTAAAAATTAAATTGAGACATCCTTTGACGGAGCCTGGCGACGTGGCAGCCGAGATATGCAGCCTAACTAGTACGCAGCTTTCCGACTGAGAAACAGCCAGTGTACATTTCAAGTTGGTCCAGCCAATGTGCATGTGCAGTCCTAGTGTGCGTCTCAGGACACTGGTTATTTCTATGGCCACTGGAGCTTGTAACGGCAGTTGCTCTCTCTCTCCTATTGACAGTGGCCTTCCGAAATTCTGATCAAATAAAGTTATTAGTCAAATTTCAAGTTGAGTGTATTGCATTGTGTACACTTCACAATTTGGCAAATATAGCTGTCCATTGGGGTAAACTTAAAAATGAACTATAAAATACACAGATGACCAACTACTTCCCACAATGCTGTGTGCTAACCAAACATTAAGACCATAATTCATATGTAATGAGGTGGCAATCCCACTATTTATTAAAAAAAAGTATTCGGCAATCAGCACACTAGTATTCCATTCCAAAAATAGTCACACTCTGAATTCTGAATAACATACTAGCATACTATAGAATACTATAAAGAAAAGAAAAAAACTTCTGGAACCAGCGCTGCTGAAAAAGGGGGCGAGCAATGTTGCACTCTATTACCTGTCATGTCAGTTTGTTCTCGTATGTCTCCTGTCCTTCCTGTGTAATACATCTGTTAATCTGTGTATCCTTCCTTTCTTTGGCTACAGAACCGTATGGAAGAGAGCTTGTCACTGTTCTACACGACCATCCACTCAAGATGGTTTGATCAATCCTCTGTCATCCTGTTCCTGACCAAAATGGACATCTTGGCCGAGAAACTTCAGTTCTCGGATTTACAAACATACTTTCCTGAATTTGAAGGTATTTTGGTGCACATTAAATGAAAAGAAAGGCAGCATTATCTGTGTGATCTATTTTCTTTGTTGTACCTGATTCACTCTTCCTTTACCTTCCTTTGTGGGTCGGCGCCACCTTCAGGCAAACGTCGGGACGTTGAAGATGCCAAGCAGTTCATCAGAGAGTTATATAGACAGAAAGCAGTTGGCAAGGAGAACTCCAAAAGCCTTTACTCTCATTTCATCTGTGCCACGGACACCAATGTCAGCCGGATACTCTTCAGCAGTGTGAAAGATAGTGTCTTGATGCAGTGTTTGACTAAGTATAAAGTGCTATGAACCCAGAAAACACCTTCAGTCTTGATCTCAATGACATTCAATATGCATTCAAAGACACTACTATTTTATAAAGCTAAATCTTTTAACATTATTGATGACAGAGCATGCTTGAAAGAAATGTAATTAAGGTTTAAACTATACTTTTGTTAAAAAAATTATATATATTTACATGCTCACACTTTTGGGGTCTATTTGCAGACGCAGTTCACTATGCATAAATAGTCTTTTTATTTGCACAAACTTGTTACGGCGCATGCCTTCTTCAGTGTGCAACAAGATCAGTGTAACCAATCTTGTGACCAATCTTGTACACTGTGATCTTGTTGCACACTGAAGAAGGCACGCGCCGAAACGCGTTTGTGCAAATAAAAAGACTATTTATGCATAGTGCGGCCTCTCTCCTGTTCTAAATATTCCAATTATTCAGGCCAGCACTCTTAAAGTTTACTTTAATCACTGAGTGAAGCCCGCTCCTATTCCCATTTACTTATTGTATATAATTAAGGTCATGGTCACCTTAGTAAGATATGTTAACATTTGAACATATTTTTTATTTTTACATTTGTATCATTCGATTTTTGAGTAAGTTGAAACCCAACACTTGTGTTTAAAAGTGTAATTCGGCAATTTCCTTCAAAAAAAATCCTGTCGTCACTGGCGCGCAATGAATTCTGGGGTAGGCAGGGCCGCGAAGGATCAAACTGTTGTATCCTTCATTGCACGAGAAACGAGAAGGACCTATTTGAAGGAGCCTTTGAATAGAGTGGTGCAGGGATGATGCATTTTTGTAAGCCAAAACCTGGAAAAGAGTAATCATTTTAGCATTGCCAGTTCCATAGTCCCGAAGTCATTGCGGCTTTTGGTTAAATGGCTGAAATTATGACTGTGGGCAAAACAAGCTCAAGATGCCTTGAAGTCCTGACTACAAAGAACACCCTTTTCATTTCCAATATTATTGCCAAGGGGAGGAGAGATCCCCTGATATGATTGTAAAGCACTTTAGGTGTACAGTAGCTAGTACATATGAAAGTGATAAATGCCTCATTCATTCATTCAAGGGGGAAAAAAATATACAGTTCAGTAAACAAAGTGTTTCAGACTTTTGTGACATGCCCAAACAGCGGTGCTATAAGAAATAGCGACCACTAGTGATCGGACCACTGAAACCGCAGGAAACGGGGCCAATGGGAACCTGTAACACAGCTTATAATAGACTTTTCTGCTACATTTATACAGTACATTAAAATCCCCTAGCAAGTAGCTAACTAATAAATCAACATAAACAGATAATACACACTATGGAAAGAGCTAAGTTTAGTTAAAAAGATGTGTCAGTCACTTTAAAAGCTGGGAGGAATAATGCCAGGGCGCATTCCACTGACTTCTCATTGGTTCTCTTCTGCTCTGCAACATACCTGGCATATCATGCATTAAAGTCAGACTTTCGGGAAGTGCAACTGGTTGATCTGAAGTGAACAAACGTGACGTAATTGACAGAAAACTGCGTTCAGGAAAACTCCTTCAAGGTGCCACGGACACTGTTTGTTTCAAGGAAGATGTAAAGCCTGTTGTATGAATGAAGGTGAGTGATTCTCTTTGTTACCCTTATTTCCCTCATTTTTTTTAATTTCCCCTCTTTTGTTGTTGTTGTTAAATATGATATAATGACTGTTTATTTGTTGTCCACAGAAGAACTTTCACATTTCCATTTAAGTCAGAGACTACATTTACATTTTATTACAGACTTGTAAAGCTGTTTTTACACTATTAGTGGTGATGTTAGGATCTAGGCTACACATTAAGTAAAAAAGTTTGGTTTATTTTAAGCAAGAGTGCTTATAGCCTATATATTTTGAGTGTAGGCCTAGCCTATCGCTTTAATTTACTAGGCTATAACAATTAAACAATTAAAATGTATTCCATTATTTTAACTATATCACACAACAAGAGTGCCGTTTACCTCAATGTCGTTTTTTAAGTGTAATATTCCATACCTCAGTTAATATTGCCATATGCCTATCTGTTGTAAGTGGGGGACAAAATTATATTTTCTTGTTCTAGTTAGGGTTTAAGGATTAAAGTTCTAGTTAAATAATTTAATTTCCGTTTATGTATTTGGTCACGTAACATTTCAAATTGCAAAATGCTCAGCTCACGTAAATTATATTTTAAATTCAAAACGGCTAAATCGCGGCATCCGAAGCGGGACCAGAATGTCTTCTAGCAAAAACTCTTCTAGCACGTGTATTTACCTGTGTCAGCTGTGTTGTCGATGCCGCGAAAGCACCAAAGTGACAGAAGGATTGCCGTAAAGTGTGTATGACGTCATTGACATTATAAAAGACTTTTTAAAGCAAATAAGTGACTCTAAAAAATCTAACACCCAGCAATGTGTAATTTCTTTGCATCTCCTTTCGAATACAACGTTCAAATTACTAGACAAAAAATGATATCCTGAGAAAAGTGGATTTTGAGGGGTATAGCTCCATTCCTTCTGCACTCGTCCTGTGAGCGCCCTCATATGGAACCAGAGTGGAACTGCAACCAGTTCAGAAGCCGGAAGTTTACTGAGAGTGACATTCTCTGGTAAAGCCCGCCTTCTTAGATTTGACGTCATCTAGGCTAGTCATTTTAATATTGACGAGCGCTGTTAGACTACTAGACCACCCTAAAATTAAACTTTTTTAACCTTTTCTAAAGAATAATCCGAACAACACACTATGGTGATAATTAGGCTACAGCCCTGATATCGAGTTATACAGGCTTTATGTGTCACCTGGCAACGCACAAACTAAAAACCGGTTTGGATAGGACATAACATGTCTCTACCGCCTCAAAACGTTTTGTAATTACTCCGCTCAAACTCCACTCCGGGTTTTCCATTTCCAGCTCCCCGCACACTAGTCCAAGAAAGCCAAAATGCCAAAGGCCATTGCAAAGTGTCCCTCCCAAATTAACAACCTGAATTCACCCC
Source organism: Phoxinus phoxinus (assembly GCF_949152265.1). Classification (NCBI taxonomy): domain Eukaryota; kingdom Metazoa; phylum Chordata; class Actinopteri; order Cypriniformes; family Leuciscidae; genus Phoxinus; species Phoxinus phoxinus. Next base: position 14,441,612 of record NC_136895.1, on the reverse strand, counting down.
AACTACATGGTCAAAATAGGCTAAAGCTAAATGGCTATAATAATTATTAACTTATGTTTTTGTAATTTCTGTTGGAGATGGGGCAGTGCTGCTGTAGATGGTACACCTGTTTCTTGACTGAAGAGGAAAAGGCCGCCAATGCCATAAATAAGGAAATCAAACACATCCTTGCAGAGCAGAAGAAAAGGGAACTGAGAGAAATCAAGTTGCTTTTATTAGGTGAGATGATTCTGTCAGTCTTTTATCTGAATTGTAATAAAACGTATAAACATGTTGATTCATTTTAAGTCATATGTGGAAAAAGTATAAAGTCAGCACACAAAATAGACTCCATTTATCTTTGTGAAAAAAATATTTGAAGACTTATTTCTCTGAGAGTGAAAGTAAATTTAGTCAGAGCATGAAAAGTTGTTTTTTAGTAAATACCATTTTGGGCCATTTCTCTTGAGGAACTGATTAAATTATTATTATTATTATTTTAGTGGTGATTTTAGTGGATGTTTGTTGTCAGTTCCCCTTCACGCGGGTGTCATGACTTTTTTTGTGAAATGTTTTGCTTAAAAAGTCTTTCTTTAAAATCAATGTCAGTTGGTTTGATATTTTGTTATATTTTCCAATGCAATAACGATCATACACTTTTTGTTGACCCTATATTATAATAGGCCTAATTGCTATTTTGTTGACCAATATTATACAACTAGAAATAGTGTAGATATATGCTCTATATAGGTTATATATTTAATTACACTTTACTTTAAAAGTTAAAATGTATTTTGTCTCATCCTCTTTGCATATTTTACTGTAGTTCAGATTTATTTTGTCTTATCATCTTTGCATATTGACCCTGAAAAAAAAGAAAGAAAAAGCTTGCATTTTGACAAGCATGGAATCAAATTCATGTTTTGTTTTTTTTAATCCCCCTGTGGTGAACATCAAGTTTTTAATGTTGTTTATATGTCAATGTGGTGTTTTGAATATGCATTAAGACAAAGCATGTGCAAAGTCACAAGTCAACACCATTGCTGAATATTTTCCCCTTAAAACTGCAGTGAACCAAAGACAGTCTCAAAAAGGCGGTTTGAAATCGCTGGTGTTTCTGACATCACAAACTACCTTGTAACCAATCACGTCAACGTGTGATCATAAACAACTGGATCTCTGAGCTGGTGCGAGTGAGTGGAGGCGGGGCTTATTTGCATATTCATAGAACCGAGTATACTAAATGAGGCAATGGTGTAGAGTTATATTCAAGTTATTTTAAAGCATGACAGATTTTTTGTATTGACTACAGGGGGACTTTAAAACCTTTGCTAATCTTTGCTAAGCACGAACAAAATTTTTGTAACACAACACATAAAGGCATACACAGATGAGCCATTACATTATGACCACCCCAAGCCTAGAGCAAACATAACGCCTGGCAAACTGCAGTTCACAGAGCGGTACACATTGCATCTGGAAAATATTCACAGTGCTTCACTTTTTCCACATTTTTTCAGCCTTATTCCAAAACGGATTAAATTAATTATTTTCCTCAAAATTCTACAAACAATACCCCATAATGACAACGTGAAAGAAGTTTATTTGAAAACTGTGCAAATTTATAAAAAATAAAAAATCACATGTACATAAGTATTCACAGCTTTTGTCATGGCACTCAAAATTGAGCTCAGGTGCATCCAGTTTTCACTGATCATCCTTAAGATGTTTCTACAACTTGATTGTAGTCCACCTGTGGTAAGTTCAGTTGATTCGGAAAGGCACACACCTGTCTATATAAGGTCCCACAGTTAACAGTGCATGTCAGAGCACAAACCAAGCCATGAAGTCCAAGGAATTGTCTGTAGACCTCCAAGACAGGATTGTATCGGGGCACAGATCTAGGGAAGGGTGCAGAAAAATTTCTGCAACATTCAAGGTCCCAATGAGCACAGTGGCCTTCATTATCTGTAAATGGAAGAAGTTTGGAACCACTAGGACCCTTTCTAGAGCTGGCCACCCGGCCAAACTGAGCAATCGGGGAAGAAGGGCCTTAGTCATGGTGGTGACCAAGAACCTGATGGTCACTCAGGCTGCGTTTACACTTGGCATTAACATGCGATGTGTGTTGTTCGGATCATAAGCCAATCAGGACATATCAAGTGGCTTCTGTATCTGGATAACAGATCGGATCTCGCTGTGTGGGAAAAAGGAGGCAGGAACCGGTGAACGTTCAACACTTTTAATAATAAATAAATAAACAAATACAAAAAAACGAAAGTAAAAACACACATAGTAAAACAAAATATTAAATAAAAAAAAAATAGTCCAGTCCTGGCCTTTAACGTCCTTCACCGTCGTCGCTCCTCCTTTTATGCCTCCGCTCCTCCGTGAGAGATGCCAGAAACCAGTGCATCGCGCAGGTGTCGCTCATTCATTATCGATCACGCCACCGGCCTCGCGCCGCTCTCTCATGGAGGAGGATGAAGTAGCCTACTAATAATTTGCAAAAAAATGTGCGTTCTTTACAGAAAATTAATGGTTCTACCAAAGAGACTCAGGAGAATTATTGAATGAAATAGATTTATTTTGTGAAAGATTACAGACGGAATAGAGTAGACGCTCGACAAGCTCCGTCTCAGTTCATTGGCGTGGGCTCAGTCCTCCGTCTGGGTCTGCGAGTGAACCGGTAGGTCCTGCCTGATGGTCTGGGCTGGGCGGAGCCTATACCCCCTGACGGTTGGACAGGAGCCTACCTGGTGGTGGTGGGGAGGATGGGGGAAAACTTTTCTACGACACCTACAGCAACGAAAGGGGAAAGTAAGGTCAATCTTTTATATTTGATGTTGAACTGTGATTGGTGACGCGAAATTACCAATTAGTGACGTGGCGATAGAGTCTTTCTGGTAGAACTTACGCTGACGCTTCCATTTCTGCAACTTTAGGGTGCGAAGGCAAACATTTCAGTATATTTGCCTGAAGAGAGGAGGGGGAATAATGACAGTGGGCGGGGTTTTGTGTGACGTCCACCTGTGAATGCAGACACGATGGCTGGATTGCATTTACATTACACTGAGAACCGATCACAATGCGTCCTCGACTACCTCCGAACCTGGACACGCTGATCGGATAAAATTCCGATTAGAAGCGCGTTTACACTCGTCTTTTCAATGTGGACAACATCCGGATACAGGTTGCATGTTAATGCCAAGTGTAAACAGCCTCTGACAGAGCTCCAGCGTTTCTCTGTGGAGAGAGGAGAACCTTCCAGAAGAACAACCATCTCTGCAGCACTCCACCAATCAGGCCTGTATGGTAGAGTGGCCAGACAGAAGCGACTCCTCAGTAAAAGGCACATGACAGCCCGTCTGGAGTTTGCCAAAAGGCACCTGAAGGACTCTCAGACCATGAGAAACAAAGATTGAACTCTTTGGCCTGAATGGCTAAAGAAATGACATGTCTGTAGAAAACCAGGCACCGCTCATCACCTGGCCAATACCATCCCTACAGTGAAGCATGGTGGTGGCATCATGCTGTTGGGATGTTTTTAGGAGCAGGAACTGGAAGACTAGTCAGGATCGAGGGAAAGATGAATGCAGCAATGTACAGAGACATCCTTGATGAAAACCTGCTCCAGAGTGCTCTGGACCTCAGACTGGGGCGATGGTTCATCTTCCAACAGGACAACGACCCTAAGCACACAGCCTTTTGTGTATTGTCCTGCGTAGCCGACGACCCAGCCGGGTCCCCATGCTAACTGCACGCCATCACCAACAATGCATGAAATGGGTCGAAGATCATCGAGATTAGATGATTGGAATGAATTGGCCTGGTCTTGCAAATCAAGATTCGTGGTGCATCACGTCGACGGCTGAGTGCGGATACGCCGATTTCCAACAGAGGCTATGACACCTGGATGCACTGTTGGGCGCACACAGGCCGGAGCCGGTGTTATGGGCGGTGTTATGCTGTGGGTGCTGTTTCCATCCCAATAGCACAATCCCTGACAGCTGTCAGGTATCTGAACATTGTTGCGGACCATGTGCACCCATTTTTGATAAATGATGTTTCATAAACAAAGTTCGGGAGGAGCACGTTCAAATAATCAATCCAATCAACTTGTCATCAAACAATTACCATGTCTACCCTATCAGCATGAGAGGAAACATATATATTCACTCCGTCAACTCACCAAAGATTCCTTGACAGTTTTCAGCATCCCTCCACCACCCCGACTCCTCACTCTTGGCTCATTCTTCACAGCCAGGAATACGGGCGGAGTACTCTGGGTTCGGGCCGAATACCGAGCCCTCTCCTCGGACAGCACACCAAATACGCATTTATTCCATCTGACTTATTTGTAAGTGTGAACTTGTGAACTGTGTTCCCTGCTGGTGATAGCCATTACCAACAGGATAGTGTGCCATGCCACACTGCTAGTATCGTCAAGGAGTGGTTCAAGGAACCACTGTTAATGCCTTGGCCTCCAAGTTCACCTGAAATTTACCCAATCAAAAATTTGTAGTTCGACTTGGAAAAGCGGGTTCGCGCTACATCACCACCACCCTGCAATGAATGGGGACTGGAGGACCTGCTGTTGACATTATGGTACCAGATACCCCAGGCGACCTATCGCCACCTCATTGGATCAATGCCTCGCACCTTTAGATCCTAAAGGAGGTCCTACAGGTTAGGTTGTCATAATGTAATGGCTCATCTGTGTATTTTCTGAGTTCATGAAACTTAAGGAAGAAATATCAAAACACACTCAGCGCGGAGCTTTCTGAAAAGACAATTAAATTAATGAAAATGTAAAAATAAAATAAAAAATGATAAAAAAGAAATTAAAAATATATATTTTTTGCTTTCATTTAGGCACAGGAGAAAGTGGAAAGACAACGTTTACGAAGCAGATGAGGATTATTCATGGAAAGGGCTTCTCAACTGAAGAGAGGATTGGCTACGCTAAACTGGTTTTCCAGAATATCTTCCAAGCTATGAGTGCAATAACCGAAGCCATGAACACGCTAAAGATTCCCTACTCCAACCCACAGAACGAGGTGATCAAGAGACCGAGTGTGTTTCTGTTGAGCCCGGAGAATCATGAGGGCCATTTTATATCAACTATCCTGTGGGTAGTGGGTTTGGCTAATGTAAATAAATGTAAAAAAAATGTTTTATTATAGATAAATACTAAAAGATTATAAAAATATGAATTATTAAATTATTTATACATATATAATAACACTAAGAAAAACGAATTTAGGACAGGGCCATTGTCTCCCAAAAGAAAGAACAGATTCTGAACTCCCTGAAACGAGTCGTCAGTAAGTCCAGTCTAACTTCTTGCACAAACCTATGTAGGTTTGTAATTGCATAATGCCGGCCTTTGGTACGGTGGCCCAGTAGTGCACAATACAACATTTTAAAAAGCAAATATAAGTTAACTACACAACAGAATCATGCTCCCCAGAGTAGACCAATACCCAACAGGCCAATCAAAACAGACTGGGCCATCTGACCAATCAGAGCAGAGTAGACCCATCACATCAAACTGGGCCATCTGACCAATCCGAGGAAAGGATGGGTTTAGAAAGACCGAATCCTTTATCGAAGCGTTTCAGACAGTGAGAAAGAGGAGATGCTGCAATGTATATTATGAGAAAATGTAAGTTTTTGACCTTGGATGCATGTAAACCTTTTTTGTATGTTTTCTTTGTCTAAAACAAAATTAGGAACCTTTAAAATAGCATAATAGGGACACTTTTTAATAAAGATCTTGCACTGTAATTGTATTTGCAGTCTCATGAGTCTGTGATATCTGTAGATTTATGCCCAGTGGTTCCAGAATCAGGACATACATCAGATAATGCAGCTGCAGAGAAGTTACGTAGAGGCCATTCGTCACCTATGGGAAGACCAAGGCTTTAAGATCTGTTACAGCCGGCGCAGAGAGTATCAGTTACTAGACTCCACTAAGTAGTAAGTGTGTTCAAGACAATTCCTGTCTTTTGTCTATTTCCTGTTGGTCTATTTCCTCTTGTCTTTTCCTGATGCCAATTCATTAAATTAATCATATGCAAATAATTAAAGCTTTATTGGTGACTTGGATCGCATCACAGCCGAAGGCTACATCCCAACAAATCAAGATGTTCTTCAAGTCCGATTCCCCACTTCCGGCATCATAGACCATTGCTTTGAATTGAAGAAGACTCTCAGGTACGGCAATGAACAACTTGTCTTAACATTATAAGTTATGCGCGCATTGAAAGAGACCGTTCACCCGAAACTGTCATGACTGTCATGATTTTTTCTGTGGAAGTAGAGGTGAGCAGTATGACCAAAATCACATCATGAGTCATTTTACAACACAATAATGACAATGTATCACGGTTTCCACTTATTTTTAGTAAAAATACTTAAGTAAAGTTCAAATATATTTTAAGTATACTTTATGTTGTAAGTATACTGATATCAATGTACTAGTATTTATTCTTGTATGTGTACTATTTCAGTACTAAGGATTAAATTGGCCCACTTTTTAGTGTAAAAGTAGTAAACTTTGAGTACACAACAATTACATTTATCATTTGCACTGCAACTACAAGTGAACTTGTAGGTATACTGCTAGTTTACTATTTAAATACTTGTAGCAATTTTTAGTTTATGAAAGTACACTTTGAAGTATACTCTCAGTAAACTACTAGTTTAGTAGTTTTAAGCCGCGTTTCCACCGCAGGAACTTTCCCCAGGAACTAGGAACTTTGGGCTGGTACTCGGTGTGTTTACACCGCAGGAACCAGGGTCTAAACGAAGTTCCAGGTAAATATTTCCCCCTCCGAAAGTCCCTGCTGGCGAGGTAGTAGGCTACTTTTTAAAAGTTCAGGAACTTTCGGGGGCGGGACTTGTGCGCTGAACATGCGGATTGGTTGTGTTCACGCCGCATTTTGACTGGAGGACTCCACGCAGCATTCTATTTTAACAAGCATTTAAAAAAATCTATTGCGGTTCCGTTTCGTGGTTTCATGCATTAAGAGTTGTCTGTCTGCAAATATGGAATTTAATAAAAAAAAAAAAAAAAACACTGCTGGACTGGACAGACGACGAGGTTCAGGCTTTATTAAGCGTATTGTAACAGGAAATTTTATGCGCGTTCGTCCTAGCCATCTCATTCAATGTCCGCAATACATCACAAACACAACTACAGCACAGCTTGAATCTCCTCCATAATGTGGCGCTCAAAACTGATTACTGTCCGTCGCAGCATAGACATGTATAGAAAGGCTAGATGGCTTACCGGCGCTGAGAGCCAATGGGACCCGACGGCGTCACACGGCGGCCATCTTAGGACAGGACCGCTCGTCCAGTTATAACATTAAAGTCTATTGTGCATGTAGTGCTGAAATAACTATATTTTGCTCAATTTTCAACCGATTTTCAAACGGCTTGGTGTGTCATAAACGTCAGGGATGCGGCTATTTAACTGCATACTTGTGAAAAATTATAGCCACGGAGTTTATTAAACATCGGCATCAGCACAAATCATAGCCACGTTAATAAGGTTTGTAATAAACCAAACCGTTTGTAAATCCGTCAAGAATTCAGCAAGTTACGAGCATTTTAGTTGGTGTATGTCACTCACCTTCCGTCCACAGCAGCAGGGAGCAGCAGCGCAGTCTCCTGACCTAAGATGGCCGCCAAGTGACGACACAGCTGACTCCGCCTTGAGCCATCTAGCCTTTCTATACATGTCTATGCGTCGCAGACTGAGAGGAGCAGACGCGCGCAGTTTATAATCTTCCCGGTACTTTAGACCGCGGTGTAAACGCAGAAAGCAACCAGTCTGGGGCAAAAAAAGTTCCTGGGAAAAAAGTTCCTGGGACAAATTGTTCCGGGTAATTTCGGTGGAAACGCGGCTTTACACTGCAAGTAGGCTATACTAAGTTTTCTTGAAGTGAACTTAACATCATACTTATAGTTTACTATTTATATATTACTTTTGCACTTTAAGTATACTACTATGTTCCTATTTAGGTATGCTTTTTTTTTTTCACTTGAAATATACTTTTAAATGTATATTTAACTCATTCCCCTGCAGCTTTTTTTTTTTTAAGTTGCCAGGTTGCGCCAGCATTTTTAAAATCTTTTTCACAAAACTTTTATCGTTCGAACATTAGAACGATGGTCAAAACATAGATGGAATAGATGAAGTCCATCAACATCACCACATATTCCTGAGGTGTATTTCAGAAAGCAAGGTTATCTTAAGGTCAAACATACCCTGAACTCTCAGTTAATTAACCAAAACCTTGTTTACTCGAGGTATGCGGGTTCCAAAAACATGTCCGGGAGACACAAGACATTCTCAACAGAGCAACAAATCTACGAGTCATCATTAAAACGGATGCTAAGAAAAAGCGTGCCATACTACTCATTTCCTTTCCTTACCTCTTAGCTCCACCCCCTTAGGATGCGAGGGAAGGATACACCTGTGACTCCTCAGGAAGCTTCCTCGCTCCTCGTTTCTCGCCTCCTTGTGGTGCAATTAGAAATGAACCGTCCGATCAGTTTTCCGAGTCACGGAAGCATCAATTTGAGTATTGAGAAGCACCCTACTACTTATTTCTTCTTCTTTTGTTTAATGGCTACATACTTACCGCATATTGCCACCTATTTGGGGGTTGTGCAATAATTTTTCTAACTTTTAATTTAATAATCTTTAATCACTGTGAATAAGAACTATATTGTTTGTTTGGTGCTAATATAATAGAAAGACTGATTAAAATAATAACAGTCTGTGCTAGCAAAGAGAACATGGCTGTATAAGTAAAACATAATTATGTTTAGTTATTTTGCTTCCACGTTGCTGAAAAGATAAGATGTATCATATATGTTTTTTTATTATAGAAATACATTATAGCATAGACAACTCAATACAGATCAGCAATGTGTGAGATGAGAATTAAGATGAGAATAAAACAAAACATTACCTTATTTTAATAGTGTTTTATATATCGATATAACTATATATATATATATTTATACCATGGTCTGGGTGAATACTCGATTCTGATTGGCTGCAGGGTGTCCGTTAAAAAGTGATAGAGGACACCTAAATAAACTGTCAGGCGTAACCAAGGAAACCAAGTTATTGTTTGTAACTTGTAACTTTAGATTTCGATTGTAAAACTAATTAAAATATAAACTAATGTTTTAAAAATGTGTTATTTGGCAAGTGACCATGGTATAAGCGGGTTAATGCCCTTCGAGGTGTCCATTGTCAGGTTTTAATGGACTTCGGCGGAGGCAACCGTCGTCCGCTGCGCATCGGCCGGTTCACACCTCGCCGTCGTCCATTAAAACCTGACAATGGACACCTCGTCGGGCATTAACCCTTACATATATAATATTGTGCGCAATCTGTCATGCCCACTGGAGCCTCATCAATAGATCATGCATGCGATGAACACCTCTGAAGTAAACTAACCCTGGAACAGAACCTGCTCTGGTTATGTTCAGAGAGGAAGTACCCTGAATATTGAGTTGGTTCGCTTATGTCACATAACCTGCTTTCTGGAATAACCCCCAGTTCAGTTTCCTTTGTCTCGTTCATCTGTTGCCATACTGTTTGGTTTGCCCTCATGTGTCTCACCTGTGTCTTGTTAATTACCTTGTTTAGTCTCTGTTTCTTGGTGTATATACAGTATAGCCCTCATTTTCAGTTTTTGTTTGTCAGATCTCGTCTCTGGTTGTTCTGTTTCCTGTGATTTTGATTGTTTCCTGTGTTTTGTCTAGATCTCCTTAAGGAATTTAATGTTTTATTTATTGTGATTTTACTGCTTGCAAATAGATCCGGCACTTTTCCCTTTTTAGCAACCCATTGCTCACAGAAGATCAGACCTGAAAAAATGCAGCAGTTCAGATCCTCCTCCTCTCCCAGAGGGATCTATCCCTCGAGGTGCACACCACGCAGAAGTTCCTAGATATGGTCCCCTTCGTGCACTACATCCACCTCTGCATGTTTTTCCAGGCAGGTATGAATCCAGAGACCAAGGCGCGCCTGGCCGGAGACAGCCCACAAGGGACATTCCATGATTTTGTCGAGTGGGTATTACAACAGTGCGGATCCCCCAACACCATCAGATATATTGAAAAGGATTCAACTCAGCTTGTGCTCGCAGCACATGCTGACCAGCAGCCACTCCTCATATGACTTGTATGACCTCACCGCAGACTTTCAGCGTGAGCCCACCACTGAAAAATAGCCGAAGCCCACTGCAGATCCAGAGCCAAAAGAAGCCCAGTATGTTATTACATACAGTAGAGGAGGATTAGCACCAAGCCTGTTTCGTCGCCCAGAACCATGTCAGTATTGTCTATGATGCTACCACCATGCCTCCCATTCCCATCTCCTCTGCCTGTCCTGGATCAAACAAGGAGGTCGTTTTTTAACTCTCTGCCTGTCTCATATCAGCCAAGAAGGCTGTTTTGAACTCTATGCCTGTGTCGAATTGGTCAAGGAGGCCGTTTTTGAATTCTCTGCCTGCCCTGTCATGGCCAAGGAACTTGTTTTTCCGACTCCACCTTGGCCACTCGTCACCGCGGATCCGCCTTGGTCTCAGTTCCTTCGGTGTCGCCCAGTATCTTCGGCTCCGCCTGGGTCTCCACCTCAACTGGCTCCACCTCTGTCAGTCACCTCCCTGGTTCCGCCTTGCCTCTCATGCCTCATCCCTCCATTGGCTCCACTGTGAGCCTTCAACCTGCTAACATGGTTTGGCGTCACTCCCTGGCTCCTCTCACTGTCATTTCCTCCCCGGCTCCTCCCCTCGTTGTCTCCTCCCTGGCTTCGTCCTTGGTTGTCCTCCTAAGCCCCCGTCCGCCTTTCTGTGTTAGACTTTTGTTGTTGTTGTTTTAACCAAAAACATTGTTTAACAAATTAATAAAAGAGGCACGGTGTAGATAGCCTATATCGCAGGTGGCTTGGAAGACATGGGTAATGGTTTATCCATTTTGCAACAGGAACTAGAGTTAAGCAACAGTAATTTGTAGCTAGTTTGAACTACAGAGCTCCCTCTTTTCTTTTTTTGCAGATGAAATGGTTAAACTTCTGTTTTCGCGCAGGCACAGTAAGGGAAAAAACACAGAGTTTAGGGCAAATTGGTTCGTAGCTTTGCTTCAACTGTGCGATATAGTCACGAGGAGCGACCAAAATTTCTAACATGCCAGAAATTCATCCGACGATCCGATTGCCGGTCGGGAGAGGTTAATCGCCTCTCGTTTCCCCCTGTACACTGCACAAACACTGCACGACAAAGCTGAAAATCGTCCCGACCCGAAAAAAGAGTCGCACAAGTCAGAATTCGGCTCAAAATCTGACAAAAATCGCACAGTGTATGCCCGCCTTAAACTTGATTTCTAGTCTGTCTGTCTTTTCAGGATTGTAGATGTCGGTGGTCAGAGGGGAGAGAGGCGGAAGTGGATCCATTGCTTTGAAAATGTGACATCTCTCATATTTCTAGCCTCCATCAGCGAGTACGACCAATTTCTGGAGGAGAATAAGAAGATTGTATGCTTCCTAATATCTCTCCTGTCCTTCCAGTGTAAAATTGATGAATCTCTTAATCTTTGTACTCTTCCTCTCTTTGGCTACAGAACCGTATGGAAGAGAGCTTGTCACTGTTCTACACGACCATCCACTCAGAATGGTTTGCTGATTCCTCTGTCATCCTGTTCCTGAACAAAGTGGACATCCTGGCTGAAAAGATTCAGTTCTCAGATCTAAAAACATACTTTCCTGGATTTAAAGGTAGTTTGGTGCACATTGAATCAAAGTGAAAGGCAGCATTATTTCTTGTTTGTCATACCTGATTGACTCTTCCTTTCCTTTCCTCTGTGGTTTGATGCCATCTTCAGGTAAACGTCGGGACGTTCAAGATGCCATGGGTTTCATCAGAAGTTTATATATACAAAATGCAGTTTCCAAAGAGACAAGGAAATCCAAACACATCTTCTCTCACTTCACCTGCGCCACGGACACCAAAAACATCCGCAAAGTCTTCACTGACGTGAAAGACACTGTCCTTGTCAAGGCCTTAGGGGACTTTGGAATGATCTAATGAGCCCTAAACGCACCTTCAGTTTGCATACTCATCAGCCAAATGAATGTTTTATCATTATTTATAACAGAGCATTCCTGGACAAAATGTAATTATGAGTTAGTTTGTTTTCTATTGGCCTGTTTGTATGCTTGGGCTGTTGGAAAAAATATACAAAATTACACAAACAAAAATGATAACAATACAATAAATTATAACTGTAAACAGTAAGCTTATAAGGTAGCTACAAGTATGTTAGTTAAGTATGTGGTTAAATGTCAAAATAACTAATATCATACACTAGAGTTATGTGGGGGTAAATTAAAGGAACACTCTAAATGAACAATAGTCAACACTCCATCTCCCCTAGAGTTACCGTTTTCTACAGAACTACAGAAGAGTCAAGTTTTAAATAGGAAAAATATCGAAACTCTTTGGTCATTTTTTTGAGAGAGATGCTAACGGTCTAATAATCAGATTCAATGATCTATGCTAAGCTATGCTAAAAGTGCTACCGCCAGACCCAGAGATTGGCTGAATGGATTCGAAAACGGTAACTCTAGGGGAGTTGGAAAATGAGCCTATTTCCCAAAAAAGAGGAGTGTTCCTTAAAGCACAATCTGCTGTGATGTCACAACCGTGTTGCATTGTGGTCTATGAAGTGTTGCTGCGCTCACGTCATGTCATAATTACCATAATTTCGAGATGACAACACTTTACGTTCTCGGACTGGGAATAATTTGTTTCTATGGCAAAAATATCCATGCCTAATCAAATCTGCAGAGGTCAGGTGGTACAAGCTGAAATCTATGGTAATTACGAATGCACTTTATACATATTGAGTAGACTCGCTCCCTCTGTCAAAATCGAGGGGTTGATGGTCTGTCCAAATAAACTTCCCTTGCCTACTTGACAGGGTTGAAAACCCTTCAAAATGGCAGCAGGGATTCCCAGAGGGGAAATTCTTAGGAAAGTTTGGGAGTGTTTGTCTAAAAGTGGAGTTAAATGCAATCATGGTTGCATTTTGCAACCTTTTTCGTGCCACTGTGATTAAAACGAGTTTGAGGACTATGCACTCTGTCGGCCATAAAAATAGTTCCAATCAAATCCACAGCTGAAGCGTCTCAGATCCCCAAGCAACACAGTGGTGTTTGGATTTCAGAATGAACTGATGTTATAATCCAGTCAATCAATCAATTAACCATTCATAAAGGATGCGTCTCATTCAGCCCCCAAGTTCAGTAGTCAGGGCACTGATCAAGGAGTCTCAATTGCATAATCCTTATAGTGCACTGAAACATTAGCTCCCTGAAAAGTCCCACAACGCACTGTGAAAACCAGGGAGCATCGGTGTTGTTAATCGTAATCCATTTAACATGCATAAGGTCAAAACCACAGGGTAAGCAATCCTGATAACAACAAAGGTCTAAGGCTCCGGCAAACAGGGAAATCCAGGTAGATAGGTAGAGAATCAAGACCATGACAAGGACCAGCGATGACGTCCCAAAATGCAGTAAAACACTAACATTCAGTAAGAATTTGCCACTGACAAAACCCACAAAGCTTAAATAGGCAAACATGAATGAGATAAATCACACACAGGTGGCAGGAATCAGGAATAAGTCCAGGCAACGAATCATGGGAAATGCAGTTCATGATATGATCAAGGAGACAGGAGGTGTGCCCTCTGGTGGCTATCATCGCCACTCCATCTGACAGACGTGACCGTTGCTCACTATTGCCGTGTCTCATTTCGAAGGCTGTGTCGGCTGCATACGTCATTGAGGATGCTTCATTTAAATTTTAATTACATATTCATTATTAATCTTGTAACATTATTTATGCAATTATAATCGCTGTAAATGCATCCGTGCATTACACAGTCTTCAGATGCAGCTTCTGTTCCATCTCTGCAGTGCAAGCATGGATTGTGTTGATCCTGATTTCATTTGATTGGTAACATCCCTATAGTGTCATCCCTATAAAAGATGACGGGGGTATACATTTAATAAGATGAGTGATACAAACAGTGAAACGTCCTAGTGCTGTAAGAACACTGCTCAGCCAATCACATTCGAGAAACCAAAACTAACTGTTTTATAATAACAGACTGTAGCACCAGTGTGACATTGGACCAGTCAAAAATGTTAAATTAAATTCAATGTCAGGGATTTCCAGGAACCCTACACATACACATTATCACACTATCCTATTCATAGGGCAATAAGGACACAGTGTCTTTTTGTAAACAAAATCTCATGACCATTTAAATCTATAACACAGAAATAGAGGATACATATATTTCCCACTGAAAATAGGCTACTGAACAAAAGCAATAAAAAGTCATAGGCCTGCATATTCTTGTAAATCGAAGCACATGTTTCGATTCTAAGTCGTTTAAAGTAGTTCAACAAATCCAACACATTTGAATGGTTTTAGTATCCAAGCTATTTCATTCTTGAATACCTGAATCTACATCGATATTACATTGCATACAAATAGCAAGCTATATACTCCAAAAAATATCCTCCTCATCCTGGAATTGAAATTATGTTTTATACTATTATATTATATGATATTAAGATTAAACTGAAAGTAACAGCATGCTGACCTTTACAGGGCACAAAGCAGCCAAATTTACTCTAAAGTTTGTTTTGATTCTACTTGTCTTGCATAAATGCAAACTGTCATTTCCTTCAAGTCCTTTCCAGGTCACTTGTTCAGTTATGTATATTATATACTATATATATAGGCTATATATATATATATATATATATATATATATATATATATATATATATATATAATGTTTTACTGTAAGTGTAGCTACTTGAAAATGAAATACATTGGCATGGGAGTGATGGGACTATTCTTAGGTCTTTGATGGCACCATGTGGCAACTGCCTGGAATAACAAATTTGTCAATAGGTAATTTGCCAGCAAATTACAATTGTTCTAGGTTGCTATTCTCTGTTTAAAAATATATAGGCCTACCGAAATCATTCTGACTTTCTCCAGGACTTTGACTTACTTACCTGGTTCCCATGGCGATGTGGACTATAGGCAATCTCGATATCTCACAACACTGCGAAAGGCCTGATAAACCGGTTCTGCCTGCGAAGACAAAAGACTGACATCCACAGAGTTCGAGAGAGGAGTGTCAAATACCTGCACAGCTATTCAAGAAATTAACACCACTTGTGACTTAGAACAGGTTTTTTTGTATAATCTATAGCCTTATGTAAAATCTATACTCATCTTTTTGGGTCAGTATCAGCTGCTATTCTTGTATCTATATGGGTTAGTATACAGCTTTTAGGTTTAGTCACTTAAGCGTTCATTCCACTTATTAACGGATGTGTTTCGAAACTTAGGAAGCTGTCCACTAAGGCAGCTTTTCTGGGAGATATGATGCCTAAAAATGCTGACTGGTGCACGCCTAAGGGGGCGTTCACACCGGGCGCGTACTTTTTCGTCAATACGCATGCGTCAGACAGACCTTGCGTCGCCGTCGCGTCTCGAGCGTTTATCAAGCTAAAAACTTTTGAAAACGCACCTCGAGACCCCTCCGTTCTGTTTAGTTGCACTCTGTTTAGCAGCATTTAAACACAAGAACGCTTGCTGTTAAATGCTTTAAACCGCTGTATAAGTGGTCATCTGATTTAGGTTTTGAGACAGTGCATATTCACAGAGTTCAAGAAGGACTTTCCTGAATTGCAGGTTGATCTGTCTGAAGCCAGGGGGGAATGATACAACGTTTACAGATAAATCTGGATTGTTTTCGGGGGGTAAACCTCTGAGAAAACTTCTGACGGGTGAAAGAAGTAGGTTCAGATCCAGTTCGGCTCTAGGAGGAAAATGGATCGTGTTTCGTAAAGGAATTACTGACTCCGTACAGGTGTGTCGACGAATGCAGGTAAGTGATTCAACGCATTTATGTTGTCTCTATCCAAGTAGCTATATTCTCTTTTTTTTCTTTACAATTCTTCTTCTTAGGGGAAGTCCGAGATTGTAAAATGTATTTCTTTCAAATGGAGCTTTACAACAATATCATAATTAAACAAGAGTTGATTTACTCTAGAATAGTCCATTAATACATAGCCTAAGTATTCATTCGAATAGAATTGTATACATTTAAGGCTACACTAATGATGGAAGTTCGGCTCCTTTCCGCGAATCGGTTCTTTCGAGCAGTGAATAAAACCATTAAGTCAAGTCAAGTCAAGAATATTTGTATAGCGCTTTTCACAATACAGATTGTATCAAAGCAGCTTCACAGTATTAAATTAAAATAATAATTAAACGTCCATGTTTGGTAATGCTAATCAATAGTATTATTCATTGATTAATTCAATTGAATATCCCCAAGTGATTAAGTGATCATTTTATGTCACAACGCAATTACCCTAGTCTCTAGCATATTTCAAGCTCGTGTGTCTCAGTTCAGTTTGTTGCAGCCAACATGGCTCTTAAAAACAAAGTATATTTGTACATAAATACAATTTGATACAATTAATGTACTTTTTTTTTAGCTACAAACATTTCTGCAATTAATGCTATACTGACTGACTAATCAATAATTCACTGAAGAGCATCTCGGACCGATACAGTTTTACAGAATTGTTCAGACGGTTTTGTGAGCCGGTTCAATTGATTCTTTTCAAAAGATTCGACTCAAAACAACCTCGCAATTGTAACCTATACGTTGTAAATTTCTTAATTCCCCCTTTTCTTAAGAGCCATTATATTAAAAGGGGAACTGAAATCAAATATGCTCTTGATATAATTTAAATCGGTCCTATAGGAGAGATGGGGAGCTGTTGGAGATGGTGCTATACGACGTGCACCTGTTGCATGTCTGAAGATGAGAAGAGCGCCATGGCCATTCACAATGAAATCAAAAAAATCCTTGCTGACCAGAAGAAAAGAGAACGGAGAGAAATCAAAATACTTTTATTAGGTAAGATCTTTTTGCCTTTGGTTTAACTTAAAGTAAGTTAACTGGTTGCCTCAATTTTGAGTTCATTGAAATAAAAAATTGTAGTTAATACAATGAAAGAGATTACAACATGCAGTAATATGTTTTATATAATATTGATCATTTTTAACTGCATTACTGTTGGATACAATCAGCAAGCAAGAATGAAAGAATTGTTTTTGTGACAAATGAATTAAATGGAGGTAATAAGGGTGTTGTAAAGAATATCACACCATGACAAGTCATTGTTGTTGAGCCACCTGGAGATGGTTGTTTAAAGCAAGTTAGTATGATTTCGAATTTGTCTCGTGATGTCTTGATGGACACATTCTTGAAGTGCTCAAAGCACCAGAAGGACATGCCTGAAATGTTTTTTTCCTTGCTCATCGTAAAAATGTATATTTCGCAATCTTTCGATTCCCTTTGATGTGTGATTATTTGCCTGGCAAATATTTGCAGTTTGAGTTACCGATAACTACTTAACGCTTATCTGCTCAAATCCATCAAATGAAAACGATAAGAGAGAAATAGTTGTAGACTTTACAGTAGAGAAAGTCCCTCGATGGTGAAGGCATCCAAACACAACCGGCCACATGCTTTCTGACACGGCACGTCTCCGAATGTCAGTCTGAGATTCAAACGTCTCGCTTTGTTAACAGGACCGATAACATTCCTTTGTGCATGAGGAAAGCCTCATGTGCTATCACCTGCACCTTGCATTCCTTTCGGTTCTCTATTTTTGTCATGCTGAGACCTGGTTTCAGAACTAGTGTTTAACATCCCTTTTCTGTTTCATGTAATATTTACTTTCTTTTATTTTTTCAGCCTGGCTTTATATTAGGTGTCTTTAGATACAATGTGCTTATGTCAATGCACTTATTATCTTTTATTGCAAAACACTTTTGGCACCATAGAGTGGAACGGTCGGGTTCCGGAAGTAAAATCTCCATTCATTTTCTCCATAAGAAAATAGATTTTGAACGCCAGCCCGCATTAATTCAGCTTATTTTTTAAATAAGTTTAACAGTGGGGTTCCTGATGAAAAACTACATTACCCATGATGCAGTACAGAAAACTCCACCAATCAGAGAGTCGAAATAAGCTAAACGCGCCAAAAAAGCTCTTTAGCTCTGTCCACTCCCATGAAGCATTGCGAATTACATAATCGAGTCGGTCTCCTTACACTCTCAAAATACTTGTAATAACGGTATCGTTTTCAAAAAACGTGCACTTTGAAACCCGTTTTCAAAAGTTAGCATTTTCAGGCCCCCAAAACACAGTTGTCGTGTAAATGAACGGCCAAAACACATACAAAGTTTTACATTTTTAGTTGAAACCGTTGTCGTGTAAATGCGTTACGCCCCCTTAATCAACATTTGTAAATTAGTAGTTTTATCTCGATCGTTTTTTCTTTGATTACGCTGTTCGCAATGCTTCATGGGATTGTAGTTCTTTCCCTCACTTAAATCCGTTAAATAACACAGTCTTGTACCTTTGTATTTTTGTCCGAATTTCAAATACTTTTTTGCTTCAAATCACTGTTTGATTCATTTCGTAACTGGTTGGCTTGGTTCATGGCTTATAACACTTTAATGTGGGAACATTTTGGGGATAAAGGGTAAGGAAAGGGTCAACAGTATAATTACAGATGTAATTACATAAAACATGTACACAAATAAGTGCATTGGGTCACACTTTATTTGAAGGTGTCATTGTTACAGTGTAATTGTATATTTAAGTACTGAGTAATATTAAGCAACTACATGTACTACTTACATGTACTTACTATAGGATTATAGGTTAGTTGCATGTAATTATGCATCATTTACTGTTATTACTATGGTAAGTACATGTTACATAATGTAATAAGGACACTGTAAAATAGTGTTACCGTGCATTGTATCAAATGATTAAATGAAATGTTTGTACATAGTAGTTAAAGGCATTTAATATGAAGTAGGTCCTTTTATTCGTGTGGATTTCAGGCACTGGAGAAAGCGGGAAGACGACTTTTATTAAGCAGATGAGGATTATTCATGGCAAGGGCTTTTCTGAAGAAGACAGGCGTGGCTACACTAAAATGGTTTTCCAGAATATCTTCACAGCTATGAAGGCTCTGACAGTGGCGATGAACACCTTAAGGATTCCCTACGCTAACCCACAGAACGAGGTCAGCTGCCAAAGAGAAAGCTTGAATTGTTTTTGAACCCCTCCCAGTTGTAAAGTTGAAATAAAGTGCACAATGTTCCTTGAAACGCCCACTGATGGCCCAATTTGCACAAGCAATAACAAATAAATAAAAGAGTAATATACTGTAAATAGCTTTTTTACTTTATAAAAATGTATAATACTTACTGTAAAATTATTATAAATTATTGGTATATAAAGTATTAGTATTACTAATATAAAATATTTGTATTTAAAGGAATGTAAATATTTAAATTATGTACATTTAAACCAATCAATCTATATAAAAGATATATAAATATAAAAAGGTATAATCATAATATAATACTTTAAATATATATGAGACTTACACTTATATTCATGTACAGCATATTGAATATTTATATACTTATACATGAATATATATACTTATAAAATATATACTTAGGAATATGTATATTATGTAGGCTACATTAAAAAGAAAATTATGAAATTCTATAAAAATTATGTAATATATTCATAAATATAAAATGTATAAGTATATATATATATATATTATAGTTAAGACAGAATAACTGTAAGAGCTCTCCTTTCAGACAGACCAGAATTACAAATTACATTTACAACCACACTATATTCTTATAAACAAGCCTCAATTGTTCCCATTTATATCCTTAGGTATATGGGCAACAGTTTCAGGAAGTGGAAATACGTCAGATAACACATTTGGACAGAATGTATGTGGAAGGTATCCGTCGGCTCTGGGCTGACGCGGGTATCAAGGCCTGTTACAGTCGCCGTAGAGAGTACCAGCTTCTGGACTCGACAGAATAGTAAGTATCTCTATCAAAAATTAGACTCGGACAGGGTGATCAGGACCCTGGCAATTGATTTTGAAATGATGACCAGTTGACTGTACATTAGCATGTTTATTACATGAAAATAAATAAATAATATGGCCATGAAATATTCATTTAAAAGCCAGCTGTCACATGTATGCTCTGTTTTGTTTAGTTTCTGTGTTCTAATGTCCCTTGTTAGTCTCCCTGGTACTTAATTAGTTAACCCCATTTTTGTTTTAGTCAGTCATCCTCCATGTATTTAAACCCTGAGTTTCCCGTGTTTCTTTATCTGGTATCGGTTAAGTTTAATGTGGTTGTGTTTGTTTATTCTCCTGTGTGTTCCCGGTTGGATTTATTAAATAATTTTGACTATTTTTGTTCCGTCGTCCACTCTTTAAAGCCAGTGCGTCACACCAGCAGAGCAATACATATTTGTAAAACATATTGACCACAGAATGTGAACAATACTGACATATCAGAACCAGTTATTTCAGTGAGCTGTGTAAAAAATCTAGACATAATTATTAATATAAATAATTAAGATATCAATTATTTACATAATAACCAATATTATACTAACATTTATTAATATATTGTTATAATAATAAGTTATTTTATCATATTAAAATAATACACAAATATTCAATTTAATATACATTTATTAAATTGAACATGCATTATTATTTATAATTTTTTTTATACATTTTTATCTAGATTTTTTAAATTATAATTATATTTACAATATTATCTAGTATAAACATTAGCTCATTTATTTTTTCAATTATATTATTATATTAATTTGCATTTATTAAATATTAAATGATCAACATTATTCGAATTACATTTATATAATTACATTAACTAATATATTTCTTATATATATATATGTACCTGTATATATATATAGTTATTGTAATTGTATCAATAGTAACATATAATGTTAAAAAATACAATTTTAATATTAACAATAATTTTGACCGTTTAATTTAAAATTGTCTAATTAAAAAATCACTTTAATTTCCCAGTTAAACCGAGCAAGGAAATTTTGTGTCAAAAGCATTTAATGTTGAAAAAACCTTGAAATAGTTTGTGCAGATCCAAATGGCACCATTGGAGGGCAATGCAGCTATACCTTTAGACAAGCATGCATTGCAAGCAAGTCAGTATTTCCCTCCATTCTCTTATATTGACGATTGATGCTTTTCAGTTCTCAGATTGTCATAGTATGTTTTTTTGTTTTTTTTTGCTAATGCCATTGACAGACCTGAAGCCCTTTAAATGAAGTCAGTGCTGCATGTTGTTAAGCAAATTTCCTGTAAAGTACATCAGGGCTTTCTTGTTAATCGTTACCTAATCACTCCTTTACACAGTTCTGCATGTCCTTCTCAGTCTCTCCTCCTGCTTCCCCAGTCCTGTTTTCAGTTCTACAAACCTGGCCATGATAAGAAACACAAACAAACCTGGACGTTTAATTAAACTGCCGTTTAAAGCACAAACACCAATAAAGCAAAAGGCAAACATCATGGCACTTTATCACACTCGCACAGTTCTGAAATGTAACGCTCAAGTATGTTGCTTTTTTCTTTTTTTAGCTATATGACACATTTGGACCGTATTGCGGGCCCAGACTACATCCCAACAGCCCAGGACGTGCTGCGAGTCCGATTCCCCACCACAGGCATCAACGATTACACCTTCAGCGTGGAGAAGATCACCCTCAGGTACCGTACGCATGTTTCCCGCCGGTTTCCCAGACAAGGCTTAAGCTAGTCCCAGACTAATGCATGTTTGAGCTGTTTTAACTGAAAGCAACTTGCTCTGACTTTTATTTGCTCTGAATTTCAAATTTTTATGATTTAAAGTCACCATGAAATTAAAATGGACAATTCTTATTTTTTTATGGAATATTGCGGTATTTATTGTAATTGATTTATAGCAAACCACAACCATCCAATCAATTCAAAATCAAGTCATTTTCAAAACAAAAATGTTATTGTTTGAGAAGCCATTTCATTAAAAAAAAAAAAAATCACAATAGGGAAGAAAAGACGGTTGCAACTTCTGTTTAATGCCGACTTTAATTATTAGCTTTTCATTAAAGGCATAGTTCACCCATAAATTACCCCATGATTTACTCACCCTCAAGCCATACAAGCCCATTTGAAGCCCAAAGAAGTGCATCCACCATAAACGTACTCCACACGGCTCCGGGGGGTTAATAAAGGCCTTCAATCTGAAGCGATGCGTTTGTGTACGAAAAATATCCATTTTTAAAACTTTAAAAAGTAAAATAACTAGCTTCCGGCATACGCAAGTCGACTTACAAGTAACCCCTGGTGCGATGTATGACGTAGCGAAAGCTTTGACGCCTCTCGCGGTTCAGACAAACAGAGCTAGGCAAGAAACTCCAGCTCCTTCGACATTTCTTTTGAAAAATTCTCGTGACTTTTATTTCATGACCGGTGTTTTGTTTTGCTCTATCCTCTGCCTTTATAAACCCCCCGGAGCCGTGTGGAGTACGTTTATGATGGATGGATGCACTTTTTTGGGCTTAAATCTTGTCATTCACTGCCATTCTAATGGTGCGTTCACACCGGACGCGAATAGCGCGTCAGGCGCGAGTGATTTCAATGTTAAGTCAATGCAAAGACGCGTTACGCGCGTAAACGCGTAACGCGTCTTTGCATTGACTTAACATTGAAATCACTCGCGCCTGACGCGATATTCGCGTCCGGTGTGTAGGGACCGTAAAGCTTGGAAGAGCCAGGACATTTTTTTATTATATCTCCGATTGTGTTCGTATGAAATAAGAAAGTCATATACACCTAGGATGGTGCCAGGGTGAGTAAATCATGGGGTAATTATCATTTGTGGGTGAACTATCCCTTTAAATCGTGAACCCCCTGCAGTTCTGTCACAAACCTCTAGGGGTCGCGAATTTGGGTTTGGGAAACCCTGGTGTAATAAGTGTTGCACACAGTAATACGATTTACTTTCTGCCTGGCAACCACCTATAAAAAACACCTTAGTAATACCAATGTAAATTGTGTTGAAAAATGTGAGTTTTATAAACAAGACGTGAGTTGATTTCCTGATGCTGTCCAGTATATTTTAAGGTTTGATATGATAACAGCAAGGAAGTAGGAACAAATCAATAGGGGTTTACAGTTAGTGTTGAATGTTTTTGGTTTAGACAGAAAGTGTCAAGAATACACAATTTAATCTAGATCTTAAAAAAATGTTCCCCCGAAGGATTGTAGATGTTGGTGGCCAGAAGTCAGAGAGGCGGAAGTGGATCCATTGCTTTGAGAATGTGACATCGCTCATATTTTTAGCCTCCCTCAGTGAGTTCGACCAGGTGCTGGAGGAAAATAACATGGAGGTGAGCGTCTCCATCGACCCCGGGCTGTCGGTATCTCTCTCCTTCCTTCTCATACTAATCAATGGTTTTGATTTGCATATCTTGGGTCGGTTTCGCCCGAGTCCAAAAAAAATAAAAATCCCCAAAAAAAAAAGCAGAAAGAGGTCAATAATGAATTAGGAAAGCTATTTAATTACCATAGCATGTTAGTTAGCTAGAAAAATTAACTATATAGAGGAGTATTTTGATAAGTATATGCAATATATGATATATTATATTTTTACTCATATCATTAAAAAGTATTATATACTTATGTATATAATAATTAATAAAGTAATATGTTATTATTATAAAATCCACATCATATATTTATTAAAATTGTGAAATTTGTGTCACGCACTAATAAAAACAGCAGCCTACCAGTCATTGTACCATGTAAACATTGTGACATGTTGTCACTAAACTTAATGAAATTCCAAATGTTTTGACAATCACAATACACTTTTCTTCCCCCCCCCTCCCCCCTATACAAACTACAATGTTGCTATGAAAAATAGTTTTTGTTAATTCAAGTAAGGCTGAAATAAAATAAAATAAAATACAAACATTTAATGAAAAACTTAAAAAAACTTAAGCCAAAAAAGTGTCAAATTACTAAAACTGATATTAAATAAAGCTATATACAAACTAAAATATAAAATGACAAAAGCACACAACAAAATGACTAAATCTCAAAAGAAAAATATATTTTTGAAATGAATATATTAATAAATTATATAATAGTATATAAATACTATAGTGCTTATAATAACATTACTTTAGTATTATAAATAAGTTGAGTCTGGAATTATTATTATTTTTCCATGATAAATTAAATAAAAATGAATGTATTTATTGTATTCAATTAGATCATTATTTAAATAAAATTAAAATCAGCATAAATTAAAGTCGCCATGAAATCAAAATGGGGAATTCTTATTTTGTATGGAATATTGAAGGGAAGAAAAGACGATCGAAACTTCTATTTCATGACAACTTATACCAAGTAATACCAAGATTTTACCAATACAATTGATTTTTTTGTATAACGGTAATGAGAATGAAATGTTTTATATATATATTAAAATAAGCTACTGACAGGATTTAAATGTATAATGTCACAAACTATGCAAAACATCTCAATGGTCCAAAAAAACAGGCTTCATTTTATTTCAATCATGACAACTCTCTGGACAGATTTAAAAAGCACATATTAATTTGAATGGAATGTACATAGGTTTAGTCTTGGCAGACTAGATCTGCTACACTGCTGCATGAGTGAAGGCTACTGCCGAAACGTGCAAATAAATACGATGAATAAAATGTGAGCTGCTTGCAAGGAAAGTAGGGAAAAACCATTAGCAGATCTAGGCAGGTGGTGCTGGGGAAGGAGGAGGGCTAGGAAAATGACCATGACACGCTGATTAACTTTTGCTCTGAACGCTTCCTCTCTCCGGCTCCAGAACCGCATGAAAGAAAGCTTGTCGCTCTTCTACACCACCATCCACTCGCCGTGGTTCGCCAACGCCTCCATCATCCTCTTCCTAAACAAGATGGACATCCTGGAGGAAAAGATCAAGACGTCTGACTTAAAAAGTTACTTCCCAGGCTTTGGAGGTATGGAAAGAAGGGTTTGCGCACTAACAACTTAGTAAATAGGCCCTGACTTTCCCTGCCCCTTAGGATGGGAGTATGTAGGAAACGGAATGAATAGAGCCGTTGGAACAGGTTTTGCTTCACAGAAGATGGGTAGGACAGATATAGTTCCTTAGTGCTAATATGGAGCACTATTTGTGGAAATGGCCCCAGTTTGATCGCTTTAGATCTCTCGCCCTCTACCCCCGTTACCAACAGCAACCAAAAAATAGCCAATTCTGTGCATTTACAGGCGGAAAGAGCGGCAAACAGACTCCTGATAGTGGTAATTCCAGCTTTGAGATTTAAAGATAGACAGCATAGTTGTTATGGTTATATTTATAGAGACAGTATGCCTAAAAACGAATAATTCTGACATTATTTACCTTATATACGCATGTATATATTATAAAATTGGATTATCATAATTTAAATAAATTAAATTCAGCACAACAAAATACCAACATTTTATTTACATTATAGTAACGAGAAGTGAATTAAATTATGAAAATGTCACAATTAAAATGTTCTTTTAATTAGTACTTTTACTCCGCAAGAACACAATAAATTGAAGTTACAGTAAGGACAAAAGTTGTTACAAAAGTCTTCTGTTTCAAATAAATACTGTTCTTTTGAACTTTGCTGCCGTACCAGCAGGCGCAATGATATTACAAACTTAGTCCCGGTCTATAGTATAGTTCCTAGTCATATTGGGGTAGAAAACGATGTAACTACAGAAGAGTCAAGTTTTAAATAGGAAAAATATCGAAACTCTTTGGTCATTTTTGAGAGAGATTAGAGATGCGCGGTTGGCGGTTACAGCCGCGGACTCCGGGCGGGTGACGTGACGAAAAATTATATTTTAATTAAATTCGGGCGGGTGGCGGCGTGGTTGAACCAATAAAATAAAAAATATATGTATACATTGTTAAATACACCTACATCCAAAAAAAGAAAATAGGGGAATGATATTACATGTCCCTCATGAGGCACACGCGCGCGGCCTCTTGCTCTCTCTCCCTCTCTGCCGTGCACGAGCTACGCTTTTTGGAGCACTGTCTATATACACTGTATATATACACTCACTGTATAATTTATTGTTTTTATTTATAAATAATTTTATATAATATTATATTACAAATATTATTTGATCAAAGAAAAGTCAAACAGGGTCAGTATAGCATTTTCCCTTTTTGAGTGAACTGCCCCTTAAATACAAGCGAACTTTGAGCCCCACTGACTCTAAAAGGGTTAAATATTAACTTTCAAGCAGAAGCTCTTGACAATAGTGATTTTAAAAATGTTTGCCTAGTCAGATTCTCTCTCTCTCTCTCTCTCTCTCTCTCTGTGCTTGCCTCATTCCTCCCCCTCTTCAGTTTGCATGTAGCCTGGGAAAACCCAGACCACTCTCAGTTGTAACTGAGTAAGGGTCTGGCAAAGCTCCATAGACAATTCATTTCCACAGGGGCGTCACCAACTGACGTCGGATAGATCTAAAACCAATCAGAGCGATGAATGTCATGACGTATGCAGAGCGACGGAGAAACATCTCGAGACTCTCAGCAATTCTCTGTTTGTGTTAACGAAAATGACATTTTTAAATCGCTTGAAACAGACGCGATAGCTGATTCGAACGAGTGATGTTGTGATGTTCCACGGCGGCATCCATCTCTGTAATGTACAAAATCTGCGTTACCGTCTCTGCTCTGTCGTCATCGTGTAAAGCCCGCCCCAACGTTTCTGATTGGTGCCGCGATTTCGACGGATTGGAAATGGGTTTCAATGGGCTCTTTGCCAGACCCACTTGCAGAGTAAATCTAAATTTGCCGAAAGTGGTCTGGGTTTTCCCAGGCTAGTTTGCATGTGCTCCTCCCATTTCAATCACTCATACCTTTTCATGCTCGTACTAACCCCTCCCCTCCTCTGTGGTTTGGTGCCACCCTCAGGCAAACAGCGGGACGCACAAGACGCCAGGAACCACATCAGAGAGATGTATAAACAGAAGGCCATGAATACAGAGACAAGGGAGAGCAAAAACATCTACCCTCACTTCACCTGCGCAACGGACACCAATAACATCCGGATGGTGTTCACTGACGTGAAAGACACGGTCCTGATCAAGTCTCTGCAGGAGTACGGGGTGCTTTGAGCGGCCCATGAAGCACCACTTTTTGCCAATCTAATAAAATGACTTTGGAGGGACGCTCAAAGGATGGCTTGAATTAATTCTCCTTGTGCATCCCGGATGCTTTTCTTTGTCTTTCTCTCCTTCTTTTCTTATATATCTACTTCTGTTTGTGTCGTCATTTCGGTGGATAAAAACATCAGCGTGTTTTTACGGTATGACACACTTCCCCCTCATTCCAACACTGACAGTCTGCTCAAAGTGACATCACTCTGAAAGTATGAGGATGTACAGCTGAACGGCTGACAGATATTCAGCGAGTTCTGGTTTCGAGGGGGAGGCGAGAAGAATACAACACCGTAGCTGCCAGCGAGACTGAGCTGATATTTGACTTTACTGGTTACTAGCGCAAGAGTCACTGCACTGCTTTCGTTTCTCCAAAGAACCAAAAACAAAATATTTCCTTTATGTAACATGATCTACTATTTTTATCACACAAGCAAAAGAGTCTTAAAGTAATGTTTCTATTTTGCTTATTTTCGTAAACTAAAACAATTATATTATTTTAGAGCAATATAGTCTCTCAAAATGGAGCTTATACTGTTACTTTCCTGGCATGCAAGTTTAAGTTGTTATAAAATGTGACTTTGTGTATATATAGTAGGATGGGTTACACTTTATTTTAAGGTGTCATTGTTACAGTGTAATTAAACATATAAGAGTGAGTAATATATGAACTATAGGGTTTGGTTCAGGGTTAGTTGCCTGTAAATCCATAATTTATTGTAATAGCTCACTGTAAAAAGTGATTAGTTGACTTAACTTAAAAAAATTAAGGGAACCAGTTGCCTTAAAACTATTGCGTAAATAAACTTCATACTTCATCGAAAAAATTAAGTAATGTTGAATTGTCAAGGTCACATAACTTAATTTTTTTAATTAAGCATTAAGTTTATTTACATAATGATAATTTTAAGGCAACGGGTTTACTGAAACATTTTTAAGTTATGTCAACTGATCACTTTTTACAGTAAGTACATGTAACAAGGACTCTGTAAAATAAAGTTTTACAGATATATATATATATATATATATCATAAAGTATAGTTCTGCTGAAAGTTCTGATAGTTTATTTGTTGTGTATAAACAAATAAAATAGTATTTTTAAACATAAAACTCTTTATTAGTTAAACCTCACTGGAATATATGTATTTATTTAGTATTAATACATAGAAAACTCTACTAATTAGGGAGGGTTAGCTGTTATTTAAGCATTTAAATGAATCCAATCAGTCCATCTGCTGTCATTAAAATTAGAAATCATTTCTAATATTAGTGTGTTGTTCACTGTGAATCGGTCAGGAAAGATGAAATCTGTTTTGTAATATGTTTATAATTACTGATAAATTAATGAAAAAACATGTTATGTCC
Source organism: Phoxinus phoxinus (assembly GCF_949152265.1). Lineage (NCBI taxonomy): Eukaryota > Metazoa > Chordata > Actinopteri > Cypriniformes > Leuciscidae > Phoxinus > Phoxinus phoxinus. Next base: position 14,412,961 of record NC_136895.1, on the reverse strand, counting down.
TGAATTATTATAACAAAAACTGGAAATGCAACAAGTCTAATATTTATGTTTCTAATCATCACCAGCATCAAACTAGAAATGAGGCATTTTCCATGAATAGGGTATTCAGATATACTAACACAAAAAGTGTTTTTGTTCCTCAACAAATGGTTCAGAAAATACTTATTGTGAACCTCAGATGTTAAAAACTACATCTTACATTTTTATTGTCTATTCATTTTATATGTAGATTGCAATTTTTGCAACAATGTTGCCAAAATTTTGCCACCCTGTTACCAAGAAATTATATTTAAATTTTGTCTAAAAACTATTTGAATACAATTTGTCGCTGCAATTTCATACCAATAAACATGAAATAAACATACAATTTGAAAAACAACAAAAAAGAATGGGTAACAGGGTTGCACTAAATGCCTAAATGAAGCTATTACTCCGTAACTACATTTTTGGGGGCTACATTTTAGGTACTGATCAACAAATAAAAATAATTTTGCTCAAAAATATGGGTAACAGTTTTGTGCTTGATGATTGAAGTCAACACTACAATTTGTATAAAATTTTTGAAAATTGAATGATCTCACTTGTCTTCTCTTCATGCTGTAGAAAGACTTAGATGTGTGTTATGTAAAAACACGGTTACACTTTAAGGTGCCTGTGTTACAGAGTAATTATACAGGACTGAGTAACGAGTGATAATAATTAACTTGATGTACTTACAATAGAGTAAGGGTTTGTTTTAGGCATGCAAGTATGCCTAATTATAGTAACTACATGTGTAAAAAGGTCATTTTAAAATAAAATCAAGTGTTACCAAAAGTAGTTTGACATCTAATAACCCTTAAAAAAAAGCAACAACAAAAAACAAAGTGTACCATATACATGGAAACTGCCTTAAACTTTTAACATTAAACTGGTTTTCTATGGTGAAATTTTACATCTTTTGTTTGTTCTTTTCCTTTTTTTCAAATCCAAATTTTGGTTGAACTATATTTCCCTTTTCCTTGTCTTTTTTTATCTCAATGTTCTCCAACTCCACCCTATTATGATGCCAGGCCAAGAGCAAAACAAGGATGAAGCGATGGACTACATCAGTGCTCTGTACCTTAAAGAAGCTTCAAGCCGTGAAAAACGAGTACGGAAGCAAATTTACAAACACTTTACCTGTGCAACCGACACTGACAACATCCGCAAGGTCTTCTTTGACGTCAAGAAAACGGTTCTCATCAAGGAATTGCAGTCTTACGGTATGCTTTGAGATACTGAGGGGCTTCATCCGAACCGCTTCCTGGAAAGACTGATCAATTGTGAAGCTCACCAAATACGTTATAACAGGTTTGAATGGATATGCCTGAATGTAAATACAGCTAATTTGAAATGCAGCTAATAATCAGCTCTATTGGAGTTGCATTCAGAAATATTTTGTTTAATTTGTTGAAATATTAAAAGCAAAATGGGACTTTCTGACCGTCATCACACTGAAACAAATTAGCATATTCTGTTGAAGAAGAATATCACAAAATATTAATAACTTAAAATAAAGAGGCACTACTGGTTATGCGGATAAGACAATATGAAAATGATTTCAAGAAATGGACAAAATGTCCCCTTGTTATGGTATAATGTTAGATTGTCCCTGAAATGTATATACTGCAAGTCTCTTTGAATAAAAACGGTTTGCTAAATAACAATTAATCAAGTACTCCATGCGTTTATTCCATATTTGTACACAATAGACCCAATATTTTACACTATAAATGCATCTATTTCAGATGAACGCATAAAAAGGGTCAAATTGACCTGGCATGCAGTGATTTATGTATTTATTTTATCGATGAAAAAATGTATTTACTTGATATTCCATGAATTCTTAAAAAAGAATAAGAAAAAAGAATGCACAAATGATTTCTATTTCACCGAATTCATTTCCTATGAAATTTTGTCTCAACATAATTTTTGTATACATTTTTTTCAATAATAATATTTACGGTCTTAACTTTTTTTACTTAAAAATCTGTTGTGACTTTTTCTGCTCTGAGCCAAGAATTCGCCTCAGACACCAACCCTGTCTCCTTCCTACACACTACAACACGCACACAATTATTTAAAAAAAAATTGTGTATTATTGTGTAATCTCTACACTGATAAAAATATTTTGTGGTTAAGTTAATACTACAGAAAAAAACAATGTATAATTTACATGAAAAAGTTAATTCAGGCAAGAATTAAAAAAACTAAATTCTATATTAGTACTCAACTCAATCGTGTAGAAATGAAAACGTAAATATCAACGTTATAAAATTAAGTACAATTACTCAACTTTTCTGATTCTGGTGTTCCCATCATGCACTGGGCTCTGACTAATTAATGAGGTTGATTTTTCACGGTTTTCCAGCTTTATTTCCACTGTTTTATCATTGCTTTTGCTGTTAGGTTTAGTAACTTGCCATTTTGCGACATTTGGAGTTCATTTTCTACTCAAAATGACACAAAACAATTCAAACAGAAAAACGATCCATCAAATGTTACCGTCATTGTGTATTATCTACCAAGTATAGAGGTCTCTGTGTTCACACACATGACTTCTGAAATGTAGTTATGGTGTCTCACAAAATATCTATTGGATTGATGTTTCTAAGTAAAGCATACACTTAAAAATGTGGTTTATTTCAATGTTATATTGTCTGAGTGAGATGTATTGAAAAGGAAACTTCAACTAAATAGATATTACTCAACCTTTTACTAGCCATGTTAAAATTACTTATTTTCTTTGTTACTTTTAGTTAAGTAGAGTTGTGAAATTTACTTAAAAAATAAGTGTGTGAAATTTACGTAAGAAGTATTCGTGCAAAAACTTGCCAAAGAAAAATGAAATAATTTGTTCTTATTGTTTTTTTCAGTGTACACTACAATAACTTCCAGAGCCATAACCTATATTTGCTGAACCTACCAGGGGTCCAAGTGCTCTACAAGCTCTTTTCTATGGGTTTTAGACAGAGAACAGTAATAACAGGGTAGGTTGTAGGCCTTTAACTGGAAAAATGACATCACGCCAGATTTCACTTCTCTCTATTTATTTGATGAATGGATGAAAGTACTTGAGCGCACAGGGTGGTTTGATACTCATTAATAGAGTCCACTTGTCACACTTGTACAGGCTCTTTGTGACCCGAGTGAGAGAATAGCCTCTAAGTGCTTATAATTTTAGCATGCAGAGCACAATCACATGCAGACCTTTTAGAAGGTGTTTGAAAACACTTGCTGTCATTCACTACTCTCTATTTGTCTAACATGAATGTGTAACAAACATCACAGGAGAAGTTTGACATTCTAAAAGTCCTAAACATCATCATTTTGAGCATATATCAAATTATGTAAGCCTGTCTGAGGTTTGTTTGGTATTTTGTATGTTCTTTGAGCAATAATATATATATTTATTATTATTATTATTATTAATGTAAGCCTACTTGTGTTTAATAGTATTCTGTAGTGGAAATAACATTTTTGTTATAAAATGGCAGATTCATATTTTGGCCTATGTTGGCTTTTACTAACCTGCTAAAAATCATACTAGCAACAAGTTTAAACATGATAGCAATGTGCTCAATAAGTCTGAAACATGCCAGCAACGTGTTAAATCCTGGTAGCAACGTGCTAAAACATGTTAACAGTGTGCTTATTCATGCTAGAAACATCCTAGCAATGTGTTAAATCATAGACTAGTAGAAAAACATGCTAAATCATGCTAGCAACATGCTAAACATGTTATAAATGTGCTAAATTTACTAGAAACATCCTAGCAATGGGTTATTAATGCTTGTAAAATTCTAAATCATGTTAATAACATGTTAAATCATGCTGGCAATCTGCTAATTCATGTTAGAAACTGCCAGCAACAAGCTAAATCATGCTAAAACATTGTAGCAATGTGCTAGAAAAATGTGTAAAACCTTCTTTCATGTAGGTTGTCTACAAACTGAAAGGTTGGTGGTTCAATCCCCGGCTCCACCTGACCAAGTGTGTCGAGGTGTCCATAAGCAAGACACCTAACGTTAACCCAAGCTGCTCCCAACGAGCTGGATGGCGCCTTGCATGGCTGACACCGCCTTCGGTGTATGAATGGGTGAATGTGTGAGGCAACTTGTAAAGCACTTTGGTGGCCATTGGGTCCGTAAAAGCGCTATATAAATGAAGTCCATTTACCATTCTTCTTGAGTCTCTCCATCTTTCTGACATTCATCTTTCCATTGTAAATGGACAAGAGTTCTTGAAGCTCCGCCCCCTGTGCTGGGAGCAGCAGCTCATTTGCATTTAAAGGGACAGACACAAAACGAGGCGCTTTTGCTCACCCTCAAAAAGTGACAACTTTAACATGCTTTTTAAAAATATCTGTGCAGTATTTTGAGCTAAAACTTCACATTCACACTCTGGGGAAATCAGAGATTTATTTAAAATCTTGTGAAAAGGGCATTATACCACCCCTTTAAGTTATTTGAAACTTTCAGACAATGCCTTTCAAGCCAACATCAAAGCTTGTCATCAAACTTTACTCATCTAGCCTTATAGCTATTTCATCTACCCTAAATACAAAACTATTGAATAATAGATTTATACAGAGCATGAATTTATAAGACATTAATTATTGAGCATTGAATGAGGTGCTATTTAACAAATTGAATAAAATAGATATTAAATAAAACAAATTAATATCTCAAAGTAATTTTCTACAAAATAAATTTTTATAAAAATAATGATGCAAACTTCAGGAACTTTTGCTTGGCTAATCACGAATGGCAAGTAAAGCTCAGGTCAGTTTCATCTCCCTGTGGGTTGCAATCACTGCAGACCTCTAAAGAAAATGCTACAGATTGGAAATGCTCAGTGTCATTTTTGTAATGAGCGAGCCGCCCCATACACTGATTAGCTCATCTGGAAATGCATTCCATGGCCTGCTGACAATCACCCTAGCAAGCTGTTCAAGCTCACATCTAGAATATAGATCTTTCCTAAATTCCCAGACCCAATTTAAGATGAAATTATGTGAGAGAGAGAAGTCCGAAGATGAAAGCAACGAGGACAGCAGTTCGGACTGAACATGTATGTCTCGGCTGCTTTCTTGGGTTTAGTGAAAGTCTCAAAGAGGATGGTTCACAATCTTGAGTAGGCTATATACATTTTTCTAGCAATATATGGAGGATGAAAAGTGTAAGCCAAATTTATGTAATAACAACTGAAAACACTGAAAAGAATGACAAAGGCTTTGTTAAAATATTACTCATTTCAGCACATTATATAGTAGTGGCCAAAAGTGACGTCCGGCCTAACAAAATGGACACCTTCACCCTTTATTCTAATGTTATTTTAAAAAATGTTTTAAAGATGTTGTAAGCATATTGAATAGTTGTGCTTGAAGTCAATTGTTTTATTTGTTATAACGCAATGAAACATACCAAATTGAGCCAACATAATTTTTGGCCAGGCTGTCATACAAAGAAAATGAACACACGCAAAAATTAGAGAGAACCAATGTAATATTAATCACAGTTTATGTTGTGCTATAATTGTATATTTTTCCATTCAATTTGGCATGTAATATAAAACCTGTAGCTTTAGTTTGCCTTTTTGCCAAATAATTTTGTCAGATTAATACCTTAACCAAATTGAGTGTTTTTTTCTTCTTCTTCCCTCATATATAGCATATTTCTGTCATGACAACTCTCTGAGTGTTTGGCAAGGTAATGGGTATGACAATGTTAGTATGTTTGGTCTTGGCAGAACAGATCTGCTACACTGCTGCTGTCTGATTTTATTGCTGCTGCTGTTGCGGATTATTGCTGATGCTTTTATTGCTGCTGCTGCTGCAGATTATTGATGCTGCTTTTGATGCTGCTGTTATTGCTTCTGCTGCTGTTATTGCTGCTGCTGCTGCTTTTATTGCTGCTGCAGATTATTTCTGCTGCTGCTGCTGTAGATCATTGCTGCTGCAGATTATTTCTGCTGCTGCTGCTGTAGATCATTGCTGCTGCAGATTATTTCTGCTGCTGCTGCTGTAGATCATTGCGTCCTCTGCTGATGTATATTATTGCTGCTGCTGTATATTATTGCGGCCTCTGCTGCTGATGTATATTATTGCTGCTGCTGCTGTTTATTGTTGTTTCTGCTGTTATTGCTGCTGCTGTAGATTATTGCTTCTGCTGGTTTTATTGCTGCTGCAGATCATTGCTGCTGCTTCTGCTGTTTTTATTGCTGCTGCAGATTATTGCTGCTGCTTTTATTGCTGCTGCTGTAGATTATTGCTTCTGCTGTTTTTATTGCTGCTGCTGCTGCTGTTATTGCTGCTGCTGTAGATTATTGCTTCTGCTGTTTTTATTGCTGCTGCTGCTGCTGTTATTGCTGCTGCTGTAGATTATTGCTTCTGCTGTTTTTATTGCTGCTGCAGATTAATGCTGCTGCTGTTATTGCTGCTGCTGGTTATTATTGCGGCCTCTGCTGCTGATCTATTATTGCTGCTGCTGCTGATATTGCTGCTGTAGATTATTGCTGCTGCTTTTATTGCTGCTGCTGTAGATTGTTGCTTCTGCTGCTGATATTGCTGCTGCTGCTGCTGCTGCTGATTAATGCTGCTGCTGTTATTGCTGCTGCTGTAGATTATTGCTTCTGCTGTTTTTATTGCTGCTGCAGATTAATGCTGCTGCTGTTATTGCTGCTGCTGGTTATTATTGCGGCCTCTGCTGCTGATCTATTATTGCTGCTGCTGCTGCTGATGATATTGCTGCAGATTTTATTGCTCCTGCAAGCTGCTGTATATTATTGCAGATTATATATCAAATCATCTGTATTTACAGCACATTTTCTATTTATTATGTATATATAGCAAGTTATATTGCACCTTGGTTGTTCATTAATTGGTTGACATTAAGTTGCTAAAAAGAAAAGAAAGAAAATTTATCTCGCAGGAGCATTCAACATAACGTGCGTAAAACACCTGTAACACTTTACAATAAGGTTTCATTAGTTGACTACTTTAGCTAACATGAATTAAGAATGAACAAGACTTTTACAGCATTTATTAATCTTAGATTAATGTTCATTTCAACATTTACTAATACATTATTAAAATCAAAAGTTTTATTTGTTAACATTAGTTAATGCACTATGAACGAACAATGAACAACTGTATTTTTTTATTAACTAATATTAACAAAGATTAATAAATACTGTAACAAATATTTTCTCATTGTTAGATAATATATTAACTAATGTTAACAAATGAAACCTTATTGTAAAGTGTTACTAAAACAGATATATAGATGTAAATAGTAAATACTGAAAACATCATTTTCTTTCTTGGTCTATTTGTAAGAATTATTTGAAGAATACGCAAACATAATGACCTTGACCAGTGACTCACTGGAGCATCTGCTATCATTCAAAGTGTCATGAAAGATTTGCTCTGCCGATTAGCAAGTCAGACCAGCCTGAATATACTTCCTTATTGATTTATGAACAGAAGATACATTTGTTTGAAAGCGCTGTAAAGCGTTCTGCCAGAAATGCACCTAATTGCATCATGTTTTCAGATGTTTAGGGTGATACACAGCTGATTGTTTTTATCATGGTAAATGTTCAGTAGTTTATACTAAAATACCATAGCAATGGTAAACCATTATGTGTAAAGCCTAATAATAGGCATTTTCGCAGACATGGCATCAGTTTACCTACCCACGCGCACTAATAGACAGCGAGCCGGAAACGCGCACTGAAGTGCGTCTTGATGTGTGATCCGGCGGCACTGGTGACTGTCATTCTCCGTTAGTTGAGCTGACACTCTCCCCGCTGGGCACCTCGTGTGTGTGTGTGTGTGTGTGTGTGTGTGTGTGTGTGTGTGTGTGTGTGTGTGTGTGTGTGTGTGTGTGTGTGTATCAGTGTCCTACAAGCGACAGCCGTGGCACAGCCAGCCTCACTGGCCCTGTCAGAGCTCAGGACGCCTCGTTAGATCTGCTTGCCACTCCGACAAACTCTGCTGCCCTTCTCCATTGCCTGTGATCAGGGTAGATGTGATAATAGTCTAAATTTAGCAACGTGGTTTAGTTCAAGAGAGAAAATCTGTTATCATTTACTCACAGTGTTGTTCCAAACCTGGAAATTCTTTCTTTTGTTGAACATAAAAGAAAATGTTCAGCAGAATGTCCAAGCTGCACTTTTCAGTACAATGAAGATTTAAAAAAAAAAAAAAAAAATACCATAATATTTATATTTCATGTCTTTTGAAAACAGGACAAAAAACACAAGATAAAATACAATAATGAGATCAAAATGATCAAAAGATCATAATTGGCCTATGATATCAAATTCAAAATTATTACATTTGACATGCATAGAGAAAAGTCAGGAGTATGAGATGCAAAGTTATAATTACGACCAAAAAGTACAAATTATGAGATAAAAGCTACAATTATAACCAACATTCTCAATTTCGACATTTTATTAGGCCTATCTAATTATTGACTTAGGTCCTGTTTACAGGAGAACGCTCGCGGGTGAAAACATAAAAATATTTTATCGGATGTGCCTTTCGTTTACACGGCGACGGCGTTTTTGGGGCTTAAAAACGCAAAAAAGTGAAACCACCCTCCAGAGTGGAAATCTTAAAAACGCTCCACCGTCGCGTTCCCGTCTAATGGTGCGTTCACACCGGACGCAAATAGCGCGTCAAGCGCGAATGATTTCAATGTTAAGTCAATGCAAATACGCGTTATGCGCGTAAAAAATTCCTGCGGCTCGAATGAGGCATAGTGTGGCGCGGTAGAAGTAAAAAGTGATAACGCAATGCCACTTTTGCGTTTTCTCTTCAGATCGTTTCCGTGTAAACATAGCCTAACTGTGCGTTCACACCGGACGCGAATAGCGCGTCAAATTCGTGCCTGCCACGTCTTGTTATGCGCTTGACCATTTTGTGTTAAATTTACGCGCATCAGAGGCGAAAGTTTGCAAGAAAGGCCGCGAAATTTAAAAATACTACTGTTAATGTTATTGTGTCACGAAATGTAGTTTTGAGAGTTGTTCAGTCAAGAATTTAGTTGTTTAAAGCTCAAATCTGTGGTTTATTTATAAAGATAGCACCTATTTAAAAAATTTGATCAACGTTTTCGGAGTTGTGAGATCCAGGCGATCACTGGGCGCTCGCGCTCATGTAGCCCGCCTGGAGCAGCCTTACCTCGGCTAGTCCTCCTGACGTTTGCCGCTGCACGAGAAATGTTTAAATTCACAATCTGTAGCTTCGGTTTTATTATATGAAACATACAAGTTAAAATACATGAATGACTCGTTATAACGTAGGTCAAACAAACTTCTTTAATTTGAGTTTTTGTGAGTTTTTCTTCATCTCATTCAGAAATGTATGACTGTGTTCAGTGTCACATTCATATTAACATAGCTGAACAATGTCAATCCTTCTTTCACGCAGGCATTTAGTAATATTACAAAATAATTTATTGAGCCCAAACATTTAAAATTACATATTAAACTTAAAAGCGGGCCTGCCCCCGTTTATCACGTCACTTCACCACGTGTCATGACAGCAGCAAGCAGGCTCCTGATTGGTTAACGCAGCGAGAATTGACGCAGAAGTTCAGATTTTTCAACCTGGGCGGCAGACGCGAATTCGCGTCAAACGCGTGAATGCCCATAAAGCACTACATAAAATAATTTGCGCGTAACGCGAACTTGACACGCGAATGAGGCATATTCGCGTCTACCACGCCGCACTCTACGCCTCATTCGCGCCGCAGGATTTTTTTTACGCGCATAACGCGTCTTTGCATTGACTTAACATTGAAATCACACGCGCCTGACGTGCTATTCGCGTCCGGTGTGAACGCACCAATAGGGTACATTTACACTACAACAATGTATTTGCTTTTTTCGTGAACAGACAACAGCGTTGTCAAAACAATCCCTATTCACACGGCTCCGCAAAAAAATGGCTAAAAACGTTGTATTATTCATGCCAGGCCAGTAGTTGGGGCTGTTACTTTGTAAAGAAATATTACACGCAAATAGACTGAACGCGCATGACGTCACCATTTTCATGAATTTGCATTTTGTAGTTTACACAAAGACTATAATGCTATCATTTTCAAAAACTTGCACTTTAAAACACGTTTTCAAAAGTTTGCATTTTCAGGCCCAAAAAACGCTGTTGTCGTGTAAATTAATGGGTAAAACGCACAAAAAGTTTTCTGTTTTATTTGAAAATGGTGTTGTGTAAACGGCCCCTCAATTTCTCATAATTTCTCATTTTCATGTCATAATTATGATTTACCATAGCATGATTTTTTTTGTGGTAGAAATGGTCTTCCATACACAAAGATATTGAACAAAGATATTGTAAAAATAAAAAATAAAAATAAAAAGTTTGTTGGAGATTGAGAGCTGTTTGGACATTTTGCTTAACATCTTCTTCAAGGTGATACAGGTTCAGGACTGCAAGAGGATGAGAAAATAATGACAGAATTTAAAGTTTGTGTGAACTCTCCTTTAAGCACATTAAAAAATGCTTTTTTTTTCTTTCTTTTTTATCTTCTCTGTTGCTCTTTAAATGTTTGTGCCAAAAACGTAAATCCCCAAACCGAGTCATTTTGAGACTGTGCTTGCACCATTTTATTCATCTTCTCAGGGTTACTTTGGTGCCTATTTAAGAATCTCAGACGGTTATTATGTGACATTTAGAAAGATTTATTCATCTGCTGCAAGAGATTGATTAAAATGGCAGGTTTGTGTGAAGGTGGGTTAGACCGAAGATTTCCTATCTCATAAAAAATAAATAAAAAAATCGTTGATTTATTGAGCCAAACATAACATTATAAACCCAGTATGATAGCTCACCAAAAATGTAATTAATAAAATACGTAGCGTAGCGTACTGTGGCCAAGCCGCTGGAGTTCAGGTGACTTTGCAGAGATGCTGTCGCATTAGCTGCATGGGCGGCCATGGTGTCACTGTGGCGCGGACTGCATTTGCTGATAAGACGCTGCCAAATCCGTCCTGCCTCACATACACACACACACAACACAGGAAGGAACAAGCAATTTAGGAAAATAAATAAACTGACTAGAGCCAGTTTTTGAGGTTCCTCTGTGTATTTATCAAACAGTTTCTGACTCTGCGTTTGGAAAGTGTCTTCCACTTCAGCTAGGAGTGGTCTGTCCTACTGTATGCAAAATATCAATATTCAAATTTCGACTGGTAACGCAGTGTCAACTCAAGGTCAATGTTCTGAGCAAATACCTGATGACTATCCTCATGATACCTTAACTGTCCTTTATTCGCATGAAAATGCATCGCTTTCCTCAGGTTTTCGCTCCTTTTCCCTCCAAGATTCCAGCGAAATCTTGAAATCCAGTCATAAAATTTTTTTAATAAATAAAAAATACAGCTAGCCTACACTTAATTCAATTGTGATATGGACTAGTGTCAGTGAAAATTAAACCGCAAAAAGAGTATTTAAAGCTGCAGTCCGGCACTTTTTTGGGTTTAAAAATATAAAAAAAGACATTTTTGAAAAAAAAATTAACCAGCCAGTGTTCAAAACGATCTGCTTGCCTTACCTCGATTCAAAACGGTAAGCTTGTAATAATGATTTTAATTCCAGTGGTACTGGTGGATTTCCGCGGGAATTTCGAGCATGTCTTTGCGTCATTACGTCACTTCTGTACACATAGAGAATGAGTCCCCGGCTAGCGTGTGTGGATGATGGAGGTGGAGATTTAGCTTAGCACTTGGTATGGCGGATCCCGAAAGTTTAAAGCGACAATCACCAGTGACAACTGGAGATTCACCAGTTGTAAAACCCAAAGACTTCGGACTTCAGAGTGGCTACAGAAAAATATATATTTTTCACGTTTTGACGTGATATAAGCAATCGTTAGATTTAATCAGCATGGTATAGCCTACTGCAATGCCCCCCACCCCCCGAATTTGGTCAGAACAAAAGTGAATGTTACTTACTTGTTCAGATGACATTTTCCGATGAAAATTCTAATGTTGACACTTTCAAAAAGTATACTCTGAGATTGCTGATGACAGTAGTACAGTATCCACAGCGACGCGGCAGCGACAGGTTCTCCTCAATACATTGTGTTCATCCGCGCTGTTTCATGCCGATTTACTACCCACGCACAGTTAATAATTCCGCGAATAACTGCAATTGCAGATTTCGAACAGAGATGGCGACAAAGAGGAAAAACGACGGACTGCAGCTTTAAATATGAAGTCTGCATGTCTTCACTAGGCCTACAGCACGCCAAAATAAAAGTTCAGTTTAACTTGAATAAATTATGACAGAAATATATTACTCTAGTGTAGAATGTACTTTTCAATGTAATAATAACAATAATAATACAGTTTCATAAAACATAATTTTTAAAGAAATTTTTCATCCATGTTTTCATTTAAACTGTAAACCTAGGCACTTTGTTTGCCAAAAACATGAATTGAATTTATTCCATTTTTAAGATTAATTATATGTTTGAGGTTTTATGCATTCATTTCATCACTCCAGTTTTTGACACAAATTTTTTATTAAATCATAAAACACAGACTCACAAAAAAATGTAAACAAACAACAGAATTTCTTTAGAGAAAGAAAACATTTCATGACTAATATTGTTAATAGTTTAATTAATTATTAAATGGTTAAAGGTGTATCAATTTTATTGATTAGACATCCTTTTTGATTATTAAAATTTAATTTAATTATTAAAAAATGGAATCCAGAAAATTTAAAACTGAAAAAATGGAATTTTGGAAATAATAAAACAGAATTTTAATAGGGCCCCACACACTTAAGTGCATTTACACTTACTTGGTTGGCCTTAAAACAACCGAATAAAAATTATTGTAGACACTGAAGGAGTGACCCGAATCATACTTAAAGGTATAGTTTTAACTTACATTTTTAACTTTTTAACTACCTAGTAACCACCCTGAGCCCCCTAGCAACCATCAAGAACACCCTTGCAACCACAAAGCTAAACTTCAACATCACATTTTCTCAGCGTGAAATTCTAAAATCTAGTTTCCACTCTATTTGTCTTCATTTAAGACCCAATCTGTTTGTTCTGTTCTCGCTGGAACACACACAGAGACGCAAATGCACCTGTTTTTGAGGCCATTAATTAGATTTAACCAAAACAGCTCAGGGCTTTTAGATTATTAATGCTGAGAAACACCAAACACAAAATGTTCCCAATTAAAATGAAGATGAATGGCAGGGCATGTCCTCCTGTTGAGCCTCTGCATCTAAATTATCACAACGCAGACAAACCATTAAATACACAGCCCTCACCCCGTCCCGATAGACTGCGTCCACACCACCCACTGCGATCTGTCTTGTTTTTTATTGATGTCTCATTCAGTCCTTGTTCTGTTACTATAGGTGATAAGCCAGCAGTCATAACAGCTTAAATAAAATACCTGTGTTTTGTAAATGAGTTACATATAAAAAGACTATGCTTAACGAGAGATAAACAGTGTAAATAAAGTAAAATAACAAAGAGTTTAAACACCATTTATCTCAAACTTGAAAGGATATCAGATGAAAGGACACCTGAAACTCTTTTAAAATACAAAAGAAACTTCAAATCGATGTTTTAACAACATGCTCAAGGAACCAAGTCAAAGCACAAACTTTAATTTCCTTGATCTTTTCAGGGCAGCCACAATTATGTTGCTAAACATCCTGTTTGACTCTCTGTGCCACATCCTGAAAGGCGCATGAATACACTATCCAACCAATCAAAGGCCAGTTGTGAAATGGTTGCGGAGAAACTGTTATAACTGTTGACACAAGTGTCGTTGGAAAAGCAAACATCACGAGAATAAAATGGTGCCACCGAGACGTTCAAACAACAAATGGAGGCGGGACAGTTTTATCTGTCTCTCTTTTGCCTTGAGGCACTGAATCTGTTTTTTGCTACTGTAACTTCTGATAAGTGCAGAGGATAGATTAATATTGTAAACCTAAGCTTGTGACATAAAACAAAAACAAGTAATCTGTTTATTTAATGCATCACATTCACCTCTGATTAACAGAACTACTTTTTGTATTCACCAGTGTATTGAAAGATATCAACCAGAATTTATATATAAAGCAATATGTACTGTATATATTATTATTATTATATAAACTTTTAATAATTTAATATAGTTTATTTTTATGGAAGACTGCTAATGTTTTAAAAAATTGCCTATTTATTATTATTGTCTTATTATTATAAGATCTGGAAATCAGTCCTGGTGGGTGGTCAAAGCTGAAACTGCCTTTGGTTGAAAAGAGCGAGCTCTTGTATTTCCATATTGAATATTAATGAGTGTTTGAATTGAAGGGGTGAACGAGACTGACCTTTTCTGCCACACTATTCCAGTGATGAATCCCACAGACACACAGAGACTCTAATTGTAATGGAGAGACACCCAACAGGGACACACAAACAAAAACTTGCCATGGATTTTGGCCATGGTTGTTTTAAAATTGAGATAAACTACATGCACACAACACGGTTTTTGTTGTTTTCAGTTTGGCCAAGCTAGGAGACCAGTTTAATCCTGCTAAGACCAATTTAGGCTGGTTCAAGGTGGCGAGGCGGGTTTTTGGAACATGGCTGATGGCTTATAAACTGGTAGACGCCCACTAGTCTAAACCAAGATGATCTACCGGTTTTAATCTTGATTAAGGTTGTGTTCACACGTGGCTGGTTGGGTTCAACTCTGGTGCGATTGATCTGTTACTGCGGTCCATTTGAATAAGGGTGTGTTCACTTGTTTCTTTTGGTCAGGGCCAAAAAAGAAAATTATACATTTAGTCCTGGTAACTTTTACGTAGGCTCGTTTTAAGACCGAACCTAAAGATAAAAAAAAATGTGGTTACACTTTATTTCGATAGTCCACTTTAGACATAACTATAACTAGTACTTATAGTTACTCTATATGAGTGACTAAGTACTCATATAGAGTACTTATAGTGAGTACTTTTACTCACATTAACTCTTATTAACTCTCTAATATAACCACAGACAGTCTACTAATACTCTAATGATAGTTAGTTGACATGCAGTTGCAAAGTTACTTATAGTTAGTAGAATGTCTAAATGAACTATCGAAATAAAGTGTTATCAAAAATGTTTATGACGTATATTTCACAGTGGAAATATCATAGTAGAACATCCAATAGAACATCCAAAACAATGCTGTGTGATGGACTAAATGTGCTTTTTTTTATCTTAAAATAATGTTTCCAAAACCGTATCAGTGGTTCATCAAGTCGTAACAGGGTGAAAGGCACTTCTGGATTCGCTTTGCAGCCCTATATCTGCGTTTCTGTAGTTCGAATGAGACATAAGAAAACTACAAATTTGACTTGCTTTACGTCA
This sequence comes from Phoxinus phoxinus, assembly GCF_949152265.1. NCBI lineage: Eukaryota > Metazoa > Chordata > Actinopteri > Cypriniformes > Leuciscidae > Phoxinus > Phoxinus phoxinus. The sequence continues at coordinate 14,397,533 of NC_136895.1, read as the reverse complement.
AGCACAATAGTCATTATTTAGTTTTTCTTCGTTTCTGATGTTGCAATACATCATACTTTCATAAAATCATGCATCATACTCTACCTTGTCTGTGGACATCGTTCATTCCAAAGCTGGTGCTGGATAAACAGCGAGCGTGCGTGCGACGGTAGGCTGCGATAGCCTAAATTATTTACGACAGCGGTAATGGACAATTCCAACCTGTAGGGTGACCGAAAAGAGGAAAAGTTCTTTAGTGGTGCTTTAAACCTCCGTCACACACACAAACAAAGACCCATCTTTTCAGTGGTCTCGGTCCGCTTATTTGGTGTGCACCAGGGTTCGGTTGGCAGCGTTCACACTTATTCAAATAAACCGCACTAACAGAGCAATCGCACCAGAGTTTGTTTTAATCGAACCAAACCTGCAAAATAGTGTGTTGGTGCAGCTGTATTTTGGAACATAATATATTTTCTAACTGGTTCGAGCTGGTCATTTGCTGGTCAACCCATACAAAAAAATAATTAATCTTTTTCCAGGCACTGCTATTGATGCAATGCCACAAAATTAGCAAGCTCCAGTTATAATTAACTTGTTTGCGATGTAGACCGGTTTGTTGATTTCAACAGAAGCATTCCAATTTTGATGCTCGCTTGCAATGTATAAAAGAGGGCGAGGGCGCACACCATCACACCTACAGATAGAGACCGACATGGACAAAAAGCACATACATATGTATTTATACACAGAAATATGAATCCACACTTTAAAGCAGACACCAAACAGAAGAGAGTGTTTTCTAATGTGTACATCGCAAGTAATTTTCTTGTTGATGGAGTTCCGAGGTGAAGTCAATCTGGCATAATGTATTCTGTAATTTCAAGGCTGGTTCTGTCAGCAGGTCTACAGGGAGGCTTAAAAGCCTAGTTGACCTTTCCAATAAGACATTAGCCAGCACTTAAAGTGATAGGCCGCAAAATCAGGATAGTTTATAGACAGGAAAAGGATATCTTTGTCAGCCTTGGGGCACTGAGGATAGCATGAGGCTAAAGCTAATGGCTAGTTCTCTACAGTCAGTGCCATTACTGGAGTTGTACAACTTAATATTGTTGTGCTAAGAGGTTAAGACAAGGGTGTTTGGCCACAGGTGTTCTCAGATACAACCATTTTGTAATTTACGCTTTCCTGAACTCTTTTGTTATACCAGAAATACATTCTACGCAAGTGTAGATGCTAATGCTCAGCTAGTGCATTGCATCTGTGCTATAAAACAACATATTTATAAGTTATACAAGATTCGACTAATTTTTTTAAAAGTCAGTTTAATTTAATTTAAGGGGAAATGACTTAAACATCCAAGTTGATTGTACTTAAAAATTTAAGGCAGCAATTTTTTTAGTGTATGTTGTTATTCAAGTAGCTATAAACTTGTCAACATGACTTTGAAACTACTTTCAACTATAGAAAAGCTTTTAAAAATGTTGTTAGCTATAAGCTGCTAACAAAGATTTGCTAATTACATCGAAACTACTTAATATATTTGTAGTTAACCACAAAGAGTGGCTTTAAAAGATGCACAAAGTCAAAAGTGCATAGATATTACATTCACAATACAACTCAGCACCGCTCACATACTCGGGTCCGGTGGGATGATACAAACAATGAAAAATCTCTGTTACTAAATTATGCATGATAATGTAAAGGGAATTGTATTCTGTGAAATTCAAGTTATTCCCATCTTGATTCATTAAACATTGCAAATAGAATATGATGATGAAATTAAAAGCATATAAAGCATCTAATTAAACCCCCAGCCATTAACACTTATGGGGGCAATCATGAAAATTGATAATGTGTTATAATTAGAATTTCCATGAGAATATTGTAACTTTAATTTTCCACTCTTGTGGCTGATATTCCCCAGTAGATTTTCCTTTTTTCCCTTCCAGAATGAGGAAGCCATTTGATAGTGTGATAATGAGCCAAACACAAGGAGACACACACACACACTCACACAAAGAACCTTTCATCTCAAGAAATCTAATTAGTCAAATGCTATTTGAGAGAATTGTGGCAACTTCATCTTCCTCAGGCACAGAAATCCTCACCAGCAATCCCACACTGATTTACTCGGAAAATGGAAAAATGAGACCAATTACAGCACAAAGATGAACATTTGCGTTTTCTAAACCCAAACGGTGTAAACAAGGCCATCTAAAGAGCAAACAGAGAAGGGCAAATAAAAGAAAAACGCTTAAAAAGCACCAACAAAGGCTCAGACTATAGGGACTGCTGCAGAGATAAATAGCCTGGCTTCTACGTCCATCCATCTCTCTCTGATCTTCTCAGCCTGTATGGAACCATCTGTAGTTCTGATGTCCTTTACTGGTGACCATCCTGAGATGAGAGAAAAAACGTAGAATGTGATGATAGGTACAAAGAAAAAAATCACCTAATTCATGCATGTTTCTTGCTGCATAGATTAAAAAACACTTCAAAAACACATAAGACAACATAATGTTATTTTTAGAACTAAAACATATTCAAAACAGTATTTCTGTGATGGTTTCCATTAAATAATAAATACAGCACATTGCAAATGAATATATAGCAGTATGTTGCAAATTGTTCCACAACACTCTCATCCTTTGACCCGAGTCAGTCTCTCTTTTCTTCACGCATTCTGCCTTCCCTGCCGCCCATTAGAGCTAATGAAAGCAACAGGGTCTGGGAGGTGAAAAAGAGCTTCATTAGCCGTATTAGATTATAATAAAGATTTAAAATCACTTCTCCATCGGTCATGCCATCCTGTAAGCATTCAGCATCTAATGCCTCTCGCTTATGTTTTAGACTGAGCTTCGGTAAGCGACAGAAATCCAGCGGCGAGAGCCTGGCAGAAATAGAGTGGATGGGGAATAGAAAGATAGAGAATGTGTTTGAGAGATCTCTCATTGAGATTTGCTCTCTTCGCTTTCGAGCGAAGGTGGATCATGAGATGGTGGAGTAAATCAGGAATGAAATTAAAGTTGGACCCGGAGGAGGACGTGTTGAAATGATTGGTGAGAGAGGGATGGAGAGAGGAACGACAGAGAATTGAAGAAGCAGGACAGAGCAATCCGGGGGAAAGTATGTTTTTTTATTCCCTTTTTGGTATATTAAAGGGTTAGATCACCCCAAAAAAACTGTCATTAATTACTCACCCTCATGGCGTTCCAAACCCGTAAGACTTTCGTTCATCTTTGAAACACAAAATATTATATTTTTAATGAAATTGAGAGATTTCTGTCCCTCCATTGACACATTCACGCTTTGACGCATAAAGGGATTGTCAAGTCAAGTCACCTTCATTTATATAGCGCTTTTAACAATATGGATTTTGCTATATTTCAAAGCAGCTTTACATTGATAATAGGAAATTAAAGTGACAGAGATTGTTTTGGCTTTACAGATGCTCTGGAATAAAGTTATTGTCCAGCTAAAGTTAGTTTAAATTCACTTCCGTTGCAAAGATCATTAGTTATTAACTTAGGGGCCGCTAACACACCACCCTTCTAACAACCTGTGAAAACGCTGACGGCGTGCACATGCGTATTACGTGTTTAGTCTATAGATATGCACGTTTGAATGTATATGTGAGCAGGCGTGTAGTCTTTCTTTACAAATTGACCTCAACTAATTACTTGTCTGGCCTTAAAAATGTATAATACAGAATTATTTATCGCTTCCGAGTAGCCATGTGAACCGGAACTATTTTGTCAAAGTTGCAGAGGTAAAGGGAAGGAGGCCTTCACAGGAGAAACACTTGTTGACACTTCAGGACTGCGTTGTCGTCGTGACCAGGCGTATGTCCTTCATCAAATCTGGATACAGCCTGGATCCGGCGGACTGCGGTAAACCTCGGGATAAACAGAAAGACTAATATTAGCATATACGCCATTCTTCTTATCAGGTAACGAATACATCAGGATTTATGGGAAGTGTTCCCGGTTCCGGCTGACCTAATCTATGCAGCCTAACATTGAGTTATATAAGTTTATAATGTGTTATGTGTATGCTAGGTCAAAGAGATGTGTTTTTAGTCTAGATTTGAACTGACAGAAACGAATAAAGTTTACGAGATTTGAAATCGTAAAACTAATTCATATGAATCGAGCAGTTTAGTCAAACTTTTCTGAAGAAACTTGATCGCTTTATATGATGAACAGATTGAAAATAGGCTTTTATTCACATATAGCATTTATTAACTAGAACATTGAGTCTTAATGATGTTTTTGTGATGCTTTTTTTGAAGATGTAAGGATGATAGTTCAAACAAAACTAACAGATTTGTCTGCATAGTTCCAGAGTGTCTTCAAAGTTTTGCATGTTTGTACTATTTAGCTCAGAGAAGAAGAGAAGTAAAGATGAAGGACAATCAAAGCGCAAATGAATGTCAGAGAAGCGACAGGTGAGAAAATAGGAAACAACATCTCGGCACTTACCTTAAAAGCACAGCTGCGAGAGCTCAAGCACACGTCATGAGATTTTACCCCTTGAGGAATCACTACAAGGAGCAAAGCAAACACATATTTTCTTTGTGTCCGGTGCAATAAAAAGCCGAGCTGTTATTGGCCATTGGCAGGAAATCACAGAGAATGGAATGGAAATCAATACAGCTGCCAGCAGGGATTTCATGCGGCCAACAGAGGGAATCTGAAATAAAGCTAATCCTCTCACAGCCGCCCCAAAGTTGCTAAAATGGGACAAGAGATTTCAAAGCGAGATTATGATCGACACAAGAGGGAAGCTATGATAAGAGGGAGATTAAAACGCAAGGGGAGTCAAAACTGACCGAAAAGTTCACCTTGGCTGATAAAATCAGGGTCTGTTTACACAACGCTGTTTTCAACTGAAAACGGATTTATTTAAGTATTTTTGAGGGCTTAAAAATGATAACTTTTGAAAATGGGTTTCAAAGTTTGAAAACGATACCATTAGCCTATTGTCTTCGTGTAAACTACAAAAACGCGAAATTTTGGATATGATGACATCATCCGTATTAGGGATGTGCCCGAAGCCCGAATACTATGTTCGGAAAGGAAGTGGTGCATTCTACGGAGCCCCCCAAGGGACATGGTGATGGAAGGAAAAATATATGTTTAGATGGGAGGAAAAATTTCAATTTGGCTTTTGCGTTCTCTCGCACTTATATATGGGGATCTATTACAGTAAAACTGTAATTAATATGATCTATATTATTACAAATGACAATATGAATTATTAGAAAATGTAATTTTATAATTATTATAATTTTTCTAAAATGTTATTTACAACAACAAAAAATTACACTGACCAATTGACTATTGTTAACATTGATAAATGTCCACAGTTATGATGGTTATGGTAGACTACCGTTTTTTAAAAATAAATTAATACTTTTATTCAGCAATTCAACATTACATTACATTACAGTAAAACATTTCAAATGTTACAAAGGATTTAAATGCAAATAAATGCTGTTCTTTTGAACTTTTTATTTATCATAGAATCCTGAAAAAAAGTATTATGGTTTATGGTAGGCACAACTGTTTTTTAACATTGATAATAATGAGAAATGTTTCTTGATCATCAAATCATCATATTATACTGATTTTGGAAGGATCATGTGACACTGAAGACTGGGGTAATGATGCTGAAAATTCAGGAATAAATTACATTCTAAAATGTATTCAGATAGATTTAAATTGTAATAATATTTCACAATATTACTGTGTTTTTGATCAAATAAATGCAGCCTTGGTCAGCATGAGAGACTTCTTTCAAAAACATCTCAAGAGATGCAGGAGAAAACAGGAACACTGACTGACCTCATATATGATGGCCACAGGCTGCACTTCAGACTGATCCGGGCCTGTTGCCTGCTCTGATATTGTCAGCCTGCAGAATCATCTGGGAGGCCGACTTGAGTGACAGTGGGAAATCGATTGAGCAAACAGTCGGATTTCTGGGATTTAAGAGAAAGGAAACAGGAAATCAGAGGTTGATGAGAGGATCTCAACAGAGAGCTTGACGCCGGCATGTTCTTCTCCCATGAGCGCTCTGAGTTGAAGCTCTTGTTGCGGTGTGTTTTGCGATGCTATATGAGCCGAGTACAGATTCCACTTGTTAGTGAGATGAAAAATGCACCTGTGGCTTCAAGTATTTGGGCTCCGTTTAGTGGGGAAACTCTTTTCTCTGATTCTCATGGGCAAACTTGCTCAAGGGACCAAGTTGACTCTTTTAGGGGCCGTATACATGACACCGTTTTCAACAAAACAACAAAAACTTTTTTGCCATTCATTCACACACAGCAAAATCCCCAGAGTTAAATTAACTCTGCTCAGAGAACATTTGGTCCCTCTCTACAGAGAGTTAAAATAACTCTGAATCAGAGTTTAAGTTAATGAGATACTTAAGTGATTAATCAAGTAATGATTAATGATGAACACCTGCTGTCAACAAGCAGAATCCCTGAAGGAAAGAAAAACAACAAGAACAGAAAAAAAGAGAAACACAAGAACTGCAACTGACTTCCAGCCACAGCCTTAGATGAAATCAACTGAAGACAAAAGAAGACATTGAATCCCTCAAGATCTCAGCAGAGGAGGATTAAATAACTCCACAAACAGCATTACCAGCTTCACTTATTACTAACCAGATTTACTTTATTTCTGTTGTACGTCTATAGTTCTTATTGAGAATTAACAGAGGTTTAGATGTCGATCAAAATATGAAATTGCTCATAACTCCTAAACTGTTTGTCGCAGGCTCAAGTGTCTTATTTCTTTGGGATTCTTGGCGCACGGCGAACAAAACGGATTCGAGCACCCAGTGAAAAATGTGGGTAATTTGGATTTTTTTGAAAAAAATTATTTTGTGAACTAGTCCTAGGTTTTGCGAACCATACCAGTGTTAAAAAAAATATATCTGGAGTCTGATTGTCAATAATTATTTTTAAAAAGCCAAAATTTTGATTCATGTCCGCGACGGGATGTCAAAACGTTCTAAGTGGCTAAGTCCACTTTTACTAAAACGGCTATCCCTCTTGAACAGAATAAGATCATTTTAACAAACTCAGTACAACTATGGGCTTGATCTGTGGTCGCGTGAAAAAGGACGCGGCGACGGGGCACTGGGGTGCTATAAAATGAAAACAACAACAACACGAAAACAGTAATAACTATGCAACAGTCAGTCCAATTGACTTAAAAACTGGCATGCAGTGTCTTTGTCCAAGGTGCCACCATTGTCTACAAGGCAATTTGCGTTTCTCAAAAAACACAGCCACTGTTGGCCAATGAATTTCAAGACAAGGTTAACGGAGACCGATCGGAACGAAACTTGCTGGACCTGTTTGACTCACGGCCCTAGAGGTCTGTGAAAAATTTGAAAGAAATCGGCCACCAGGGGTAGCGTTCGCGTTTTTCACGCGTGTAAAGGATATCACATGATTTTTCGCACATGCCGACTATACCGCATTCATACCGCATGGTAGAACTCCTCATTCTGAGCAACTTTGCCCATAGGACCGCTGCTGTCAATCGAATCATTCATTAAAGGTGCTCTAAGCGATGTTGGGTGACATCACTTCTTGTTGATGTTCGAAGTATTGTCAAACAAAACGGAGGCTAGCTAGACCCTCCCTCTTCCCGTCCCCTCCTCCTCCCTTCCGTGCTTCCTTCATGTACACGCGCACTAACCCCCCAACCCCCACCCCCACCCCCAAAATCATTCTTGTCGGTTATTGGCTGGAACACTGTTTGTTATGTTTCGTGGTCCAGGCTGGGCCAGTTTGTTTTTGTTGCCGTTTGTGGAGCCTGGGCTGTCTACAGAGACCGTGTTTTTTTACAGTGTGTTCAGGGGACAGGCAGCTAGCGGATAGTGAGGAGATGTTTGCTGTATGTGACAAAAAATGTTTTTGGCCGACAAACCATAATTTGTGTAAAACTGATATGAATAATTGTTAATAATAAATAAGGAGATGGCGTATGTTTATTTCACTCTTTATTTATCATATTTGATGGATAGATGTTTTTTATATTTACAATTGCAAGGACAAGGGTAAAACTAAGTAAATACAGTTTTAAGGTAACATTTAGCTTAAATAAAAAGTAAATGATAGTTTCAATAAAAATCAACCCTCTTGGACATAAATGTAGTTTAAACACCCACATGTGTCATGTGTGACCTATATGCACAAACTATACGTTGACCTTTCCAAGATTGCCATATTCGGATCAGGCGAATGCAAGTCATTCATATCCATGAAAGTCCATGTAAAGTCACCATGGGTCTGAGGAACTGTTATGACTGCTCACCGTGAATATCTCCCGCTAACACCGTCTTTGTTGTGTTAATCACTCTTTCGACATCGAGAACGACCACACTCTTCAGAACCCCACACACACACACACACACACACACATTCTCATATCACAGACAGGCAGAGCAGAAATTAGCCTCTGTACAACAGCAGAATAATGACACGGGGAAGCAAACATCTCCCGTCTTTTCAGCAAACAATGAACATTTCCCCTCACAAACACCTTTTCATTTAAATGGACTATTTTTATTCAGATACAGCAGCAATTTTGGGTTAATTAAATTTGTTTTTTTCCTCCCCTCTCTCTTTGCTAAATGACTACTAGTTTTAGCAGCTGACATCAAATCCTCAGCCCCATTTGCATTTGCACATCATGATTAGTTGTTTTTGCCAATAGCTCATATGAACTTGTTGAGAGCAGCTTGTTTTCTTTCCATCTTTAGATTCAGGTTATTATAGAATGGGTATATGGACATGATGTTGGTGATTAGGTCATCGCTGACGCTATACAGCGTATGTTATTGTTTTCATGCTATTGAATGTAACAGCTGCAGAGACTCCAATAAAACCAATTTTCTTGGAACACGACTGGAATAGTTATGCTCTCCAGAGGAGGCTGTGTTTCACCCTTGGTGCTCACTGTGCACACTGTGTGCTACGAGCGGTTTTGGTGTTTTCCATAAAAGAGGAAACGTCAGGACTTCATGCTGCTGATGATCATAGCAGTAATAATCTCAGCGTCATGCTGATTCGTTCTATTGCCTCCTTCTGGTGAGCTTTGCAACGTTGTGCAATGAATATGAAGACACTTTCCACAGTGTGGAAAGTATTAGAAACACAAATGTTTCCCATGTTTTTGTTTATCTGACATAAAATGAACTTGAAATTTCTGTCTCCAGCAGTCAAAATCATTAAAGAGGACCTATTTCTGTATGCTATAATGACCTAACATTTAGGATATACATCCCTTTAGTGTATAATGTTGCTGTTTGAGCATGAAATGGGTCTGCAAAGTTACAAAGCACAAAATCCACTTTTGAGTTTTCTACCGGGAACAACAAACACGTCACATTATCCCTAATTTAAATAATTCAAGCCCAAGGCTTTCGCAAAAAAGGGGTGGGTTAATGTAAGGGGCGTGGCTTTTCAAAACACATTTAAAGATTTTGACCAATCAGAACACATTTAGCTTTTCATAAGGAGGGGCTTCATAAAGACATGAACTAAACAGAGTATTACTGACAGACTGGGAAAAGAGGAGCTGTTACAATGAAAAATATTTTTAAGCATTCAAGCATAAAAACCTGTTAAAATAAACTCCAAAAACAAAATCAAGACTTTGTAAAAGGGCATAATGTGGCCTTTTGAACTGTCTATTGAACTGATATTCAATTACTGTAATTGTAGTAAAAAAAAAAAAATGTTGGTAAATATTTTTTACAATTTTGTTTACCATTAAGATTAGTAAAGTTTTCATTGCTGTTATATTTCATTCATTTATTAGAACTATAAGTTTAATTTAGGCCAAAAAACAGCATATACATATTTAATAATTCATTTAATGATTTTTGTATTTTAATGTAATTTAAAATGTAATGTCATTTATTTGTTTATCAATTAAAATATTTATATTTAACATAAATGATTTACTTTTGAGTAATTTGGCCCTCCATAAAATGAACGGCAAGTAATACTAAAATTAAATAGAATGGATATTTATTCATTTGTTTTGTAATATTTTGTAGTGATTTAATTATTTCATGTTTTATTCACACTTTAGACTTTTTTTAGATAGATAGATAGATGATAGATAGATAGATAGATAGATAGATAGATAGATAGATAGATAGATAGATAGATAGATAGATAGATAGATAGATAGATAGATAGATAGATAGATAGATAGATAGATAGATAATTAGGATTATGCATTCTTAAAGGGTAAAACGATTTCTCCTGTTCTCTAAAGTTAAAGCTGGATTGTCCACCAGGCAAGTCAAATCAAATGATAGTGCAGAAAAAGGCACCTCGAGATTTCACGTAGGCTATATGAAATATAAAGAAAAATGCATTTTTCCAACTCAGCTGTCCTCCATAAAGAACAGCTCACTCTTGATAAGAGGTCGGAGAAACACCTGTCGCTCTTCCTGGCGGATGCAGTGGAAGTTTCCATGTAGATCGCACATGACGTCAAAGCAGCCTGTCACAATAGTGGCCTAGCCACAAATAAATCCCATTCACTGGCTTCTTTTCAACAAAACCTCAGAACCCCAGATGCATTGTGGACTGATTCACGGGTCCGCAGTACTGCGACAAGTTAGAGCATAATCATGGGATTTGCACATAATTCCGTGTTGGTATTTGTAAGACAATAATAGTGCAGTTTTCCCTGACAAGGATGCTGTCTTTCATGCTTCTTAAGGTGCAGTCTCGCACATTTTTGGTGAAATTTCTCAGGGAAAAAATGGTCTATTGTCAATAGTGTAATATATGAAGCACAGCTCAAACAGAAGTCAAGTTCAAAACAATCAGCTTTCTGTCAGAACAAACTTACCTGGAGCGAAATTTGCATGGGGAATACATCTTTCACGTGCAATTTCTTGATTTCCGCTCACGTGGGTTCCTATAAAGTAGGCTACTGGATTTCACCTGCGAAAATCCCCCCAACAATGATAAATGTAACCTAACCAATGCCTACAGCAGTAACATAAAATAGCACTGCTCACATGACGGAGATTAGATGTGCTACACATTTCAATAGATTTGGTGTTAGCATGTTCCTAATCTATGCTTTCTCCATATCTGATGAATTATTAGAATATTCCTCTCACTTTGTCCACCGTTTTGGATTTTTTTTTACAGTGCTAAAAAAATACATGCGATAATGCCTAATGTAGCATTTTGCTAAGCTAATGATAATGACGTGATGTTATGAGCATACAAATATACAGCACACACAAATATTGGTAAATAGTAGCCTACATTTTAAATTAGATTGACTATTTTATACTTTCAAAGGATTTAAGTCAAAGTTTTTCACCATATTCACTGTATAAAAAAAAATGCCGCTTAGGCCTAGAAGCAACTTGGATGTTTAAGTAATTTCAACTTAAATTAAATTAAACTGACTTTTGAATCTTGAAAAGTTGAATCTGGTATAACAAAAAAAATATGAAAATTGCTTAGCTTATAGTTAAAGCAACGTAGAAACATTAACACTTATTGATCATATCATTTTTTACAGTGTTGGAATCATATTTTGTTTTCCACAGTGCATTCTGGGATGGACCTCTTCACAAAGTATGTGACAACACCTTAAAGTGATAGTTCACCCCAAAAATTCTGTCATTATTTTCTCATCTTCAGTGTTGAATGCTGTTTGGAACCAAAAGTTTTTCCAAATATGAGTGTGTGTGTGTGTGTGTGTGTGTGTGTGTGTGTGTGTGTGTGTGTGTGTGTGTGTGTGTGTGTGTGTGTGTGTGTGTGTGTGTGTGTGTGTGTGTGTTCCATGGAATAATTAAACTCATATAGGTTTGGGACAACTTGAATTTACACACCCAAATGATGACAGAACTTTCATTTTGGGGCTGATTATCCCTTTAAAAATATCTTCGAAGGCAACATATCTGATAATCCTCCAAAGCGTTTCCTACTTAGGCAGCTCACTAGGTTTATTGAAGACAGCCATCGACTTCACACAAGGAGCGAAAGAAGAAACTATAACTGAAATCAGAGATATCTTGGTCTTGTTATGTATGTAGCTAACGTTGTGCTATATGAAGGTGACCACTAGGTGCCAGTAATGTTCTATAATTGACGAAGTTCTCTGTTGCAATAAACAAGACAGTTCCGAAGAAGTGAGTGAACTAGCAAAACGTGTATGCGTGTTTTCCTTAATGTGCAAATAGTGAATTGTCATTATAAAGACGTTAGGATGAAACATAATACAAATTGGCGACGAGTTGTGTAGTCTTGAAGACTTTTCACGGCATCGGCGAATTAACAGCCGGTGTTTGTCAAGTTTGGACGTAAAAGAACAACCACGCTGGGAAATATCTAGCTAGTGAGCTAGTGAAGTGATGAGTCGGTCTGCTTCCGAAGAGTCTAACGTTATTGTGCAAGACACCAGAAGCAGACACATCATGGCTGGAATAATCGGACATATGGATCCCTTTGAGGACGCCGGTGAGCAATGGGCAACGTATATTGAACGTTTCGAACATTACATCTTGGCTAATGAGATCAGTGACACAAAGAAAGTGCCGGTACTGCTTAGTGTGCTAGGATCAAGAACATATGGATTACTAAGAAGTTTGGTTGCTCCAGACAAACCTGGAGATATGGATTATGATGATATTGTGAGAGCGTTGCAGGCTCATTTTTCTCCAAAGCCGCTCGTGATCGCGGAGAGATTCCGATTTCACAAGAGAAATCAGGGAGAAGGAGAAACAGTTGCACAGTATGTTGCGGTCCTAAAAAAACTTTCGGAACATTGCGAGTTTGGTGCTTACTTGGAAGACGCACTTAGGGACAGATTTGTTTGTGGACTCAAAAGTGAAACTGTGCAGAAGCGACTGTTGACGGAGAAAGATCTCACATTTCAGAAAGCAGTCGATTACGCGGTATCTGCAGAGACGGCAGCGCGCGACGTGCAGCAGTTAAGTGGCTCGCTCAAAGTGAACGCAGTGTTTTCTCAAAAATGCCGCCGTTGCGGGAAAATGAATCATACGGATGAGGACTGCTGGTACAAAGAGCGTGATTGTCACCAGTGTGGGAGGAAAGGCCACACAAAGCACATGTGTAAGAGCAAAGCCAGAAGCAGCCATGGCAGAGAATGGAAACAGAAAGTGGAAAAACCTGAGCAGAAAGGTAATGCATTTAAGCGCAATGTAAAAGATAGAAAGAAGAGAATTTATCATGTTGAGGCAGGAGGAGATGAAAATGAAAGTGAGGAAAATAAATCTGACACTGACTGTGAGTTGGGATTATATTCCATGTCGCAAAAAGGGAAATATTCACGAATCTCAGTGCTGCCTGTAGTAAATGGAAAGAAAATGGAGATGGAATTGGATACAGGGGCTGCTGTGTCATTGATTCCTTGGGAACAGTACAAAAGCACGCTGGGACAACTGCCACTGCAACCTACTGATGTTATGCTCAAGACATACACTGGTGAGCCTTTGGCACCAGAAGGGGTTATTAGGGTGCAAGTAAAGTTAAATAAGCAATGTGCTGATTTGCCCTTGTATGTAGTTAAAGTGGATGCACCTGCACTGTTTGGTAGAGAGTGGCTGAGAGTGATTAAACTGAACTGGAAAGACTTAAAGACTGTGCATGCAATTGAGCAAAGTGAGAAAGACAACTTGGAGGCGTTGTTAAAAAGACACTCAGCTGTTTTCTCTGAAAATCTAGGCACAATGAAGGGAATTAAGGCCACATTGACCATTAAACCTAACAGTGTACCCAAATTCTGTCCTCCTCGTAATGTGCCATATGCTCTTAGACCTCGAGTTGAGGCTGAACTAAGACGACTGACTGAGCTTGGGGTGATCTCACCGGTGGAGCATAGTGACTGGGCCACGCCCGTGGTGCCTGTCAGCAAAAAGGATGGCACAGTGAGACTTTGTGGAGATTTCAAGGTCACTCTCAACCCAGCTCTGTGCGTGGATAAATATCCAATTCCACGTATTGAGGACCTTTTTGCCTCTCTAGCAGGTGGCCAACGCTTTAGTAAACTAGACTTATCAAATGCCTATCTACAGATGGAGGTAGAAGAGAAGGCCAGGGAGCTGCTGACTATCTCAACACAAAAAGGGCTATTTCGTTTTAACCGGTTACCCTTTGGAGTAGCCTCATCACCTGCCTTATTTCAGAAGGCAATGGACCAAGTGCTTCTCGGACTGCCGTATACGCACTGTTACCTGGATGACATCCTTATCAGTGGTCCTGACGAACAGACTCACCTAAAAACTCTGGATGCAGTTCTGGGCAGGCTAGAGGAACGAGGCCTGCATCTCAAGTCAGAGAAGTGTCTATTTTTCCAGGAGTCCGTGGAATACTTGGGCCATATCATTGACGCAGCTGGACTCCACAAGTCACCAGAGAAGGTGCGTGCTATTGTGGACGCACCAGCACCAGGTAATGTCAGTCAGCTTCGTTCGTTCCTTGGGATGTTAAATTATTACGGACGTTTCATTCCCGATTTAGCCACTGTCATGAAACCACTGCATGAACTGCTAAATAAAGGGAAGAAGTGGCAGTGGACGCCAGCCTGTGAGTCAGCATTCCAGACATCTAAAGCACTACTGGTATCGCAGGAAGTATTGACCCATTACAATCCTAAGCTGCCTCTCCGCCTCGCTTGTGATGCGTCGCCTTATGGGGTCGGAGCTGTGCTCTCGCACGTCATGCCGGATGGTGAGGAAAGACCAGTAGCCTATGCATCTCGAACTCTCAGCAAGGCGGAACAAAACTACGCTCAGATCGAGAAGGAGGCGTTATCGATAGTGTTTGGAGTGCGCAAGTTCCACCAGTACCTTTATGGTAATAAGTTCACCTTACTCACTGACCATCGTCCACTGACCTCCATTCTGAGCCCATTGAAAAGTACTCCATCAATGGCTGCAGCCCGAATGCAGCGCTGGGCGCTCCTCTTGTCAGCGCATGATTATACCATTCAATACCGGAAAGGTGCCTTACACGCAAATGCTGATGGACTTTCACGTTTACCACTCTCCTACACTCATAAAGAGACGTTGGGCGCGGTAGAGGTATTCTACACATCTCAGTTGGACACATTACCAGTCAGTAGCATCGAGATCAGACGGGACACCTTGTCGGACCCCACTTTGTCACGTGTCTTAGAAATGGTCTCAACTGGTCGGTTTCCAGCTGCAAAGGACGCAGGTGAAGAACTGTCACCTTTCCTGCTACGTAAGCTGGAGCTCACAATACAGCAGGGATGCCTCATGTGGGGTGTGAGAGTGGTCGTGCCACCAAAACTGCGCCCCCGAGTGCTGGAAGAGCTCCACTCCGCACATCCAGGTGTAGTGAGGATGAAGAGCTTGGCCCGTAGTTATGTGTGGTGGCCCGGAATAGACTCTCAAATTGAGCTCCAAGCTAAATCGTGTCACTCATGTCAGAACGTACAGAAAGAGCCTGGGCTAGCACCTTTACACCCTTGGATGTGGCCCTCTAGTCCATGGGAAAGGATTCATGTGGACTTTGCGGGTCCATTTGAAGGACATATGTACCTGATCGTGGTGGATGCACATTCTAAGTGGCCGGAGGTGCATATTATGGACAGCACCACTGCCAGCATGACCATTCAAGTGCTCAGGGGCCTCTTTAGTCGCTATGGCGTTCCACACATCCTGGTGAGCGACAACGGACCGCAATTCTGTGCTGAAGAATTCAGTGCATTTTTGAAGGCCAATGGAGTCAAACACATCCGCTCAGCGCCATACCATCCTGCCACCAATGGCTTGGCCGAACGGTTTGTGCAGACGTTCAAGCATGCCTTAAAAGCGTCCAAAGGCACGGCACGTGTGCGTCAGAGACTTGATGCGTTTCTTCTGACATACAGAAACACCCCTCATGCAACAACGAAAGAAACGCCGGCCATGTTGTTCCTCGGACGCAGACTGCGCTCTCGATTGGATTGTCTGAAACCCAGTGTTGCTGGAGCAGTACACCGATCGCAGGATGCTCAACAACAACGACGCCAACGCCACTCTAGGGCCAGACAGTTTGATGTTGGGGAGCCAGTCCTGGCGCGTGATTATAGGAAAGGGGAAGAAAAGTGGGCACGAGGTGTTGTTATGGAAAAGACTGGACCGGTGTCGTACAAGGTAAAGGTGGGATCACCAGGGGTTTGGAAACGCCATGTGGACCAGATGCTGACACGGCCAGATCCAGAGCATCAGCAGATTGAAGTGAACCTTCCTGTAAGCCCGCAGGTGGTACTACCTCATAGTGATAGTTGCACCACACTGCACCTTAATACACCTCCACATGAAAAGAATGATAATCAAATTCCTGAGATTTCCGAATCATCAAAAACACACCCGTCCATGGAATCACCCCCTATGGAATATACACAAGCAATGGAGACTGTGAAACGTTATCCTGTGAGAAGCAGAAAACCACCAGTACGTTTTCGTGAGGAGTAAACGGTGATGGGTTCACTGAAGGTGGTAGTACAGTCTGAGTTGTGGGACATACTGTTTTCAACATGCAAGTATACAGAAATAGATCACTCTTGAGTTTTATGTTGATGTAAAAAAAAAAAAAAAAAAAAAAAAAAAAAAAAACTGTACAAATAGATCTATATTGTTGGCACGGAAGAATGTGTAATTTAAGTTGTGTTCAAGAAAATATATATATATATATTGTGTTAAAGGCACATTCTATCTTAGTGGGAAGGAAATGTTATGTATGTAGCTAACGTTGTGCTATATGAAGGTGACCACTAGGTGCCAGTAATGTTCTATAATTGACGAAGTTCTCTGTTGCAATAAACAAGACAGTTCCGAAGAAGTGAGTGAACTAGCAAAACGTGTATGCGTGTTTTCCTTAATGTGCAAATAGTGAATTGTCATTATAAAGACGTTAGGATGAAACATAATAGGTCTTTAATTCGCTCTTAATAAGCAGACCACAGACAGACACCTGGAATTAACAGAGGTGTTGGTATATGCTCGCGTCTTGAATAACATGAAAAGATTGAGAGATAGCCTTGGCACTTTATGGACACCTGCTCAATTGTGAGATAATTCTCTTTGATTTTATGGAAGCAGTGCGTTAAAAGGGATGCCAAAATCCGTTTCACCGTTTGTCATGTCCCCCTCCCCATACTCTAATTAAAGCTTCGGCTGTTGTTGCTCGCAGGCAGGCGGTTATTAATTCACAGGTGTCCGCGTCGACTGCGTCTCCATGGCAACGGCTAGGTATCCCATTAATCCCCACACATTTTATCGATGCTGATTAATCCCGAACGCAAACAATGACTGCGCGCTCACCTCGCCCCGTTTCTTACCGGAAAATTAGAAAGAGTTGATTGCAATTTGAGCGCATTCACGTAGAAACAGTGGAGGGTTTGGATACAGTATTGGGCTGGATTTGATTTGCATTCTCGTTATGATGTGTCAATCATGAATGGCCTCGTGAAGCGTAATATTTCAGACAAACCTGATTCGGGTACGCGACGGTGCATTGAACCCAGTCAAGGCAAGTGAAAAGTCTAAACAACTCTTTAAAGTCATAGTTCACCCCAAGATGTAGCCTACTAATTTACTCACCCTCATGTTTTTCCAAACCTGTATGACTGTCATTCTTCTGTGGAAAACAGATTAGCCTAACTTTGAAAAAATTGTCGATACAATGAAAGTCAGTGGGGTTTCAATGTTGTTTAACAGTAGCTTATAATAGCGTTCTTTATTGTGTTCCACATGAGAAAGAAAGTCATAGGCTACAAGTTTGGAATGATGACAGAATATTCATTTTTGTGCGAAGTATTCATTTAGGCATTGTTTGGGTTGAAGCACTAAACTTAGGCCTAGGCCTACTAGCTGGAATATATACAAACTAAAACTGAAATAAATTAAACCTAAATTGTAATAGTAATAAAAAAGCTAACATGAGCACGCACAAAATTAAATTAAAATTTTAATAAAAAAATGCTTACTAAAATTGTGAATAGAAACTAGGCTATAGTAGGCTAGTATATAAATAATAATAAAAACACTGGCATAAAGCTTTTATTTTGCCATTAAATGTCACATTTTAAGTGACATTTAGAATCTAAAACTTGTTATTCCACTGGTATCTCAAATACACACAAAAAGAAAATGTAACTGTTAATTACTAAAGCATTCAAATTTGTAGCCTAAAAGTCAAGATATAATTAGCCTATTAGTGGCTGTTTTTTTTATGTAATTAAAAATATGACCATTATGAATCTAATTTATTACCTGCTTGATAAATAAATAAATAAATAAATAAGACTATGATTTTCTTTTAGCAAATGATAATTTGGGTAAAAAAAAAAAAGAAATAAAAACCCAACCATATCTGAGCGCACTGGCACATGAGGATATATTTGTCTTGTCTAAACACTCGCAACCAAATAAATAAATATGTTTACTCGTTTCTGTTACTCAGCATCATTTATGGCTGCACATATGGCACAATCTTCATTAAAGAGAGAGGACTCTTTCATGGAAAGACGAAGACCACTCCAGGAATTGCCTTTCAGAATGATGGGTTTTGGGTTTTTTCCCCCACAGGCTGTACAGCTCAGAGTGATTTCTCTAGGAGTCTCTTTTATCACAAAAGACATTGTGTTCCTTTTACTTTTTTTTTTTTTTACATCTCAGTTGTAAGTATTGGACTGCTGTGATCTGTACTTTTAGTGATACATAATGCATGACAAAACTCATACTGACCTCTCAACCTCTCTATCGTCATGCATAAAAACACTGTTTGCGCACATACAAATATGAAAGTTTAATATGTATTTGAACTCACTGCCACAATGTGTGGTTGCTATGGTATTTTGAGTGGTTGCTAGGGTGGTCTGGATGGTTGCTAGACTTGTAACATGCTTAAAGCTGTTGCCACAGTGTCCCGTTTTTAAAATAATGCTGTTTAAAGAGTAGTGGTAATTTTCAGTGGTAAACATATAGTGATAAATAACTGTTCTGTTAATAACCCTCTGCCGATCAGGCTGTCTGTGGGCGGGGATACAAAAATGCGGAAATATATAAATCTAAAGTATTCACAAAAGCACTGGAGCGTTTATCATCATCCAGCAGACTTTTACAGACAGATACATTTTAATTTCTCTGTCCAGGTAACACAATGGACGAGTAAATATTGTTAATTAACATATAATACCGCAACATTGGTAACATTATAAAGCGGGTTGAAAATCTGTGAAGTTACACTTGGTGCGGATCAGGAATTTAGTGTGAGGCTGAAAATTTTCCCTCAGATTTCACCTCAGGTTCAACTCATTCTCATGGATCAACAGTTATAAATCTGTTTGGTTTGAAAGTTACTTTTTTGCGCTCAAAATTTTTCCAAAATTTCACAAATTTGGTGGACTCAGTACGCAACTAGAAAGCACTCAGAACACCCTGGTAACCAAGCAAAACACTCTTGCAGCATGGCAAGGAGTTTTGCACAGGGAATTGTCACTCACATTCAGAAGCCCACTATGGAGAAAAGAGACCCAGCTGTGAGACCACATATTCATGTGCTTCCCTTTGGTTTCAGGGAGCAAAAGGTAAGGGTTGTTATTGGCTGGGGGATTGCTATGGCAACAACAGAGTCGGGGAGCAAGTGAAGGGGCTGCTGTCTGTCTGTTATGCATGTGCTGGAATGAAATTGGGAGAGACTGTCGTCCAAGAGACTCTGACAAATGCAGGAAGATCTGCAACAGAACAGTTTGTTCGTTTTTCTGCAACAGAACAGCTTGTGTAGTTTTTTTTACGTTGAAACGTTGAAAAATGTGTTTTAGTGAGTGAGAATGTGTTTACAGTTTTGCAAAAAAAGGGCATGAAATTTGCAAACAGTGTCTTACCTGAACTTGTTTTAGATTTTACAGAAAGAGTGGTTTATTTGACAAAATGGTTTAGGCTGTTGATAATTTTGTTACATGTTGCATTTGAAAAAAGTTAAAATACTGAAACAAAAAAAATATTTATTAATTGGTTTATTATTATGAAAAATATATAAAATTACTATTTATTTTTTATATGAGATATAAATTTCCTAAAACTGTGAGAAAATCAAAGCCTTAAATCTAAACAAGTTTTTTTTCCAAATTTGAGGTTGATATCTCAAAAAATTAGCTTTCAGTAAGATTTTGTTTGGGCGCATTTCCAAACCTTTCCACTAGATGAAATTTGCTTCCCTTTCGTTTCCAATGCGATTTCCAAACCACGAACAGTAAGTGACTATTTCCATGACCATTTCCATTATTTATTTGTGTGTGCTTGTGCTTGTTCACATAGCAAGAGCAAAAAGTTCTGTACCATTCGGATGAAGTAAACTGTGTAGGATTTTCTCCCATCTAGCGGTGATATTGTATATGACTACCAACTGAATATTACTTTAGCCCCTCCCATTCCGAGGATGTTTTAACTCCTACGGTGGCCATATTATTTAAAATCTGCCGGCAGTCGCGAGTAATCTCCCACTCGCATTCGTCACGTGCCACTGAGTGTAAAAACGCGAAAGGTGAAGCTTGAATTTCCCAAGGGGGTAATCCATCAGCCAGAATCCGAAGCTTCCCCGGGGGCCGCCATCGGCTAACAAGCCATCACTTGCTGTTAGCATTCCATTGACTCCCATTCATTTTAGCGTCACTTTGACAGCAAATAACTTTACATCTGAGGCGTTTAAAGACTCCATTTGTCCATTATTTATTTCTAAAGAAACATGACAATGTATAAAAGGCTTCATTACCTTGTACCTTACGTTATGGCCCCGTAGAAACAGTTTTTGTAAAAAAAGGCTAACAATTGCGTCATAACCACTCGACTCTCTGTCGCATATTCGAGAAATTACCGTATAGACCGGCGGAGAAGCTCGCAAGTAATCGGGGGGACGTGGAGGAATAAAGTCAAGGGAGAAGCCCACAGAGAGTGATAAAGTTGCTCCTGCTGCTAGCTCATGGACAGCTAATACTCACGCTCTCCGTCTCTGCGAGATTCAGAAGGGAATGATTCAGATTTCTCTCGGCACAGCTACTAGAAGACTTACAGCTGTCAGACAGGTTGTTCACGTCACATCTACGTCGTCAAGCTCAGTTTATCAGCCATCAGGAAGTGAGTGCTTCTAATTGACTTCACTTTTCTCCGTTGAAGTCAATGGGGTCGCTGTGTTCATTTTATATACTGTCTATGGAATTTCCAGGTTTGTCCCTCTTTGGCTAATGTATTTTCAAGATGGAGGCGCAACATGGCTTCCGCCATTCGAGCGACTCACTTGTATGTATTCTGAATGGCAGATTCTATGCTCACGAAAATACTTGATTAGTTGGTAGGAGTAATTATACATTAATGAGCACATATAATTTTGAAAGAATAAAGTGTCTTGATAAGAATCAACTTAAAAAATTACCCAGTGTAGCTTTAAGGAACTAATTAGCCTACAGCACTCAATGTTTTACTCAATTATTTAATTGATGTCTTAATTGATGTCTTTGCAAAAACATTTTATTTGAAATTAATAATTCAATCCAGAGCACAATATTTACCATGGATCACTTTACAAATTGACAATTTAAGATGACCTGTACCATCTTTGATTGTCTTTTCATCCAGCGTGATTAATGAAGCTCACTCCAGGATCCCAAGCCTCCTCTCAGTTCAGGTTTATTGCACTACAGGCACCAACCGGCCAATCGAAAGTTTGAGAATCGAGAGTGACGTGCGTTCCCATGGAAACCCCGGGAACATCTGCACCTGATGATAACAGAAGAATAAACATACGGCACATTTTTGATAATCTGATATAAAATTCCCGATTTCTTGTGGATGCTTTCCAAAAGGCAAAAATCGGCCGAGATCGGAGAGATCACTTATCATTCCGCTATGATCCCTGTGAAAAACTAATTCCAGCAGATGTCAAAGAGTTCATGCTGCAACATATATTACCCCCAGCTTCCAATATAATAATAAAAAAAAATCTATTTCTGAACTGTGTGAGAGGGCATTTTCAAAGAACATCATGTCAGATGTAGAGAAAGGCTGTAATCCCACAAAAATGTCACAAACAAGTCTTGAACAAATCACCATGTTGATAAGGAATGAAGGGCTTTTAATCTGAACAAATCGTGAGGAAGTAGTTGTCGTCTGCACCTGAATAATGTGCCATTTCTGCTGACAAATCTGAGACGTCTTCTGAGACGTCTTATCAAGATTAACACTCACAAATGAATGTAGGCTAGTAAGGCTACGCATCAGTCAGGTTTCAAAATGAAGAATTTTACATAAATTCATTATTTTACAAAATACATTCCCAGCTAACAATTTTTGGTTCCTTGAACGTTATTATTTGGTTTCCACAAAAATAACCAAATGGAAATTATTTTTATTGAGTGATGATTTAACATCCTATTCTGTCGATTAGTTACTTACCAAATAAATAAATAAATGATTGAAATATTGATTTGAGTCGAAATGGTTTTATAATATTCCCTGTAGCTATATTGTAAAGCTAATTCTGAAAAGTACAAATATTTCACTAATGTACAAAATCAACTAGAGCAACACTGCAATAACTCCAAAATCAAATACTTCCCTACTATTTAGCATGCGAAAACAGTACGCCAACAGAGAAATATGTCCGAATACATATTTAAAAATCAGTAGGCGAAAAGTGGGCGAGATTCTGAGATTCTGATTCGGTGTGAGACGAGTGACATGAAAGTAGCGACGGTTTCAGTTACAGTTAAAGCTCTGTGATCAACAAAAGTTTTATGATGCATAGGCCTACATTTCAGCTTACAGCTTCAAAATATCGCGAGTGGGGTAATACCGATGTATGTATTTTATGTTGTGAAAGTGTCTTGAGCTTGTTTTCACCACAGACCTTATTTCAGACATTTAAAGGAGAACTCCGGTTAATTTTAACATTGAGCTCAATTTTTAGTAAATTTGGAGTGCTGTCAATACAGAGAACAACGACAAAAATCGGTGTTGCCTACACTGTGTTATCCTATTTTTAAAATTTGCACCCTATTGACTTGAATGGGGCAAGTTTTAAACCTGCTTTTATCCTCTTAACATCTTTGATGTGTCATACAAGTGCCCAGCCATGTTGAGTGATTCCTTCAGAGTGAACACGAGTGAATCTGACTGCAGTAGATGTGAAAGATATGAATAAAAATGATGTTATATCAGCCAGCGCAAATACCTGTATTTAGTTCCTGTTTTCGGTGGAAGTCCAAAGTAGTCGATTGTCAAGTTCACGCGCGTGATCATAGTAACTAAACCTATGCGCGTGAACTCGACAATCGACTACTTTGGACTTCGACCGAAAACAGGAACTAAATACAGGTCTGTGCGCTGGCTGATATAACATCATTTTTATTCATATCTTTCACATCTACTGCAGTCAGATTCACCGTGTTCACTCTGAAGGAATCACTCAACATGGCTGGGCACTTGTATGACACATCAAGGATGATAAGACTAAGAACTGGTTAAGTTTAAAACGTGCCCCATTCAAGTCAATAGGGTGCCAATTTTAAAAAGAGGATAACACGGTGTAGGCAACACCGATTTTTGTCGTTGTTCTCTGTATTGACAGCACTCCAAATTTACTAAAAATTGAGCTCAATGTTAAAATTGACCGGAGTTCTCCTTTAAGCATGCAAAAACCCATTGAAAAAATGCATTGAATTTTGGACGATGGACCCAGAGGTGCTAAAATTCGAACTCTTTCCCACGTTTTGGCCTACAAAGTGATGTCATACCTCTGAATACAAAGTGATGTCATACATCTGAATACAAAGTGATGTCATACATCTGAATAAGATGAATTAGTACTTTTGCTAAGTGTTGGCGACAGTTTCTCGTTGTTATGCTATGTGAATATTGTGGGATATTGTGGGTATACTGGAAAGATCTGAAAATAATCAGCAGAGTTGAAGAAAGTCTAGTGAAGAAAAGAGGCAGAAATGTATATTATGTATGGCCTTCATAGAGACAGGCTCAGAGAAAGAGGGGTGAAACTATGGACGGCTCATTTGGAAAAACAGGTATGCTCTTGTTACCTCTCTCAGTCTTTCTTTCTGCTCTCTCGCCCTCTTTTTTTCCTCCGGCCTAATGAGGTGGAGGCCAGGCGGACAGCGAAGACAGATGACCCTCTGCTGTTATCTGTTTACCAGAAAGAGATGTCTGGTATTTTCAGCCCCCTTTGAACCTTTCGGTTTGCTCAGAAACCTTTCTAGAAGCCTCAGAAACTTCTGGAAAGGTTTCCCTTGGTGACCGTTGGCATGTACTGCATTAAACTTTGCCTTCTCATAGCACAGAGTTCACATTCTTTTTAGGGGACAGAAAAAAGTCTCAGATACAGATACACACATCTAATCACAACGGCAAATAGCTTTAGACGTTCCATGAGTGTTGTTGAAAATAATGAAATGAACAAAAACAATTAAAATTAAATACATTTTGTCTGTCACCAGGTGTTTCTTGTCGCATAAAAGATTTGACACAATTTTACGTTTTATTTTTATTTACAATTATCAGAATATAAGACAATGTTAATTTTCCCATTATCACCATAATGTTTAAATTGGTTATATTTTACTTTTATCCGTAAAATTAGTTTTTGCCTCTTTGTCCCCAAATTATGGTTTAACCCCATTTTGCTGTGATATTTCCTCTAAAATAAGTTGATATTTCTCACACCATATTTAAGAGTTTATGACAGTATTGACCACATGGTTAAATTGAAGTATTGATCAAACAAAATGAAGTACAATTCAAAATGGCCACAAATGTTTTCTTAATTTTTATTATTTCTTTCATGACTTGCAAACTTTGTCCATTTAAGATACAAGTTGTACATCCATGCAGAGGTGCAGAAAAAGTACACTGAAATTTCCATCAAACACTCACACTCACAAAATATTATTGATTGTTTACCACAGTGAAAATATTATCCATGCACACAAATTACAAACACCAGAGTTGACGGGATCCACTATGAAAAAAGCACACTGAACGCCAAGTGAACAGTTCACTTCCATATCAAGTACATAGGATTGGCACTTTTTTCAAACACCTGTTAAAACAGGAAGACTCCAGCATTTGAGTGGTTTAGGATATTAAAGACTTGACGAAACACCTGAATATAAATAAAAAGCTTTATATGCTTTATGCACTCCAGTAATTACTGCAAAATCCACAGATCATAAATATAGAAACATTCTTGTCCATTCCCTGCTTTGCTTGTGTAACCAACCAGCAATTAGTTAGTATCAATGGGGCCATTTGTGATGTTTAAAAAAAAAAAACATTTTAATGAGCAATAGCCAGCTCATTACCTCAAATATGCCTTTTCTGCTCTTCATCTAAATGGAGCCAGGAAAGGAATAAATGCTTACTAAATTTGTATAATTTATTATGAAACATCAAAGGAGGCGAAATATTCTTTCCAATAACGTAATAGCCATTTGCCAGATTTTACTGGAAAAATAATATCTCAAGCCAAAAAGATCCATGCATCCATCCATCATCATACTCATGTCATATTTCATTCATACGGTTTCTGTTTGTTGAAAAAGCACATTGCACATCATATCACTCATTTGCATAATGAAACATGCAGCATATACCTCCATTTCCTTTCCATACGAATTTCACCTAAAATTTGGCTGTTGAAAATATCTCTTTTACTACAGATGGAATGTGGCATTTAAATCTTTATATAAATGAACACAAATATTAGTTGATATTTCACTTAGTACTTTCCTCTGGGTAAGTAGTGTGCATGGAAAGACTTTCAAAGAAAGTGTTTCATGGACCATGTTTTATAAAAGGCTTTTGACAAAGAGTCAAAGCCAGAACACTCATTTCATTTGATATCCAACAAATAGATACAGATAATGACAGTCAGTCAAACAATGATCCAATATGAGCAAATCTAAACATGCAAAAATCGCTCTTTAGTAAGGCTTCTGGGTTTTACCAAATGACATTCTGCACACTGTTGCAAGAATACGTCATCACATTTACAAGTTTACGCAAACACATGCAGTGTGACGCAAGATTGTTCAGTCTGGTTATTTATCCTCCAAATTAAACAGCAGATGCATCCAGGATCAAAGCTAACATTAGCACAGAGGGCCATTGTGTAGCTTCAAAGGACTGCGCAGCTCTGTTGAAAAAAGTCTTTACAATCAAAAAGGTAAACGCTTGGTTTTAATTAGGCTAAATGAGTAGAACGACCGAAATACGGAAGGCAACATACAAAAAGACTTTGTCATAGTTTCTTGTCAAAGACTCTTGTCAAAGACTATTTACAGGCAACAAATTCAAAGCTATGCTAATACCTTGATCGATCATTGGCGTAACTTGGTTTTAAAAAGTGGGTGGGACAGGTGTGTTGCTAATACAAGGCTATATATCAGAAATGTACAATTTCAATCATTTAATTTATTGAAATATTTAATGTGGTTGCTTCATCCTACACATATATTTAGTCTTTAGAGTGAATATATATATATAACGTATAGAGTCTTTACGTGAATAAGTGAATAAATACATAGTCTGCAGGTGATGTTCATGTGTCAACGGTCTAGTGGTAGAATTTTTGTTAAGCGTGTCGATGGTTCTGGTTCTAATCTGCCCTTTTTCTCATTAAAACCAAAGATGTTCATCAGTGATATAATAATAATAATAATAATTAATTACATTTATATAGTGCTTTTCTCTGCACTCAAAAGGCTTTACATGGAAGGGGGGAATCTCCTCAACCACCACCAATGTGCAGCATCCACCTGGATGATGCGACGGCAGCCATATTGCGCCAGAACGCCCACCACACACCAGCTTACTGGAGGAGAGGAGACAGAGTGATGAAGCCAATTAGTATAAATATATGGGGATGATTAAGGAGGCCATGATGGACAGAGGCCAAGGGGCAAATTTGGCCAGGATGCCGGGGTTACACCCCTACTCGTTTCGAAAGACATTCTGGGATTTTTTGTGACCACAGAGAGTCAGGACCTCGGTTTAACGTCTCATCCGAAGGACGGTGCTTTTTGACAGTATAGTGTCCCGATCACTACACTGGGACTTTAGGACCCGCACAGACCACAGGGTGAGCGCCCCCTGCTGGCCTCACTAACACCTCTTCCAGCAGCAACCTGGTTTTCTCAGGAGGTCTCCCATCCAGGTACTAACCAGGCTCACCCCTGCTTAGCTTCAGTGGGCAACCGGTCTTGGGCTACAGGGTGATGTGGCTGCTGGCCACTTGATATGTTAAGAGCAGGGACACAAGAGCCCCCCCATCCCATCCCATCCCATCCCATCAGCAAATTACGCCTATGTTGATCTTGAGCAGTTTCTTTCTGAATTTGTGAATAGTATATCAACCATAGTATTAGGCCACATGAAAGACAATGAAGCAAATAGTACAGAAGACCCTTTTTACCCTTTTGAAGACAGTGTCCCAGTGTCCCATTCTGAAGCCTAAAATCCAGACAAGAGCTTGCACAAAGGGACCTCCCGTTCACCTAACAGCATGTCTCTTTTTAGGCTAGTGCCTTTATTTACAACCTTGATCTTCAAAGCTAGGTTCTTAACCTGAGCCGAAGTCACCGAATCAAAAAAGAAGTCCTCGTTGAAGATGGGATTGCGGCTGTTCTTGATTATCGTGCTCCTCTGCTTCTGCAACTTGCCTGGATTGAGGTAGAGCGACACACAACAGTTGATGCTCTTAATATCAAACATGGGATCATACAGGTCCTCGGCCGCCATTATGCGGATTCGCAGGCGGGCCGTACCCGCATCGTAATCTGCACAAAGTCGGACGGTGCCTCCTTTGTGCATGTTGATGGTGTGCTCCTTGTGTTGAAGATGCTCCAGAGCTCCACCACCTTGCAAGGAGGAACAGTGGCTCCGTCTAGGAACGTTCGGGCTGGGCTCCGCCGAACTGCACTCGTCTGTGGACAAGGAACTATGCCTGGCAAATGTCCGCTTGCCTTTTGCAACCTTGGCCTGTGTCTCATGTGTAAAGATCTTGAGTAGGGAGGCGGAACGGGATAGCAGTGGTGAACTAAACGGGGAGGACTCTGCCGAAGAGCAAGTGTCGCTCTCGCCACCGCTAAAGTATCGGTAGGGGTTTATGTGCGAGGTGTTGAAGTCCGGAGGGTTGAGGTGATTCCCCTCATTGGTGCTCTTGCTTTGGGTCTTGCGTTGAGTGTTGGGTGACGTTACTGGGCTGGTGTGGTCACAGTGGAACAGGGATTCTTTTCGCCGGGTGTGGGGACTCTCCATCAATGTGGCAAAGCCATAAGAAGTCTGAGTCTTTGGAATGTAAGGAAGTGACATGGCGGTCTGGGATTGAGGGTCGGCGTTTGTGTCACCTGCTACAACGTCGTCCGCACTCTCAATCTGAATGATGTGGCGGTTTGCCGCCCTAAGCAGGTTCTTGGTGTCTCCTGCCAACTTGCTGGCCAATCGTGGGCTACGAGGGCTACTGATTTTCTTGTTGTTGATGGTTTGCTCAGATGTTGAGGGTCTCAGACTTTCTTTGGACTTGACGTCAGAAGCTTCGGTCTCTGGTGGGCAGCTTACCAGCTTTGGAGGGATGAAGAAATCTGGAATCTTATCAGGTGTGAGGACATTGCTATAGACAGGCCCCTTCCCCTTGTCACCTGCCTCTCCTTGCCGGAGCACATTTGTTTCAACTGAGTCCCGGATCTTCTCCAGAACCCACATGATCCCTCTGGGTTTAACCCACTGGGTGATGCACTGTCGCCTGTAACAAGTAACAAAACGTTCAGCAATGAGCCTTAGATACGCACAGCTAATAATAACTTGCTGTTTACCATTATATCATGAACAATCGTCCTACATATGTAAAGTTGTAGGGTGACATATACAGCAATTTTCAGGGGGGACTTTGAGGGTTGCAATATTTTTTTTTGTGTGAGGTGGGTGGAGGTTCAAGCCCCTGCTTGACTTCTTGACTTGAATAAAACAACATGCTAGTACATGAAGCTCATTTACAGTATACAGACATTGAATGACATGGCATTTAAAGCAAATTTTCTAAAAAAGAGAAATATCAAGATCAAACAAATCTAATGATATTTGAAAAACTATGACTGTAGACAGAAAATAGAAGAAAAAAAAGTGCCTGACATTTTTATTTCTGGCACCATGCAGATTACATTTTTTTTTCCTTTATTGTTCTCAGTCCTGGTCCTGAAGTACCCAATCATAGGACATTTTGTCCTTATGACACACACCTGATTAATATCATCACCTCAGGAGAGGCTCTGAAGAGACCTTTACTGGGTGCGTCAGATAAGGGCGACATCCAAAATAATGTGCACTGGGGTACTTCGGACAAGAATTGAGAACAACTAATTTAGGTAGATAAAAAAAATCACCTTTATTTATTATAGCACTTTATACAATACAGAAGCTTTCAAAGAAGCTTTACAGTGATAACAGGAAAATTATGCATTTCGGCTGTCAATTCAATGTTGATTCCGATCCGTTGTAAATATCATCAATAATTAAATTAGTTAATTTCATCTATAAAGCAGTTCTTCAGAAAAAAGTGATGTCATCGTCCAGCTCAGATCAGTTCAACTCTGGCCAACGAACGAACACGGTGTGGTTATGATTCAGGCAGCATTTCAAGTCAGAATCGGTAGCATTCAAATAACAGCGATGATTGGACATGATAAGCTGTTAAGATTAACACAAAAGTGACTTAATCATTTAAATTATTCTTATTTATTAAATATCCAAACTGAGACTGAATGCACAGGAATAGCAACAGGTTGCTCTGAACATGCTGATGGTTTGTCTGATTCAGTTCAACTTCTCTGACAACTGCCACTCACTTATAGCAGAATTGAACAGAATTAATTTATAGAATTTCTCTTTAAAAAATTGTGTTTGAAAATCAAAATTACATCATCTCAATCAGCAGATTATTTTTGTTTAATTTAAAATATGTAACATCCACAACATCCATCTTTTCCTCTACAAAAGTACAAAATGAGTAACCAGATTGTGAGAGTTTAAAATAGGCTACTTGTAAAAGGACAGTGAAAGCATCATAAATGTGTATTTTGACTTAAGCATAACTATAAATTACTGGAAAACAAGACAAAGACAACATCTTATGATAGAGTTTCAAGAGACTATTAAAATTATTTCTTAAATGTCTAGGTGTATCTTTTTTTAAAAATGTAAAACAAATCAATAAATTCGAATTAATCGTCTAATATAGCCTATCAAATAATAACAATTCTTAATTACAATCAAGTTCAAGAAAAGTAAACTTTTAAACCTGTTGCATAATTTACCTACTGGATTTGTTAACGATTTTCCTCTCCGTTGCGAATCCTCACACGGTTTTACCTTCACAGGCACTTGAGTGTTCATTAGTCTGTGTGCTGCAGTGTTTCCCCAGCCCGCGGTGAGAGAGGTGCAGATCCGCAGGTCTCCTGTTGCGCTTATATAGTCCCACTGCACCCGCGCGCGCGCCTGAACGAACCAATCAGAGGAAACGATGCTCTTCCGATTAGAGATGAATCGATTCAGCGAAGCCGAGGACTGAAAACAAGCAGGCTAAATAAATGCTGGGTTTAAACACACACACACACACACACACACACACACACACACAGTGCTGTGCCTGTTTGATTTAAAGATTATGGTTTCAAATATTGTTAAAATGACATGTATGTTTATGTTGCAGTAGTCTATGCTACCTAAAAATAAAGTAAATTAGAGTTTACTGGAAACGGAGAATTCGGAACAGTTTCCGTTAAACCTTTTTATTTTATTTTTTATAATTGTATGTGTCGGTTTCCTTAACGTATTAAAGTCATTATGAACAATATTTTGTCTTGAATTCTAGATTTGTTTTGTTTATTAAAATTATTTATAATGCTGTAGGCCTATTCTATTTGTTCGTTTCTGAGTCTGAAATGTTCTCATTAGCCTACCAGAATCGTTCAATCAATCAATTAGTTAGACATTGTCGCAATTAAATATCTTTAGTAATAGCAACAATGAGTAGGCCTATAGCCTTCAATCAGACAGGAATGGCTGGAGTTGATTAGCTAAATCTGTTCTCACAGAAGAGGGTGTACAAAATAAGTACACTCCATCATCGCTTGTTAGTTGCTAAGTCATTGCTAAAATTGACTGTTCTGAAAAAGTGAAGTCAGCGGAGCACAAAAGCACTTGACTTAATTTAAATCACTTGCCTATCTTCTGCCGCGATCATTGGTTTCCCTGGAGACCTTGCCATATCTATGGCAACAAATAGATTTTTACTGGAGCAGAAATAGAACAGGTTCCAAATAGTGACCGACCGTCACCCGAGGGGAAAAGAAACCCCGGGGTGATGCTGTAGGTAGGGCTCCAGGAGATTAAACATGACCTATGTACATGTACTTTCACGAAAAGCTTATAAAACAAATGCAAAAAAAAAAAAAAAAAAAAAAGGTAAAGTAAAGTAAAGTTCACACGATAGGCTACTGAAAATCTGAATCTGAAAAATTCTGAAGCCATGGCCTACGATAGGCTATTTGTGAGAAACAGAACACAACTTAAGTTTTTATTCAATGAAAATATTGATATCAGCCCATGTAGGCTATCTTATTGATAAAAGTAACGATGTATAGGCTACATCGTGTGATTAAATCGCTACAATATTTTCAATGAATCGGTTGACAAAATCTAAAATGTAAATAATTCAATCGGGAAGAGGAAGGATCATACTGACTCAGTGATTCGGTCTCAGCGGTTACAGCCTGCATTTAGATCGGTTTCTCTCACAAAAAGCTATATCAGGCCTAGCCTATGACTTCAAAAGACATAGAATATAGCTAACGACGAGTAATATGGAACACGTTATTTATGAACCTTTTATGGTGCATAAGTTCTTTCTTACATTCTACATGCTACATTCTTCCACAAAAGAAAAAGGGACAGTCCACCCAAAAATGAAAATTGTGTCATCATTTAGGCTACTCACCCTCGTGTCGTTCCAAACCTGTAAGACTTTCGTTCATCGTTCAAAAATTAAGATATTTGTAATGAAATCTGAGAGATTTCTGTCCCTCAACACAACTACCTCTTGATGCTTCAAAAAGTTAATTAATATAGAGATTGTAAAACTAATCCACATGAATCTAGCAGTTTAGTCCAAATTTTCTGAAGAGACTCGATCGCTTTGTATGACGAACAGATTTAATTTAGGCTTTTATTCAAATGAGGTTTATTCTCGTGTTACACAGCACATTTGAGCTTCTGCAATAACCAATGAGCTTTGTTCTTAGAAGTAGCCTACGGTTGAGCTTCAGTTGATGTTTGCTGATCAATGTAATGGCGCTTTTCCACTGCATGGTACGGCTCGGTTCGGCTCGGTACGGTTCGTCTCGGCGCGGAACGGTTCGGCTCGCTTCGCTTTTCCACTGCGTGGTACGACTCAACTCGGTACGGCACGGTTCGGTTCGCTTTAGCTCGGTTGCTTTTCCACTGCAGTTAGTACCGTTTCAAAGTGGGTGGGACTGATCGTAAATAGTTGTCGCCTCTTTGTCCCTACACTGTTTGTAGGTCCGGCGGCAATCAACGAGAGGAACGTCTGCACCTCGTCCACTGACCACGATTCAGCCATTTCTTTTTTTTTCTTTTTTTTAACTTATTTTGTCAAGTAAATACTCTAAAAACAGTTGCTACTGCGTTGGCTGTTGTCTGGCTATTTAAATCTAGCGGGTTTAATGTCTCGTGTTGCAAATACAATGACGCTGAAGTGACGATTCTGTCTGACCAATCAGTGATCTGCAGTGTTTTCACGTCACGTTTAGTATCGGTACGGTACGCTTGGAACCTCAACAGAGGTGGTACCATTTAAAGCGAGCCGAAGCGAGCCGTACCGTACCGTACTATGCAGTGGAAATGCGCCATAAGTGAGCCGTACCGAACCGAGCCGTACCGTACCATGCAGTGGAAAAGCGCCAAAGCGTGCCGTGCCGTACCGAACCGTACCGTACCATGCAGTGGAAAAGCGCCATTATATGTGAATAAAAGCCTAAATTCAATCTGTTCATCATATAAAGCTATCGAATCTCTTCCGAAAATTTGGACTAAACCACTCAATTCATATGGATTAGTTTTCTTCATAAACTTTTTGAAGCGTCATGGTGGTAGTTGCTTAGCTGTCAATGGAGGGACAGAAATATCTCATATTTCACCAAAAAGTTGTTTATTTGTTTTCCGAAAATTAATGAAAGTCTTGCGGGTTTGGAACGACATGAGGGTGAGTAAATGATGACACAATTTAAATTTTTGGGTGAACTAACCCTAACTAAGTCCTACAGGTTTGGAACAAAATGACTTTTTTAATGCTAAATGTAGCATAGTTTATTCACCAAATTCAGTACGAACTCATGTCAAGTGCCATTACCAAGTCACACTGTGTGCCTCTATTTTAAGAGTTTGGTTGGATCATGGACTTGGATGACTAGAGGACAGAAATAAAGGTCAGGTATAACAAGAAAACAGGCTTGGACTAGAAAATGAATAAAAAGGCCTCAGTTGGACAGCAAAAAGGCTAAGAGCTCTTAGTGTTCTAACAAGTAGGCTAATGTATGGCGCACATGGATTCATTTATGTTCTTTGACAAATGCAAGTGGGGAGAAAGGAAGAGAATAAACACCACTCACTCATTTCACAGTAGGGTTTATTGTTAAACTACATTGCCCGGCATTGGTTTCCTTGGCGACAGCGACACACTCATACCCTCCTGGGAGACTTCAAGTTTTTCCCATCAACCTCTTGTCTGAATCGCTCGAGCCGCCAATCAGCAACAGCGAAGAGTGTGTGAGAAGAACACTCCTGTCTGGAGGGCAAGACCCTGTTATCACGGGTTAAGGACGCTTCATATACAGTAGTTGAACCTATAATGAAACATTTAAGGGATAGTTCACCCAAAAATGAAAACTCTGTCATCATTTACTCGCTCTCAAGTTGTTCCAAGTCTGTATGAATATCTTTCTTCTGCTAAGTTTCTACAACACTTTATAACCACATTCTGTGTTGTGCCACAATTTAAAGGGACAGTTTACCCAAAAATGTAAATTCTGTTAGCAATTTCTTTCTTCTGCTTTTTTGTTGTTGTTGCGTTTCAAGATAAGCTAAAAGGTTTTACAGGATTTCCACATCATTTGACCAATTCATTTATGATTACTGGAAAAGGATTTTAAATCCAGTAGAGATTGCGGTCACAAAATACAATATAAATATGGAATAATTCCCCCCCCCCAGAACATTGCGTTTATTCATGATTTTTTTTTTTAAATGTTACATTTAAATTTGTTTTTAAAAAAGGCCCCCTGAACTATAAAATCAAAATGTGTCGATCAACAAAAATGTTGTCCGGCTCTGTGAATTTTAGCAATGGCTCTGGCATGACAGATCAGAGCCGCAGATCATCAATGCCTTATGCCGTGGTCATGCCTCCAATCAAAGACCTTTCGGTTTAGCTGACCTTCAAGGTTTGTCGGCGTCATAGATGTGCAGAAAAACTCCAGACTACAGTGACATCTTGACAAAGGCCCTTCAAAATGGATCTTGGCATGTGTGTGAAACTTCATTCATTCCTCATTCCATGAAAGGTCTACCACCTACCATCAAGATGTATAGCTTTAAATAGCAAATTATACCTTCATATCTATTTAAGGAATAGCATAAGTATGGTGCTTTATCTTCATATACAAGGGAATTACATCATCAGCATGTCATGATCCATGTTGACTCACTCATATATTCCAGGCACTGGTATTGAAGTATATAATGTCATTAATTTTGAGCTTTTATTAATTTGATATGTAGCAAATTTAAACCAAACACTCAATTTTGAAAAAGAAATGTCAGGTAGATAAACACATTAACCCATTAGCTGTAGTTAGGCTAGGTTGACAAATGTAATTCCATAACAAGCACACGGCTGCCCTCTGGTGGCAACATTGGTACCAGTTGGCACAGTGGCACCATCTACAGTTGCTATAATTTCATTTTTATTTAAATATATATATATATTGCAGTGTAGAAAGATAATTTACTATTCACTATATCATTGGATTTTATTATTTGTTTATTCATCAACATAATTGAATTACAGCAATTCTAATAAAGACCTTTATTCAGACTTTAAATAGATTTACAAAGCATACCAAAAAGAAAAGTACAAACAAGAAGGGAAAGTGGCCTAAAATACCCCTTTGTGCATATAAATCAGCTGAGCGGGTTTAGCGAGTCTGTTGGGGTCAAAAGGTGAGCCACAAACACACCGATGTTTTCCTGAGGAGGATTTTAGGTTCCCAATAAAGTCACCACAAAGCTTTAAAATGAATAAGGATATACAGAATAACAAAAACTAAAATACCCTCAAATGTCAAAGAGTAGCTAAATATAGCGCAGAATCAAACTCAAAGGATTCAAACTACCTCGCAACCCCATAAAATCGAAAAACAAAAACACACATAAAGACAGGTTTGTTTGTGGGTAAAATGACACATATTGAAGTCCCAAAAGGAAACCAAGCTCAGAATGGTGTGAACCGTATGCGATGCATCAATTTATCAAACGCCTTGCCGGAAACCTCTTCTGGAGAACATTCATCGGAGAAGCTTGTTCAGTCCTTGGCTACAGAAGCACAATATAATGCATTGTGGTGTAAGAAAGAGAAGTAGCCCTGAGAATGTGTATTAGCTACTTTCCCGTACTCAAGACGCCAATACTGTTAAATCACAGAAATGGAAAACCTGAGATCAGGTGCCTTTGAAAAGGCAAGTTAGTTGTTTATCAAGGACCAAATAAACATGAGCTGGACTGTTTCACACTGATTGGTTGAACCAAACCTGCCCCCCAAATAACCAGACAAAACAAAATGTAAGAAATAAAAAACAAACCCTCAAAGCGTCTGGGTTTAGAGTTGACTGCAACTGTTAGTTGCCGTCCGAACAGAAGTACAAAAACAGTTCATCGGGATCAATAACCGCTTGCCCTTTGTGACCTCCAAACAGAAAAATATTCCTTTTCCTTGATTTAAAACCAAATGGAAACCAGAAGTGAAGAGTTCGGAAAAGCTCGGGTCGTCAAGAGTCCTCCGTCCCAGAGTCATCTTCATCATAGCGACAGTCCTCACCTTCCTCTTCATCGTCGTCGTCCAAATCCTCATCGTCGTAGTAGTCATCGTAGAATAAGGTGGTGCCCTCGTCGGCAGGCGGGGCGCGGGTACGGATGCAGTATTCCGCCAGTGTGGTGGGCACTTTGACCCCGTCCCGTTCTGCCTCGGCTTTGGTGGCTAAAACCTGCTTCCTGTGAACCAGGACCAAAACATGCAGTTGAGTGCAACCCTCAAAATACTAACACAAATGATGTATATTATGCATGCAAATACGTCAAAGCATGACCGCAAATGAGCGAAAGGGTTTTTTGAACCTGATGATCTCTGCATATTCGCGGTCTTTCCCCTTACTGTCCCTCCATTTGCGGTACATGACGGAGGCGTCCACGTTGGCTGGCGAGGAGGTGTTGGGTTCATTCAGAAGAGAGATAACGCTCAATAAGATCGTTCTGAAAGGGAAGCAGATATCAGCTGATTAAGTGAAACCGATTACGACCATTTGGCTTAATTATTAATCTCAAACTGTTGAGGTGAACCGAGAGGAAGAGGCATTGTGTAAAAGCTGTCAAATATCCTGCTGTAACATTCAGACAGGCTTTTGATGAAGTAGTATGTTGTACCTCACATTCTGTGTTGGGTTCCACCTCTCTGACGGCAGTTCTCCACTCTGGGGATCGTCCACTGGCGGGTGCAGGATGGAAATACATACGTCGCCATTCTGAAATTATGTCAAATAATCAATACATTTGAATACTTAATTGTGCACAATCTATTGATTTTTTTGTTTTGTTAACTCTTTCCCCACCAGAGGTTTAAATAAATAAAGTTGCCAGCCACCACCAGTGTTTTTAATAATTTTCACAATTTCAAGGCCCCCAAAATATTTATTTGTATGAATATCTGAGGATGCAATATTTTAAAAGAAAGAACAGCTTATTCCTAGCTTTAATGCATTTTTTTTATCAATACTTGAACGTGGGTAAAACACGGAAAGCTGGAAAATTCTGTCAATGGCAGGGAAAGAGTTAATAAAATCACTGAATTTGGTTTTAATTTGTATAGATTCTTAATTTTTGGAGTTCAAAAGTCTAAAAACCACAAGTCAAATTTCAGGTAGTTTAAATTTCACTCAAATTCAAATTCCACTCATTTATAAAATATATTATATTGAGTGAATAAAAAATATATTCAATTTTTTTATTATACACTGATTTTTATTGAAAAGATTTGAACCAAATTTTTAAAGTGCCATAAATAAACTTGATATGATTAGTGACCTAGAATGTTTACATTATAACCAGTCTTTGTTTTAACCTTTTCATTTAATATTTTTTTAAAGAAGATTTACAAAAAGATGTATAGATTTAAAATACCAGATTTTCAGAGTAATCTGATTTAATGTAATTTAATCACATTCAGTTTAATTTTTAAGGGGGAAAAAAATGGTCAGATGCAAAAGCAATTAGTAAGGTCCAATTAGGTAAATTCCTACAATCATTTATTTTAAATAAAAAGGTAAATATTCATAATAAGTATGACATGTTTGTGTAATAAAATGAATTGAATTCATAGAAGAGTTACTGAAAGCCAACACTGATCAGACTGTAGTTTGTTAGGGTTCGAGTATAACCTCATAGATGTTGGGATGCCACATCTTGGTGAGGAATCTGAAGGCAGGAGGCGAGTACGGGTAGTCAATGGGGAATTTGATGCGTGCCTGGAAGAAATAACACATTTATTAGGGAACAATGTAATAGCACATTGTCTTCCAACAATACGTGATGAGCTCACTCAATAGAGCAATATAACACCAACACCCAATCTCTACGGGTACTGTATAGCTTTGTCATTTTAACAGCAAAATACACCTCTATGACACATTTAATGATCTATTCAATGGCTGAGTGGTAAAAACTGCTTGGGTATATCACAAAAATATCTCATGATCCAAACCACACATCCCTTTCAAAACCAAGCACTACCCTTTGATATGTTTTCCATTCGAGAATATCTGATTTAGCTGAAAGCCTGTTACAAGTTAAGCTACCATCTGCAATGCAGCCAACAGCATATAAACTGATTTGTGGTGAAGGCTGATAATCCGTCCTAAATTTCAACAGAAGACTCCGAGCATTTCATTGCGCTGTAGAATTACACATCCTCAACATGTATAAATACTATCAGTTAAAATTGTGAGCACTACTGTAAGCAGAATTACCAAGACAAGCATGTACCATCTACACGGCAATCTTAAAAACAACTTGTAGATCCACCAGGGGTTCATGACAGTTTGTGAACTTCTTACCTAGAAGAAACCTAAGAGTTTTATGAACGGGGAAAATCAATTACCCATCAGTTCATGGACTATAATTCCAACTGTGTGGTTGGAGGCGCCATATTAAAGGTTCGCCAAGGTCTAAACTTCGATACAATTACACACTGGATCAATGACATGCATATTCATGTATATCCCAGCATAAACAAACCCTTTATACACACACAGATCCTTCACAATCTGTAGAAAGCTGAGCCTGGTGCCTTTACAATACAGAGGGTGGTGGGCACAGGCACACATGCATACGGACCACTCCGCAACCCCCACACACACACACATTTGCTGATTTGGCACGGTCAGCTGGTGTGTGCTTCAAAGGGCCAGCTCTCGGAGGGGAGACTGGGGGTTGGGAGAGCCAGCAACCAAACACACACAGTGGCACCTGTACGTATCAAGTGATACTCGATTCCTGAAACTCGAGTAGCGCAGGGCAACTTTCAAGCAAGCAAGCCTATTAAACCTCAAGTAGGGATCCGTGTAAGAAGGTAACGGTATTACGTTTCGCCAGAGGCAGCTTACAGGAGTCCTTCGCCACTGCACATGACCTGACACACACAAGAGCTCGTGACAGCAGTGTCTCTCTTTAGCTACATTATCTAACAACTAGATGAGAGGACTTAAACTTAAGGCACAGGGATGTGCAAAACTACAGATTTTTGCGTACTAGTCGTCAGTACTTGAAGCACAGTATAAATAGGCGGTTCAGATTTTTAAGATCATTGCTTGTGCAACATCGGCAGTCTATCAGATTGTATGATATATCATAGAAGACTGAGATGTACCAATCATGTTCAAAGCTCAGAGAACAACTGCGCGACAAACTTCCTGATGCTGCCAGAACTTTGTCAGAGGCTGAGATTTATTGCAAAGGTAATTAATCGGCCATCAGTGAACGTCACACTAGCTGACTAAAGATTGAACATTTTTGGCCTACAAGGGAAACTTTTCCATAAATTTAACAGCATTTTTTAAGTCAGCTTCTGTAATTTGTTGGATTAAGATGATGCATCGCATATATTAAATTTTTTTATAATAATTTACGCCAACAACGGCATTAGATTAGCAATTTGAGGGTGTACCAAAAGTCCAATATCAAGGAGTTGAGCAACTTAAAACCATGAGGTCAGAAGAAACAGAGACAGTGTTCACACACAAATTCAAACAAAGAGCAATACAATATTTTGACACGTTTAAAAATTATCGCGAACTGCGTCCGCAGTAACCATACGAATTATTTATATGCAAAATCTCCCAACCACAACAACAACAAAAAACGCAATGCGTATGCTATGCATCTGAGGCCCTGTTTACACCTGGTATTAATATGCGTTATGGTCGATCGGATCACAAGTAGATGAGGGAGACACATTCCCGTTTACACCTGGTGTTTTAATCCGTCTCTTTTGTCCACTTTCAATCCCTTCTGTCCCGATTTCTTCAAGGGGAGGGTCTATGGGCGGGTAAATGTTAGGCCTACTGTATGTTTTTTGTTCTGATCATTGTGCTTGGTACGTTTTCCGTTTTCAAATGAAACTTGGGTCTTCAGCCGACAAATTGAGATACTGTGTGGCTAGTTCGCTTCCCATAATATTTAAGCATTAGGCCAGTAGGCGGAGAGTACACTGTTTTGTGGCTGTTCGAACACATGAGTGTTTTACACTCTATGAAAGCAATCCTGTCTAATGCGTTTTCAACTACCTCTGGAAGTGAAAGTGGACAAGCTCAAAAAAATGTAGACCCTGTTTACACTTGTATTTAGAGTCATCCACTTGTGATCCGATCAATGAAAAAAACTTAATACCAGGTGTAAATGGGGCCTGATATGATGCATCTCTAAATTTATCTCCAAATACTCGAAGGCCCAGTTTACACGTACATGGTTATATTGAAAAACTGAGACATTTCCCTTCGTTTACACGCAAACAGAGAATTCGCCTCTGAAAACGATTCTTTCTAAAAACTCCGGCCAGAGAGGAGATTTTGGAAAACTTTGTTTGCACGTTTGCATGTAAACTGAGTTTTAGGCAACCGACGTCACAGTATGTGACTATTTTCGGGATTCTGATTGGCTAACATGGGCTTGAGCTTCTCGTTACACTGCCACCTACAGGTTTGGTTATACACCTCTTGACGGCATATGCATGGGTAAGGTTAAACGAACACTTTTCTAAAAACTGACAGGTGTGCATGATGTTATTTTTGAAAACGGAGAGGGGTGAAATGTCCGTTTATGAAAATAGCCGTCCTCGTGTAAACGTAGCCTAAATTCGATGGAGAGGAAGTGGTCGTTTGCATTATATGATTCCTTAATGGTTGGTATAACTGAATATCTACTGGCAAGATGAGTGTCATTCGATGTGTCACAGCTCATTGTTTTTGGAACGGTTGATTCAACAGATGTTAAACTTAGTGAACGAGCCAAATGCAGCATTTGGTTTACATGAGAAACTCATTCTGTAATACACTCATATCCGTATATTTGGTTGAAGTGAAATGCAAATGACATTATGGGCCTCTTGGAATTAAAAATACGTTTTTGCTTGAAAAATCCCTGTCTTAGAGCAATCTAAATATAAATCTCTCTCCTACAATCCCATTTGAGTAAACGAGAAGCCCATGGATACTGAGCTGGTAGAGGAAATAAACCAGGTCACTGCTGTTCTCCTTGAAAAAAAAAAAAAAAGTCCTGTACTCCTACACCTCTATCACTCTTTCTCATTTTCCATGCATAATCTCACTCCCTCCATCCCAACTGAAACATTAGAGCGGACAGGAATGGTGTCCTTGTGGGGAAAGTGTTAGACAGTCCCTGAGGGTCATGGGTAGGAAGCTGTCCTTTAATTCCCACAGCTATATGATTTGTACAAAAACCTAGAATGAGCAAAAAACAACAACAAAAGTCCAATCCAACCTGACCGTTCAGAAGGAAACATTTTAGCATTTAAACCACATGTGGTTTAAAAAATAATTTCTAGCTTCACGAATCACCTTTTCTGTAGTTTTTTCCCCCAGGAACTTTACACCTTTTGATAATCAGAAGCATATTTAATGCTAGTTCTAGTTGTAACATTATTTGTTCCTCAGACATTCCTCTTTAACAGAAAAAAGTATCAGCTGTATGCAAAGTGACCCACATTTGGTTTTCGACCACTGAAAAGGTGTACAATTTACTCATGGAGCCACTAAATCCCCATATCCGACCCCATAATATGGGAATGAACCATATAGAGCCTTAAGTGAAGATATCAAAATAAAGTTTAAAAAACAAAATCTAAAAGGATATTAAGATATCTTTAATACTTCTGAGTTACAGGCATGCAAACTTTTGGGGAAAAACATGGCGCTTTTTTTCTATTTTTGAAATGTCACTATTGCAACAAGGTTTGCTTAAATCAATAGAATTGGTTTGACTTTATTTGGATGGTCCCTTTAACACATTCTGTTGACGAAGTAACTTTGCACCTACATGTCTACTAACTCTCATTAGAGTGTCAGTAGACTGGTAGGGTTAGAATAAGTTGACAGTTGCAAAGTTACTTACAGTCAGTAGAATGTCTGTTAAGGATCATCACAATAAAGAGTTAGCAGATATTAAGCAGACAGTCTACTAAATACTCAGAGTTAGTTGACATGTAGTTGCAAAGTTACTTAGTCAACATAATGTTCAAAGAGGACCATCAAAATGAAGTGTTGCCATAGAATTGAAAATAAAATAATGATGCTGCCATCTCTCTAAAGTCATTTTCGCCCACCTTTTATCACGGCTGATACTTTTTCCTTTTAAAGAGGAATATCTGAACAACAAATAATGTTGAAACTGAAAATGCATCTTTTTTTTTTCTATAAAAAAATTATACCTGTCTTAGTGCCATAAACATTTCCCCCACAAAGTTGGCGTGCCTTTAACTAAATGTATTAAAGATATCTTAATATCTTTATAGATTCTAATTCTGAATTAACTTTTCTTTTAGAATCTTCATTAAGGCCCTATGTGGTTTAATCCCAGGGATATTAATGCAACGTGTAGTTAATGATACTGCGTATTTGAACTCTTGGAAGCTTCAGAAGCTGTTAAAATGAACAAATCCCTTCTTCCAAATATCCCTGAAAATGAATCAAACAGATTCTTATAAATACTCTTTGAAAGGCATTTATGCCTCAGAGAGGTATGTGTTCTATACAATTATTTTGATAGAGGGAAACAAAATACATTTCTAGTTTCAACATTGCTTCTTCAGACATTGCCCTTTAAAAATACAATAAATATCAGTTGTGTGTGCAAAGGGAACCACGTTTGGTTTTTAAATGGGTAAAATACAACAAATTTAACATGAAGCTGCACTGAGATCCCCATATCGATGGGACTGAACTATACAAGGCCTTGAAAATGAATGGAAAAGAAAAAAAAATTAAGAAAATATAAGAATGAGAATCTAGAAGGATATTAAGATATCTTGAATACTTTTAGAGATACAGGCATGCACACTTTGGAAAAACAATGTTCGTGGCACCCAGACAGGTATTTTCTATGCAATTGTGTTGATAGATACATTTCTAGTTTCAACTTCTTTCTTAAGATATTTCTCTTTAAAAGAATAAAGCATCAGCTGTATGAAAAAGTGAGCCACATTTGGGTTGACCAATGCAAAAAATGACAATGTACCAATTTACTCATGGAGCCGCATTAAGATCTCCATATCTCTAGGATTGAACCATGAAGGTTCTTTGAAATGTAAACACCATTAAGTACCAGAAAATAAAAGGATATTACAAGATCTTTAATACTTCTTGAGTTACAGGCATGCAATCTTGAGAAAAAAGGTGCTTTCCCCATTCCCCCCGAAAGCGAAGGGGAGATTACTCGCGACTGCCGGCAGATTTGAAATAATGCGGTCACCGTAGGAGTTAAAACGCCCTCAGAATGGGAGGGGCTAGAAAGTAATATTCAGTTGGTAGTCATATACAATTTCACCACTAGATGGGAGAAAATCCTACACAAGTGTAGCTTTAACAAAATCTAAAATTTCAAAATCAATTCGGTTGACATGGAATGAATGACCCTAGAACACATTATATGACGTGTACAAAAACCTTAATTCACTATTGAAGTAAGCATGAGTAAGGCTAAGTAAAATCTGATCTGACCATTCAAGCACACATCTTGAGAGAGTTAAATTGAGTTGTTATTATGGGCTGACTCACTCCAAACACCTTCCAGGCACAAAATGAAGCCAGAACAGGCACAGTTAGAGCTTCAGTCTCTCATTTGTGTGACACTCCGTCAGGCTGGCGAGGGGAGCGGGTAACATGACTCGAGTCAAGCCCAGCTCACATCACCTGCCAAAGGGCCTGGGCGTGTGCATGCTTCACTGGAGCTCAGGAGCCAAGCCTGCTACCTGTCAGCTAAGAGCCACGTGTAAGAACTTGAAGCCTGCTTAAAGGGATGCCACTCATGAGAACTTAATGACTACGCCAAATCTCTCTTAGCTGGAAAAAGGAAGACAGATTCAGAGTGACGTTAGGGTTGGACGGCATGACCAAAATCTGATGAACACGAAAGGAGTCATTTTATAATTTACAGGAACGATTTATCTTCCGATTAACATCACATTTTTGTCAGAAACTCATAAAAGGTTTAATATAGCCTAATTTTATTAACGGATTGTTCCGATTCAATTCTGAATGGATGAGCAGTGTTCGT
Source organism: Phoxinus phoxinus (assembly GCF_949152265.1). Lineage (NCBI taxonomy): Eukaryota > Metazoa > Chordata > Actinopteri > Cypriniformes > Leuciscidae > Phoxinus > Phoxinus phoxinus. Next base: position 14,353,268 of record NC_136895.1, on the reverse strand, counting down.
AGCCACTGTAAATTGACTACAAAACGCACACCTGTGACGGTAAATTAATTATATGGTAATACATTAAAATAAAAGTTTGTTAATATAATGAAATACACTTGACGTAAAATAGATAGTTGTTTAAAACTAATTTTCAATTTATGTCTGTTGTCACTGAGACAGAGCGACAGACAGAGCGACAGACAGACAGACAGACAGAGCGACAGACAGACAGAGCGAAGATTAAGCAATAGATAGACAGACAAAAAGATAAATAGATAGACAAAAAGAGAGCGACAGATAGATAAATAGATACAACGACAGACAGGCATATAGGCCTAGATAAAGACAGATAAATTAATAGACAGACAGATAGACAGAACAACAGATAGATAGACAGAGGCAAGATAGACAGACACATACATAAAGCAAAAGAGACAGACAGACAAATAGATTGAACAACTGAGTGTGATAGGTAGATTTTCACATTACTCCTGAACTTCTGTAACAAGCCGATAATTCTCTCATTATGGCTGAAAATAAATGAAGAATTACATTTTATACAATTTTGTCTTATATAAGTATTATATAAAACAAAAAAATAAAAGCTACAAGTTTAGTTTAATTCTTCCTGTATAAATGCTACAAGTGAAATTGCACCACAACACGGACATTAGTTTTTAGATTTCCACATACGTACATATAATTATAATATGGTTTTGTTGTGAACAATCAAAATGTCAAAAAACAGAATAAAGGTCCATTTCAACAAAGAAAAACAAATGCAGAAGGGAAACCTGTCTGTTTCTGATGGGGTAGTAGAGTACAGGAAGTCATGGTTACTCATCTCTTCCTGTTGGAAGAGACTCTGAGAGGGTCCCAGGGCTGACCTCTTCCTTCCTCCACGACAACAAACACACACCGTTTTCCACATCAATGCAGGACAACAACAGGACTGAACCAAAGACTTTGACTGAACTGAATGTTCACAGCTATGAATCGTCTCTAAAGTTTAGACAACATGAAAAGGAGACTAAACTGGCATAATACAATACATTCGTTTCTGGTTCAAACCAGGTTGTAGCCAATGTGCCCAGCCGGTCGGTGGCCACTTGCCGACTATATGGGGAGGCTGCAGACCTGGAGCCGGTAGATATAGGACCCAAACAGTTTTACGCCCCTGGCAGTTTTACGCCCCTGTTGTTCCTGATGCGTCCAGTAGGGAGATATACTGCGAAATAACATCATTAAATCGACGCTTACACATTAATAACCCGTCCATAGACTTGACAATTTTGTGTTTTTTGTTCATTTAAATATAAACGCTGCAGTGTAGATCTGCACGGATTAAAATAGAAAAATAGATGCAGATATTCAGTCGGTGTTCACTCTCTTCACTCAGCCTACAGAAGACTTTTGTTTTTGTGAATTGAAAAATTAAAAATACACATAGTTGGATCAACTGCGTGTTATGACAAGTAATGATATGACCTACTGCAGTTATAGGCCTATTCACTGTATGTTTTTATATGGAGACTAAGTGAAATATGTTGTTGTGAATTTATATAAAGTTACATTAACCATATTTAGACCATTAAACATACAGTACCGTGTAATCATATGGATCCTCGATTTAATATCTGCTGTACTATTCTCTATTGGTCGTCATACAGCTACAAAACAGTGTCCTACATACGTGGTAAGAAATTTAAGCCAGATCGTCCTGAACTTTTTGGTAAATTCTGGGCAAGTTTCATATGCATAAAGACAGAACCATCCAATGGCAAAACCTTTAAACTCAAAGGTTTCTAAAACAAATAATATCCTTGAATCTGTTGTAAAGAACCTTTAATTTTTTTATTGACAAAATGTAATATTGTATTGATTTGTGTAGCCTAATTCAATCTCTTTTGATGTCCGTATACCCCCCTTGTTTTTTTTTTTTTTTTTTTTTTTTTTTTTCCCTCTTCTCACTGTTAATGTCTGTATCCTTTCATTTGCAATACAAAATAAATTAATTAATTAATTTAAAAAAAGATTAAAATATACCTCAATTCATGTCGCTGTACAGTCTCCCCCTACTGGACGCATCAGGAACAACAGGGGCGTAAAACTGCCAGGGGCGTAAAACTGTTTGGGTCCTATATCTACCGGCTCCAGGTCTGCAGCCTCCCCATACTCCTTGCCGATGGCATGTGGAGGCGTGTGTGTGTGTGTGTGTGTGTGGAGGATGGTTGGCCGGCCAGCATGCAAGCCAACGACACAGGCATAGCTATGAAGCCGGGCTAAATATAACACCACCATTGTTGTAGTCTGCCAGATAGACTTTGCTTGGACACAGCAGAAGGTATTTAGCATAGGTTACATTACAGAGTAGCCTATATCCATCTAATATGTTACAGTATTTCAGGTTAATGCATTGGATTATCTTCGTAAATAATTTGACTACATGTATGCGTCATGAAAGCTGTAAACAGATGAAGCAATAAATATGACTGATGTTTTCCTGTTGACAGAAAATGTTCAACATGTAGAACAACTCTGTCCTACATCTCCAAAAATGAAGCAATAGATTGTGTAATTTAGGGTGATAGGTTGACTGAAAAAAAGATAGTCAATGTCCATCTTGAGGAAACGTTGTTGTGGTTTATGATCTTTGAAATAAGCCTATACGTTGAACTTTAACCAAGTAAATCACATTGAGAGAACTTTACAACGTTCAGTCAATGTTCCAGACAGAGAGCAGCTGAGTGTAAAAAAGTAACACTATAGAAACAAGAGCAAATGTTGGACGAATGGAACGTTGGCGTTTAGAAAAGTAGAACGCCGAACCGCTGTTTTAAAGTGACAGTACAACGGAAAATGAAAATTCTATTATCACCCACATGTCGTTCAAAATCGTTCTTTCTTCCACGGAACACAAAAGGATACATAGGCAGAATAACAATGACAGCCTCAGTCACATATTTCCTAATACATTTCATGTAGCGTTCCATGGAAGAAAGAAAGTCAAACAGGTTTGGAACAACAGAACGTCACTTCTTTTAAAAAAAGAAAAAAGAATGGGGCAAAGAAACACGCACAACGTTTACATCAGATGTCATATAACAGTTACAATGGTAATAAAACAAAGAGTCACTCACCCTCAACAATGACATTTATACATCATGAAAAACAATTACTCTATATAAAACTAATCAATTAACAAAATATAAGACATAGTCAGCCGTCACTCACCTTAAAATACCCCCCTTCATAGTGCGTGTTGGGGGGTCCAAAAATCGCGACTTCCCAGTTGTACAAGTCCGACTCATCGACTAAAGTTATTTTAAAGCCTTCAACCGGCTCGTCCTGGAGACTTTTTAGCTCCAGCATTAAAGCCTTTTGGGAACTCGCAACATGGTGGTGTCTATGCTGAGCCATATTCCAAAAACAAACGATCAGGCATCCAAAACAACCCCGCAAACAAGTTTGATTCGTCCGTTTCACAAACGCGCCGCTAGGTCAGTGGCAGTACACGCTGAAGTCGAGCGAACAAACGCGAGATAAATCACTCGATGACAATTTTCGCTTAGCGAGTACCAGCCCCAGCGGATTTGCTGTTCGCGTCGGGCATTTGAAGTCCTACGTTAAGCACCTGCCGTCGATATTAAACGTGTTAAACTAATCAAGCGTTCCGCCAGTAAACAAACATGCAATGCGGGGCAGCTTGTTCGAGGAGTCTCGCTCCCTCCCCCAGCAGCGTCACGCGAGAGGCGAGACACGGTGCCACCAGTAGACCACGTCCCTCCTAATATCCTCCTGCAACCAATGGAGGGCATGCTGAGTAGCTTAACCCTACGAGTAAAACACAACGGAAGGGATATATCTTAACAATGCTTAAATATACTACTACATTATCAATAGTATATGGCAAATATTAACAACACGTTGAAAAAAAAATCCCCATACTGAGGTAATTTGTCACAATGTAACTTCCATTGGACAGCCTTTTTAGAAATATAGCAAAACAATTATGAAACACGTCTATATATCTATTAGACCAAACATCAAACTAATATGCTTAGTGTTAATGTTTACATGCATAAGTATTCTAACGTTGTTCAGATGCTAAATATTAAAACTTGAGGGGAAAAAAACATTGTTCTCACACACGATTAGAAACAGGAAACATCTGTAGTTGTTCAAACAGAGGCAAACATTTGGTCTACATGTATGAATTTATTTGTACACACATTAAACTATAATAGCATCCTTCTCAAACTCTCGGGTGGACATCTCAAGAATGTAGCTTGCACATTATTGGTCATTCTTTTAGCTCATTTATTCATCTTAAAACATTATATTACATCATACAGTCGGAAAATACATATGAAGGAGTTGGACAGTACCTTCAAACGAAGAGCAATGAGAGTATATTGAATGAAAAGCCAAATCCAGCCATATCTGCACTATAACTTGCCAGAGGGAAACCCTTATTAGATTAGCTGGGCCACTTCACTTGAATCACATTTAACAGCTAAGTATCTATATGGACCCCCTAAATCCCCCCAAACCCCCTCTATTGAGATATATATAATATCATATATATATAATTTAATGCAAAATGCAATTTTTTAAAAACATTCCAAGACGTCTTTTGAAGTTTATGTACTCGTAACAAATAAAAATACATTTTACCATCAAAAGGTGTAATATGGCGAAGCCAACTTTTACGTAAAAAAAACAAACTAAAATATAATTGTGACAATCAAGGAATGATAGGGGGAATTTTCTATGCAAGTGTTCATGTATTAGTCAAAACCAGAAAAGTAGGCAAAAAGTTTTACATTCCTACCCATGCAAGTTATACATTTCAATGTGACTTAATGTGTTAAGTCGCTTTTATCCACGTCAGACGATTCAGTCTTTTCATGGCCTGGAAACATCTAGAGCTGTTGTTTTTCCAGAAACGTTCTATTCAAGTCACTTCTTGTTGATGAACTGGCGCTTACATTGGAAAACACTTGCAAGGTACTCTCAGGATGACCTCTCGTGAGCAGATAACCACTACTTGCGTCCTTACAACTGAGCGCTACAGCGTGCTGGATCAGACAGTTAAACACAGGAATTACTTACAGCATGTGCCGGAATTAGTCAGTACAAGTTCATTAGTGTGGGGGGGAAAAAGGCATTTAAGAGCATATATAAAATAAAATAAAAGTGATTCATTGTAATCCGCAAATGTACAAGACGGCAGTTCTAAGAGCTGAAGAACACATGTAGAAGCATGAGTTCGGATGATGTGGATGTGATGACAGGAAGTGCACATTTAAGTCTTCAGGCTCCCTTATATTCTTAGGTTTTAGAAACAAGGGATGACTTTGATATAATACTGTCCAGAAACATGAGACACTGTCAATGTGTTAAATGGCATGTTTGAGGTTAAAACCTTTAAAGATTAGCGCTATCAGAAAAATATTTCAAAGCGTACTTCAGTTCGTAACAAAACAAAGTACACGTACACGCTCTTACAGTGGAAGTCAATGGGGAAAGTGTACAGTTATAATTGCTCTATAGACTTCCATTGAGGAAGTGCATTTTTTTTCACAAACTGAAGCACAAATCAAAATGGTAAACAAGCAACTTGGGAGATTTCATCCTGATGAAGACCATTAACCGGAACACGGATTTGAGAGATATGAAATTGTTCATTTCACCACTTCTATGACCCGCCATTATCCTGAGCAAAGGGTTGTAAGTGTGCAGTTTTGTTAATTATATGCTATTGTAGTTAGCGATGTAGTTTTACCCGTCAACATTAGGACTCAAATAGTAGTGGGCCATCACATGATATCGTGGTTGAATGCAACCCTGCGTTATAAGTCCTAACGAAACGTACAACTGCACTTGAGAGGCTCGGAGTGACATTAGTGCTCAGAGGCAGTTTAAGTTGGAGATGTGGGTCTTAAACCAGTCCTGCTAGCCTCCGAAAAGAGCAACATGAACCTGGTAGGGAACAGACACGCTGATGTTTAATGCAGAGAAAGGCGCTGATGGAGTTCAGGACAGAAAACAAACTCGGCAAACAACACAACGCAAAACACTTAAAAAAAAAAAAAGAAAGAAAAAGCACACAACTCAAGCATCGACAACGAAGAAATCCAGTTCTCAATCAAGATGAATGTCATGGACCATTAAGACAATGGAAAGAGCGTCAGAGAGACGAAGGATGCAGGATGAAGAGTGAGATTCAGATGCACGTCGAGGAGGGGAAACAAAGGCAAGAGACGGTCTTAAAAGAAGAACAGAGAACGACCGATTCCAATAAATACAAAGGTTCAGAGGAGGGACACGAGTCTCAGAGCAAGGGTATATGATTCTGAGCGTGTGGGGGTTCAGGGGGGGTGTTACTGGGCCGTGAGGGGGGGGTCACAATCAGCATTTCGAGAAGGTCTGCTTGATTTCGTCCAGCACATTCCCCAGCAGCGATGGCTCGTCGCACTTGGCGTCGATGGAGACGGTCTGATCGGACTGGAAGAGAGAGAGAGAGAGAGAGAGAGAGATGAGAGGTTAGCAGGAACAAAGGAGCAAATGCATCAATTTTAAGTACTAAAAGAATCGTTTGGTGGAATCAGAATCGTTACGATTCAATTCCTTGGGATCTGTATCCCTTGGATTCATCTGAGGCGCACTCACGGTTTTGACCAGCAAACAGACGTGGTGACCCTGGATCGACCTGCTGTACATGGAGGCGCAGGAGTCAATCCTCTCCACAACTGTGAAAACAGGAAATAAGAGCACAAAAGATTTAAGGGTTTTCACATTATTAAACGCACAACAGGCTTCTTTGTGAAGTCAGCGCACCAGAGAAGTGATGGTGGAAGCAGATCCTGGCCAGCAGGTGGTGGAAGGGCATGTTGACCCCTTCTAGCCGTAGAGAGCTGCCCTTCAGGTCGCCCGACTCCAGCAGCTTAGCGTATGCGTCACTGACAAACACAAGACACAAACGTTCAGCTACATGAAATCACTCAGGGCTGCGTTTCTCAAAAGCATCGTGAGCCAAGTTGATCGTAGAGACCATTGGGGGCAATTACTCTACGATCTTCTTTACGATCTACTTAGGCGTACAATGCTTTTGAGAAACGCAGCCCAGTTCAGTAAAGGTCCTTGCACACTGAGTCCGAATTTTTCGCACGTAAAAACAACAACAACAACCTCACGTTGTGTCAATCACATTTGCACATTGCCTCCGAAACTTTCGTCCGTCATAAAAAAAATCGGATCGGGTTGAGTTTTCTGCGTTTTTCACATCCATAGCAAGCATTTTGACAATTCAGAGCCACCGTGTGACAACTGGACCTTAAGACTACTTTTATTTAGTTTTAACAGCCCTAATATAAATAATATACAAAAATGATGCTGTATTATAGCGGTGTGACGAGATCTCACATTACCTCCACTGTCGTTTTGCTGTTTTTATTAAAATAAAAACCATTGTAAACGGCTGCTCTGCTCATCCAGCACGAGTTGCCGCTCCCTATACACACGCGATCACGAATTTGAAAATAAAGTACAACGTGAGGTCCATGATGCGTGCAAATTAGGCTGCATACAATAATAGCCCATCTCCCAATATCAAACCTATCTCTAGACTGTGCAGTTGTGGCTCTGGTCTCAGTTTTGGTCTGCTCTTGAATTCTGAGAGAGTACTTTGATTATGGTAGCACTTGCACTAATTGTTTGCACTTAATAAGACAAAAAAAAAAACTTATTTATTTTTGTTAGTTATACTGTTTTTATTTATATGTTCAATTTGTGGAAATTAGTTCAATTATGAGGTCACACAGCCTCAATCAGAAGTTCTGGAAGCTCATAATTCATGTACAGTAAGGTCTGAAGAGACCCGTGTGAAATCACACAGGAGAAAAGCCAGTCAGTTGAGTTTGTGGCAAAACCTTTTACAGTGCTTGTATATTGTTGTCTTTCAATGCATTAATAATGCACTTGGTTCTACTCAAAAGTAGAACTGAAATTACATTCAAGTTCATTTTATTTATATAGCACATTTTATAACAGCCACCGACTGACCAAAGTGCTTTACAGAACTACAAAAATTAAAAGGCAATAATACCATGCGTAACAGCAAAACAACATAAGTACATCAAGCTAAGAACAGCCTTAAACAGGAGTCGCAAAACAGTGTCAGACTCATCAATAATAAGCAGAAATGGCAGTATCAGACTTAGATAATTCATTACAAGATTATTAGTTAAAACGTTTCAAAACGCACCTGCAGACTATTTTTCCTGTCAAGAAATTTGTCATTGAGGATTTCTATAAAATATGGTGCAAAAATCTCGTTTTCGTGAACCCAATCCCGTGTCTCGTGAGATAAGAGTCTCGTCAACACCCCTACTCATATATATATATATGTGTGTGTGTGTATATATATATATATATTACATATAATCTGGGCACTCCATATGTGTATATATAGTGCTGTATTTAAGGTAAGGTGTTCCTCACCTGTAGCAGGGAGTGGTGATCAGGTATGACGTGCATGTAAAGTGCAGTTTGAAGTCCAGTTTCTCGTGAGTGGAGGATTCTTCAGACTATGCCAGAAAACAATCAATGCGCACATGAACAATACTAACAACTCAGACTAGAACCGTATGGAAATGTGTATATTTTCATGTGTGTAGTGGCGTTTCTTACCTTAACTATAAAGGTGAGGGTTCCCTTTAGTTTCTGAGGCATGACGATACTCTGCACTGAGAAAACGAAGCGTGCCTCGTTTGAAACCCCTGGAAAAAGACCAAATGTATGAGTGAAATCTGCCTTGTCAATGGCACTTTTTAGGAGTATCGCTCTTCTGACCTGGTGGCAGTTGGAAGGGGACGGTGAGGCCATCGTGAGGTCCGGCTCCGTCCGGTCGCTGCAGTTTGGAGTTGAGGGAATCCAGCACATTGAACTCCATTGACTTGAGGAAGCTGTCGCTCTTGTTCTCAAAGATGACCGACACCACAACTTTGCTCTCATCCTGATGGTTGCCCTGGATATCGTACACCTGCAAAAAAGGGAAGATTTATTGGTAGGAAACGATAAATGAGGCCAAAACACGCAGATCATGCCAGCACACCCAACACTTGGATCTCAGCGGTTAAATAAGGACAGAAGAAATGGAGGAGTATAACAAGCCCAAAAATATGATCAAAAGAGTTAAATGTCTTGGGTATCATCACCTAAAACAAGGGAACATTTAACAACTTGATGCTTCAAGTCCGAGCTCAAAGGCGATTGCACAGTCTTACACCACTCAACAGACTTTAGTCACAGTAGACGCCATATTTCATTTGACAAAAGAAAACAAGGTAGTGAGGGATATGGTAATTATACAATTATATTTGTTATAAATTAAACATTTGTATAAGATATATATATATATATATATAACAAATATATATAAATAACAAACAATATATCATAATCCATATACTAAATTATATAAAATATACATATTAGTGCTGCCAAATCTATTATTGCATCAAACATTTGTCTGTGTGTGTCTGTGTAATATATATCTATATATATATATATATATATATATATATATATGTAAGGGATAATGTAGAGCGAGGCAGTTTTTATAGCGAATACAACCCCGACAGGCTGATTAGGGCCCCGACGCGAAGCGGAGTTGAAAAACTTTTAACTTTATTGATTTAAAAACGATTGTATTGCTTCCGCTAAAGAACACCGTGTCCATGGCAACGCTCTGTTTTTCATGGCAACGGTGTGTTATCAAGAGCGAGTAATAAATGTAATAAATATATTTATTACATGGCTTAGTTAAATTTGAATGTAGAATGCAGTCTGTTATTTCTTGATAATGTGTGATAATGTTATATATGTGTGTGTGTGTGTGTGTATTTGTATGTATATACACTACATATTCTCAAACTTTCATGTTAGATGCGATTATTGGCAAATGAATTGACATCAATCTGACAGCACTAAATTATACAAAATATTAAATACAGTAGTCAACATTTCAAGTGGATCAAACCCTTTCATTAAAGTTATACATGAATTTTGAACAACATCCATTCTCAACTTAGGACAACTTTGATTAACTTTTTTGATCCACTTCAAATGTTACTACTGTATAAAACTAATACATATAAAATAAAATAAAAATTATATATATATATATATATATACACAAAATAGAGCGCATCTATATAAAAATATATAAACGTGTATACATCTATATATATATGAATGTGTGTGTATGTATATGTAAACACACAATTATATATTTACAAACTTTTATGTTTGACACGATTAAATCAATTTGACAGCACTAATTTAGATATATATATACAAAATGTATAATTCACAAACATCAGTCTGACATGGTCTGGCCTCTTAACCTCTGTTTTTGTTTGTATATGGTGTCTATTGCGCCTAAAGTCTGCATCACAGCAAGTTAGTAGCAATAACCGTAGTTCTGTTTCTATGGTTACCTGTTCAGCATCATCCTTCATCTTTAAACATGCATGCAGAGACACATGGGACAATACATCATTCATAGACTAGAGACCGGAATCACTTAAAGCAATGAGTCACTTTAATAAAAACATCAGTCGTGTCTCAGGATCATTGGATCTCGATTACAGCTAGAGCTTCACGCTGGTGCAGGGAACACAAATAGATTGAGTCACCTCCAAATCACACTCACCATCTTGATGTAGGAGTTCTCGGCCAGCAGAGAGTAGTTGGACATGGGCTGAAACGAGATGGTGCTTGGATAAGTACAAGATAAAGTGCATTACAAAGCATTTAATGACACAGAAACAGTGAGGCGTTCTCTGATTGGCTAGCTGGATGGATACTGACTGGCAGAGGCTCCTCGTCCTCCACGGTGCCGTTTTGCACCGAGTCCTCCCCGCCGCCGTCACTGTGATGGCGATGATGGTGGTGGTGGTGGTGTCGCTTCTTCTTTTTCTTCTCCTTCTCCTCCTTTTCTTTCTTCTGCTTCTTCTTCTTGTGTTTAGATGATTTCTAAACAGGAAACCAGGAAACCAATAAACAAACGGAAGACAAAGGAACATGTCATGTGACCTGTTCATCCCATTAAGCATTGCAAATGACTAAATTGATTTAGCAAATGACAGCACAATGTAAAACAAATGATAATAAATCAATGATTTTAAACATAAAATACAATTATATTTCAAGTCTACTGCAAAATTGTCAAATATAAGTCACAATGTATTATGGGAATTCCATCCATCCATGTATACATGCGTGTGCGTAATATATATATATATAATTTATTTAATGTTTAATTTACAGTCTATCATGTTTATTATATAAATATTGTTTTTATGTAAAGGTTTACATTATTTAATGTTTAAATTAAATAATGTCAACCATGATTATTTATAAAAAAAATAAAAAATAAAACAGAAAACAGCACTGACGGTGGAACAAACAGAAAACAACTTGTACAAAAAACTTGCGACATTATGCTGTGTGATAAAACTCCACATTTTAGAGTGGCCTTTTATTGTGGCCAGCCTAAGGCACACCTGTGCAATAATCAGTATGTTGATATACCATACCTGTGAGGTGGATGGATTATCTCAGCAAAGGAGAAGTGCTCACTAACACAGATTTAGACAGCTTTGTGAACAATATTTGAGAGAAATAGGCCTTTTGTGTACATAGAAAAAGTCTTAGATCTTTGAGTTCAGCTCATGAAAAATGGGGGCAAAAACAAAAGTGTTGCGTTTATAATTTTGTTCAGTGTATTTATCGTATTTAAACATTTGTGTAAGACCCACCGTGTCCTCTGGTTCTGTGTCTTTAGGCTCATCAGGCTCAGAGTCGGCAGCGGCCGCAGAGCTCGTGTCGACAGCAGCAGCAGAAGAGGGTGCCGTCACCTCCTGTAAACAAACATCCATTAAAATGTGTTAACATTCATTAAAAACTTGAACAAAAAACCTTCCACAAAGACTGAAGAATGATCATCTAAACTATGAATCATGCAGAATTAACAATATCATGATTAAGAAGGGAAAGAAAGTTGATTTGATGAAGTTGGATCGTCACAGTGGGAGAAAATGGTGAAAAAGTGATGAACCTGCAGTGAGAAAGTGATGCTTTTGTTTTTCGCTTTTAAAGTCAACACTGTTTGCATTAGGAGGTACCGAACTATGATGTTTGTGCAGGTTACAAAAAAAATAAAAATGACAAAGTCCATTCTGTCTCAGGTGACCTTCATTTGATGCATGGGGCAAATACTTGTGGATGTGAGCTGCTTGACTGGAACCGCAAGAACTGTCAAGAATCCTGACTGTTTATGATGATACAGACACGATCATACAGGAGAAGTTTCCCACACCAGTCATTAAGACACATTTACACCTCTACACGTGCACACATGCATCCCAAACTAAAACAAGCATATGCAAACAGACAGAAATGTGCGAGACCTGTGAAAAGCAGCGAAAAGAGACACGGGAGAGAGACCAAGAGAAGTCAAGAAACGAGAGAGTCCAGAGGGAAAATACAGAACAGACGCTCATTAACAACACGACAGACTGACAGCGGTATGAGCAGAGGGGGAGGAGAGAGCGTGAGGGACCGGACCTGGGCGGCGGGGGGAACAGGAGCGCTAGAGAGCCAGAAATCCAGATCCGAGGCCTACAACAGAAAAGGCAGGGTGGGGAAAATGAGTCCAATCCGGTTTGACTCCAACAGAACCCCAAACAAACGCTCAGACAACCTCAGAAAACAAAGCATATATTCCATCACCATGTTTGTTATGGACACGTCAATATTTATGTTCACTTTACGTATCAAATGTAGATTTTTTTTTTAATATGAATTATATTACTGTTAGTACCATTCAATTCATTTATGAATTTAGAATTGTATTAAGCAAAATGTAGACATAATTTGTTTTCATTCAGGCAAAAATATTTTGATTTGCACTGCCCTCCCTTTTGATAGTAATTTTCATAGTGATTCATAGACATGATTATAACTAAAATGAACAATCAATTCATTGTTAAGGTCAATACTGCAAAATATACATGAAAGAAACCTAATAATATTAATAATAGTTTCTTTATAAGACAATTAAAATTAGGTACAAACCAATATGAAAATTGACAGATACCAATAATTATTTTATTTGAAAGCAGATAACCGATAAATCTATAATAACCAAATTTTTATATAATTTTTGAGAGCCTTACAAAGGCTTTTGATTACAAAAACAAAAGTCTCACAAAATCCATGTCACAAGCACACACTTATAATGATCTTCTCATTATAATTTTATGTCACTTGTATTACAGACTTGCACTGCTCATGTTGCACTAAACTGTATTTTCATTTTTTTAAGTGATAACAATCATATTTCAAGCAATTCAAAACAATCATGGCGAACATTGCATCTCATCTGAACGAAATAATTGATTATTTATCGACTTTAATATATTTACTGCCAAATTTTCTTATCGGGCTGATAATGATTACATTAAAAATGAACATATCAGCCGATACCGATATATCGTGTATCCTTTAGTGAATATTTTAATCCCAAAAATTACATGCTGCCTTTATGTTGTGTTGCTCATTGCAGGCAACACAATTCATACAGTGCAACCAGTGTTACAAACAAAGGAAATGGGTAGAAAAAAATGTGATTTGAATTAATCAAACAAAATAAATAAATACATACTAAAACCATAAAAATAAACCAAAGCACAAACAAGATCCAAACCAAAAAATAAATAAATACAATTTAAAAAGTATAACTTATACAAACAGATATTTTCTTATCTATTTATATCTAATAATAACAACCACAAATTAAAAAAAATATATAGATATGACATTCTACCAAAAAAACAAAACATAAAATAAAAATAAATGTTTTCAACTTTGGACTACAGTTAAATAATAACATGTATGGGTAAAGAGAATAATACATCACTACATTTTAGGTGCGGATACCTGCATGTTCTCATGCGTTTGTGCTCAAATAAATTGAGTTGATATAAATAAGCTTGCTTGATTGAATTAACAATAAAAATTAATTGTCCAGTAATCATTAACAGGTTAAAGGGCAGTATAGACTGCAGGTGGCCAATAAAACAAATGCATTTTCATGCGTTTTGTCTTTATATAGAAATGATGACTCTTCTGGCGGCCCAATTTAAGTCTCAACAAAGTAATGGAATATTTCAAAGCGGTTTAAATAAAGCAAATACTGAAAGTTAGTGATGAGGAGGGTATAAGACAAGCTTTTGTATCATAATGCTTAACCATTCATTCAAAAACAATCATACCTCAGCAGATGTGGGCGGGGCTGCCATCTCTTTAGTGTCCTCTGATTGGACGGCCTCCTCTGGCTGGGACTCCATAAGCTCCTCCTCCACTTCTTTGTGTTTCTTCTTTTTCTTCTTTTCCTCTTTGCTCCTCTACATCATCAAAATCATAAGAATATTTATGAAACTAATGTTATACAGCACTCGTATTGCTGAAATGCACTATCTGCGTTTAAGCCCTCAGAACATCTCACCTTCCTGTCCTTCTCCTTGTCTTTCTTCTTCTCTTTCTTCTCCTTACTGCTCTTCTTCTTGGACTCCTGTGGGACGCTCTCGTTCTCTCGGTCCTCTGCGGGGCTCTTCAGCACCTCTGGACGGTGGGTCCTCACGGGAAGCTTCTCGCTGTCTGCAAGCGGCCTGGAAAGAATAAGAGAAAAAGAGATTAGATGGACAGAAAGAAAAGGAGACAGTGAGCGAGAGCGATAAGAGGGACAGTCACATGGAAGCTAGGAAAGACTTCAGCTTATTCGATATAAGGGTCAAAAGTCTAAAGGCCTGTTTGCAACAAGTCTGATGTGACAGCGCCACAAAAAAGTATATTTCTTCAACTAACAACTTAGGCTGCACCAAAACAATCCACACCATTTTTCTAACAACAACCAGTGTTGAGAATATTGGTCTAATGTTAAAAAAAATCACTACTGTAACTGAATTTCTACACAAATATGAACAAAAAATGGTTTTAGTGTGCAAAGACAAAATAAATTAGGTCAGTCAAAACACTCCCAAATTCAAAATTATTAGTTGATTGAATTGGTAAAAAAAAAAAAAAGAAAAGTTACATACTAAAACCATAAAAACAAACAAATAAAAAACGAAAATAACAGAAAACTGACCTAGTTTTCAAACAACACAAAAGACAAATAATTGAAGTTGTAATATTTTTGACTGTGAATGGGTTTGCTTTGCTTCGTTTAAAATCATGGTGCATTTGTTTTGAGTCAGATTTTCAGGTTTGGTGTAAAGAGGCCATTAAAGCAGGATTCATTTTCATTTACAATAAAGCTAAAAACAGGAGAGGTTTAAAACCTGCGCTCAAGTTTCAAGAGAAAAATTGAAGCCAGGCAAGGCTGTCAACGCTGGCATGTACTTGCTCTACCTTTCAAAAGTTTGGAGTTCATTTTATTTTTTTGGTTGTTTTTTAAGAATTAATACTTTTATTCAGCAAGGATGCATCAGTATCAGTAAATATGTTGTTCTTTTGAACTTTCTATTCATCAAAGAACTGAAAAAATTTGTCATGTTTATCATACAAAAATATATGAAGCACAATGGTTTTCAACATTGATAAAAAAAAAAAAAAAAAAAAAATTGAGAAGCAAATTAAACTGATTTCTGAAATGTCATGTGACCCTGCAAACTGCAGTAATGGCTGCTTAAATGAGCTTCGCATCACAGGAATAAATTGTATTCAAATAGAAAACAGTATTCACAATATTAATGTTTTTTTAAATCAAATAAATGCAGCCTTGGTGAGCAGAAATCTTACTGACCCCAAACTTTTGAAATGGAAGTGTACAAGTTATAGCATTTTGACCACAGCCAAAACCCAACTAGCAGGCGAGCTGATCAGTCATGCACGACGCATTCTTAATAAACATTAACACTCCAGCAGTGACGTACTGCGATTGCCAGGGGAAAAGGAGCAACGGGTGTTGGTAGTTGGGCTGTGGACTCCATTGGGTCATGTGACCACAGGAAGAACTCACCTTGAGCTAGCACCAGATAGCAGACTTTCAGGAGGGCAGATGCGTGCGTGCATGAGGGAGAGAGAGATAGAGAGAGCAGCGTGTGTGAGGGTGTGGAGAAGA
Source organism: Phoxinus phoxinus (assembly GCF_949152265.1). Taxonomy (NCBI): domain Eukaryota; kingdom Metazoa; phylum Chordata; class Actinopteri; order Cypriniformes; family Leuciscidae; genus Phoxinus; species Phoxinus phoxinus. The sequence goes on along the minus strand of NC_136895.1, from coordinate 14,337,091 downwards.
AACAGGAGAATTGGAGAAAGTTCTTTGATACCGGAACCCAGACAGATGCAAAAGACAACTAGCGTTGTTTCACATCTGCATGGACAGAGATTCTGGACTCATCAATCGGCATCTGCTAAAGGTGGTTTAAATGAATGACAGCGGAGAGAAGCATGAAACTGAAAATAACTAGAAGGAAATCGATACTGAAAATTAAGTGGGAATTAATGTCCTCAGACTAAGAGCGTCTTGTACCAAACAATGGAGACAAATCAATGAGAATTCCTGAATTGAATAACAAGGAAATAAGAGTTTAACATGTGTAGCTAGCGATGCACCAAAATTGAGGGGGAAAAAAAGAGAAGTTCAGGGAGGCCAAAATCATTAACCAAAACCGTAGCTTTTTTCATTCCATCCTATTTTTCAGCTAATTTTGTGATATCGCATTTATAAAAAATATAAATGATAATAATAACTGCATGGAAATGCCAAAACACACATAAAAAAAAAAACTGTATGCGCTTATTTCTCACTTTAGACATAATATGAAACTGTGATGGAAACACATTTACCAAATAAATTCCTTGACGCGCCAAAAAAAAAAAACGTACGTGACTTTTCCCTGTAGATGTGATTGGATAAAAAAAACCTCATGTGACTTTGCCTCAACAGTGGATGTGATTGGATAAAACTAGCGTGACTTTGCCTCAACAGTGGATGTGATTGGATAAAACTCATGTGACTTTGCCTCAACAGTGGATGTGATTGGATAAAACTCATGTGACTTTGCCTCAACAGTGGATGTGATTGGATAAAACTCATGTGACTTTGCCTCAACAGTGGATGGACTAACCAGCATTCGAATCAGTTTCATTTCACAGCATCTCAAATGTCAGTTTGGTCATTCTGAAATGCCTGAGCCAATGTCTGTCGTCAGAATGATTTGGTATAATGACCTCCCAGAAGTGTCTCACATGATTGCGTTCCCAAACACCAGGCATCCAAACACAAGATCACATGATTCTGCGTTTCAACTGCGAACTCCGAGGCACAAATAACGTATGGTGTTAATGTATGGTGTATGAAAAAAGAGCCTATGGGAAGCCGGCGATTGCAGCAACTTCCATTTTTTTTAATATATTTTTTGCCCTAATTTCCCATGAAGAAAATCTTGTTCTCTTGAACATATGGGATGTTATTCGCAAATGTTTTATGCGATATTCCAATTTTGTGCATAAGTTAAATGCGCAAATTTGGATTAAAACAAAGCTAGTGATGTGAAATTACTGCTTCTCTGATTTTACCATGTCAGCGTCTAATTTCACGTACACAACTACAACAGGTAAACGTCAGCAGTGTGGATGCACTTCACCAGGACCACAAATTATGCTAGAGTAGCCATTAAAAAAAATTAGTGGCTGAAATATCAGAAATATAAATTTACTACGACTCTGAACAGCTCTGAGCAGCATAAAGAGTTAAATTGCCCACATTTTTGGGTTTCGGATAAACGAAAACCTTAATTTCGGATTCGGTAAAAAAAAAAAAAATTGGTGCATCCCTATTTGTAGCGCATATATGAACTGTGAAGGTGACGATGTGGTACATACTTGTCCAGATCGATGTCCAGAGCTTTATGAGGATCATTGGGATCTTTATCGTCATCGTCACTCGGTAAGGCATTCTGGGAACAGAGACACACCAACATTACTGCGGATAGTTTTGTGGATAACAGTTTTAAGCACTCCAAAGTGACAGCTGCCCACCTCTGGCATTTCCTCTGTGACTATGTCCACTTGTTGAGCGGGCGTGATGTCTTCCTCGCTCTCGGGACCCGAATCCCCCTTCCTCCCCTTCCCTCGCTTCTCCCGCTTTTTCTTCTTATCCTTCTTCTTCTTATCCGCCTTGTCCTTCTGCCGGCGCTCTTCCTCCAGCTTCACGTACTGGTCGGACATGGGCATCCCTGGACCAAACGAAGGACAATGAGATGAAAGTGTTTTTTATTTGGTCTGCTGAAGCGAATTAAACGTTGTGAGTTGTAGATTTGCTCACCTGGGACTTTAAGAGGCACACTAAGGTCGATCTGCACCACCGGAATGTGTTCTACACCTGGCGCGTCGAACACCTGCAATTGCGGAAAAAGTTCAAGGAAGTAGTGATGGGAGGAACAAAGCTTTTTGGAGTTCTGAATCAATGTAAATAGATCAAAGCGTCTAGTGGCGAACCCTTTGATTCTTGAAATGTTTCAAGGTTCGAAACCGCATGATGTAAACAAAGTCTCATTTGTTGAAATCACGACAGCAGAAATGACCTGACTGCGTACCTTCTGAGATGATGGCGAGGCCTTGATGTAGAACGGGTTGTTGGCCTGTTCCTGCTTCCTGACTTCCCTCCTCTGTTTAAAATCAGGCAAGTTTATTTAGCTACAGTTAAGACTATATTTTCTGAAGGTCTGACTGACCGCATGCACTTACCCTGGCCAACTCTTTCTCGTCCACCTCAGTGTGTCTTGTTCTGGAATGTTTGGGTTCCTCTTTAGAGAACACCGCTTTGGGCTTTTCGTCCTCAGACTCGCTCTCTGACGGAGGCTCATTGATCCAGGCGTCCAAATCCAGACTGAAGGGGGAAAAACAACAGTTGTAAGATCTTTTCCTGTCGATTCCCTTGCGATACGCTCAAGAAAGGCTTACCCTTCTGGTATAGGCACTTTCTTCTGGGCCTTGGGGGCCACAGGGTTGAGCTCTCCGGCGAAGAGAGCCGTCACTTCATCTGCCACCTCTACATTCTTCTGCTGCAGCTTCTGGATGTACTTCACCAGCTGGAGGATGCAGGACGCCTGTGGAGAAACATCACGGTTAATGTTGCAGTATCTCTGTGAAATGACTCATGCAATGACGTCATATTGACGTAATGCTACTAAGCATTGCAAATAAACAATATCACATTCTAAAAAAGTGTACACACAACTCCGTTTCAAAGTCGTATAATTGGAATTGCTACCCATGAACAGCATTTTGCTCAGTGGAGTTTGAGATTAGCACGTTGCTAAGCTAAAAGCTCAATACTCAAACTAGATCAAATTTAATGTTGGTTTAAAAATCAGACAGAGCAATAAAGACTCAAATAGACCATATTAGAACTTTTCAGACCCCATTAACCCCCCAAAACCACATTACACAGCATCAGACCACTTTAAACATTCTTCAGATGCCCAATAATCCACATCAGCATTGCTAGCTTGTTTCTAACATATTTAACAGATTGCTGTCATGCTTATCACATTGCTAACATGTTGTATTAATTTTTAAAATATCGCTTGCATGACTTGAGAATGTTGTTTGCATGCTTTAACACATTTCTAAAATAATGACTTCCTATTGCTCATGTTTCTAGCCTTTTGGCACGTTTTCAACATTTTAGAATGTTGCTAATAGGTTGCTAGCATGTTTTAACACAATTCTAGCATGCTGTAACATGATGCTAGCATATTTTAGCACACCTTAGCCTTCTTAGATCTTGTCTCTACACACAAGCAGGGTGCATTTGAAAGCCTCTTACATTTTGGCCACAGCTGGGCATTTTTTAAAGTCACCATGAAATCAAAATGGACAATTCTTATTTTTATGGAACATCACTCTGCCGCTCACATGAAATCGTCCAATAGCAAACCACAACCATCCAATCAATTCCCGATAGACCAAATCAAGTCCCGCCCAGCATTTTTTTTCCGCTCGCGAAGCCGTTTCACTCTGATATATGTCATAATAGGGAGGAAAACACTATCGCAATTTCAGTTTCATGACATACATCTGAATGTAACAGATTGGGGCCTTGGTTCTCTTCATCGGTTGTTCATTGGATTTTTGGAGATTTGGGTGTTGAATTTTCATTTCATGCTGAATTCCTCACCCTCTCCTGCACTTCCAGGTTGGCACTCTGGACGAACAGCGGCAGTCTTTCTATAAGCAGCTGGCTGGTCTCCTGCGCTGCCTGGCTGTCGGTCTCCCCTTCGTGCTTCTGCAGGACGGTTGCGAACAGCTTGGCAGCATTTTGTACGTACACCGCCTGGATGTGACCGGGCAGGGTGGCCACTTTGGGTCTCAGCATGGCCTCCAAGGTCTGCATGGGGTCCTCGAGATGCCTGTGAGGAAAGGTTAAACGTTAGCATTTTGTTAATATATGTTTCAATCTTGAACCTTTCCAGATTGTCACCACGTACTCTGAGAACTCCCCGCAGATCCACGCAGCGGCGTAGAGAACCTCGCAGATGCCGTTGCGCTGCGTGTTGCCGGTCAGCAGGTGTGCGTTGTCCAGCAGAGTGGCCATCTGAGCCACGGCGAAGCCCCGGATGGCTTTGACGCGAATGGCTACGTCCAGCATCTGAGAGGCGATTAGGTGGCCGTGCCTTGTGCCCTCCAGACGAGTCAGTTCTACCAGGATACTGATGTACCTGGAAGATGGATAAGGTTGTGACTTTCTATCCAACTAACAACATATTGGTTCAACGCAAGACAGAGGGCAAGGTCTCTTTCTCTCAAGGGGAATATCTGCATTTGCACAGCACACTTGGCGAAACAACTCAAGGTAGACCTACTGACCCAGAAAAGCTTAGGCTGAAAAGGAAATAAAACCGATGTGATTTGCAGTGGAGGCGGATAAAATGATAATACAAGCTTTAGCTTTCCGAACCATCTTTTAAGGTCAGCAAAACATTAGGTTTAGCGTTCATCCTCCATTGAGCCATTGAAGAGTCACGTGATTGCAGTTGGTGTCCACCTAAGTTGACGTAATTCCCCTCCGTCGCTTTTCAATTTTCAATGGTGTACGCATTTGACGAAAATATCCGATCTATCCGCTTACATGACGCAAATGCACAGATTCATATCAGATTTATTTCCAATTGTGAATGAGGTCTGAAACCGATCTGAGAATATCGGAATCCATGTGCTTTTTTCCTGCTTACATGTTCGTGGGTCACATGGGAGGAGAAAAAATAGATATAAATCGGAATATGGTCACTTGAACCATGTAATGTAAATGCGTCCTTTGTGTGTCCTTGGCCGTTTAGTCTTACCATTCAAAGTTTGTGATATACTGGTAGTTGCTCTGGCTGCAGATGTCGATGATCTTGGTGAGCAACTCATCTCGGTAAGTGGTGCCTTCTGCTTTGTCCACATGCAGCATGAGCTTCTTCACAATCTCCATCAGGTTCTTCTTCGAGACCTAGACACATTTTACCAACCCGTTAAATTTGAGGTCTACACAAAATGACTTATAGCAGGGGTGCCCAATCCTGTTCCTGAAAATCTACCTTTCTGCCAAGTTCAGCTCCAACCCTGATCAAATGCGACTGAACCAGCTAATAAACATCTTCAGGATCATTAGAGACAGGTGTGCTGGATCACTGTTGGATCTGAACTCTGCAGGTAGGTAGATCTCCAGGAATAAGATTGAGCACCCCTGAGTTAGAAGAACGTTAACAAACAATTGCCGAACATACCATGCCGTAGAGCAGATCCAGGGCTCTCAGGCGGATAGACTCATCTTTGTCGTCCAAACATTGAAGGATCAAGTCCTTGTGCGACTGAACGGACTTAGGGTGCGTCTTCAGGATCTTGGACATGGCCAGAAGACCCAAGTACTTCACTGCAAAACACCACAGTGCCTAAGTGACTCTTGCAATGAAGCACAGTATCTCTGTTCTATAACTACAGCTGTATTGCATTTATGCTAATGTCGTTTAGCTCAGTTCTTCTATTTAGACTATTAAAGTCGCCATGAAATGGAAATAGCGACAGACATTTTCTTCCATATTGAAACATCTGAGTAAAACGGATTATTGAAAATATATATTTTTTAAAGTAGGACGGGACTTGGTTCTATCCATCGGTGGTTGACTGGACGAAAACAAATCTGAGGGGCTGTTTACACGACACTGTTTTCAACTAAAAACGTAAAACTTTGTGCGTTTTGGCCGTTCATTTACACGACAACGGCGTTTTGGGTGCCAGGTTTCAAAGTGCAAGTTTTTGAAAGCGGTTTCCATGTGAACCACAAAAACGCGAATCTCTGAAAACGATGACGTCATGCACATGTCAATCTACAGTGTTTCAACTACATCTAATGGCCTGGCAGCAGAGTACAGCGTTTTTAATCGTTTCGTGGATCCGTGTGAATGGGGATCGTTTTGACAATGGTGTCGTTTGTAAAACTCAAAGGAAAAACTTCTCCGCTTTAGTCATATCGTTGCTGTGTAAACGTACCCTAAATGCAAGCTTGCGGTCGATTGTAAGAAAGGGGCGGAGTTTGAGCAGACTAATTGATTGGAGAAGTTCGACATGCATCACCACCGATGTATGGTTTCACCGGAAGATTGAGAAACATGCATGGATTAATTGTTCCCAATAAAGTGAAGTCAACAGTAGTCAATAGATAGGGTGAACTACCATTTCATGACGACTGCAGTCTGAAGCCTTCTGCTAAAATGTACAGTATTTTACAACTGATAGCATTCTAGCCATTTACTACTTTAAAATATGAATATGTAAATCTACATGGAGAAAACAAACAAGACAATGGGAAAAGAAAACACAAACACGGAGGACAACAAACACACGCACACGTCCAGGAACACTCACCCCCACAAGAACACAAACGGACTTCAGTTTTGTTTTACTCTGCCAGACTTTTAAAAGTTAAGTGCATTATGTGTAACAGATTAAATGCATATGTTGTTTGTTTTAAATGCCCATCAAATCAAATCGACTAAATATCGATGCAAGACAGTTAGAGCCACAGTTCTGTAGTCTTGGGCCATTAGGACAGTGGGCATGTCCTCTACTGTTTTGCCTTGTTGATGCCAAAACTAAATGTACAAATACACTGATCTATTTAAGGAACACAAGGGGCTTCAGGATTGACAGAATGCCAAAACATTCAGCTGGAAGTAAATATCAAATGGCCCTGTGAGGAAACTCTGCGGTTTTTGAGAAACAAAACATGGCCGTCCAGGATTCACAGAGCTAATCTACGGCCGGCATCACTGGGACACCGATAACTCGAACTCCTGCAAGATAATTCAGATTTCTTAATGCACATATTATTGCTTTTCGGAGGAGCTTTTTCTTAGAGCTCCTCAAGCTAAAAGGTTACAAATGACTCTTCCCAATTCCCTATTGTAGCACTGAGGTGTCTTCGAGTTATCCGAGATGGAGATCTACATGTACTCCATCTACAGGGCCAGAGGGGGGACTCCGAAACACACAGACAATGAGAGAATGACACACTGCAGGCATTGACAGAAGGCTCACAGTTCTGGTCCGAGTCTTCAATCAGGATTCGCAGTTTCTGCACACAGAGCTGTGGAGCGGAGGGAGAAAGGGAAAACAGAAGGAAAGACAAAATGCATTACTACCATGTTAAAAAATCTTTCCACACCATCTTACATCAACGTCAGAGAGAAAGCCATCTTCAGATGGATCAAGTGCTTGTTTGAAATCCACTTATACCTTATAAAAATCAGTAGTGGTTGACCAGGTTTTGCAATGGCTGAATGCTGACATCTAGAGACTGAGGTGGCCAATATATAATATAATTGACAATTATTCATTCATTCATTCATTTAGCAAATACCAATATTTATTAAACTGTATGCATCTGAATATATATATAATTTAAAATATTTGTTTACTATTATAAAATGTAAGACATTGGCCCAAAATGTCCAATAATTGCTCGATTAAAAAATAAAATTAGAATAATATTATTAATTTGTGTGCATTAGATGATCTGCTCCATCATTAATTGGAAAATATATGAAAGGACATATACTACTAAATATTTATCAAATTGTATACACTTATATGCATTTTAAATATTTTATTAATTAAATACAATTTGAGAAATTGAATTTAACGTTCAATATTTATCCAATTCACAAAAAATAATAATCATTTAATATGTTTGTGCTTTAGATAAGCTTCTTCGATTTTTTTTCATTAATTGAAAAGTAGGAAATTATATGAATGGAGACAAAAAACAATATTCATCCAGGGGCATGGTTTTATCAACACACATATTGGGCTTTGACGAATTAACACACTACAAATGCAATGTCAAGTATAAAGGCCTGTTCACATCAAGAACGATAACTATAAAGAAAACGATAAAGTAGTTCTAAAAATCTTTCTCAATATTAAAGAAAAGCAGATATCACACCACAGCTATAACTAATATCGTTGGAATCACTTTCAGAACGATTTTATCCAGCTGATGAATGAGAAACACATTGACAGCCAATAAGAATCCACCCTGCTTCAAAGAGCTCAAGCATTTAAAGTGACAGACAAGCACGCAGTTAGAATAAACAGAACGATATCATCCGCTGGTGTGGACGCTAATATAGCTTTCTTTATAGTTATCATTCTTGGTGTGAACGGGGCCTTTCTATTTCTGTGAATATATAAAAACTGCTGGTCATATTGAGTAATGTGACAATGGCCCACCTGTATGCTAGCACTGTGATTGGGCATCCCAGAGGACAGTGAGATCAGCACTGAGGTAAAACAGGAGAGAGAAGAGACATCAATGGTGTTGTTAAGAAATATGTGCTTGAGTACAACACAGGGTCACGGCACCAAATAATACTGACCTGCTATGACAGTGTTGACACACTCATACAGAAGCGACATGGCTGAGGTACTGAGAGAGGCAATGAGAGGAAGGACAAGAGGGAAAAAAGAGATATTATATTTAATCCTAATATTTTAAGCCAGCTTTAGTGTGTTTTTGTATCATTGTTACCTGTGGATGAGGTTTGTTAGGGGCTCAATCAGCTTCTTTCCCAAACGAGGCTCCAAAGGAGTGAGAGCACCAAACTAAAAAAAAAAACGCACACACGGAAATCGCATTACAAAAAAAGCATTGAATCTGTCCCCTTTAACCCTAAATGCACCATATTCAATATGCACAATTCTAAGGCCTCTAAATGATCACCATGATTAATGTACTACATGCCATCTGTCATTGATGTATAGTTTATACTTTTTTAGTATCAAACTGCCCTCTGATTGTGAAATACCATGCCATTTTGCTGTGAAATCTTACATAAGAGGAACTATTATATTGTTAGTAATATTTCAAAATGAAATCAACATAGATTTACTTAATTATCCATATATAATTTTTGATTTAGATTTTTTCATCATCCACATCATTGTATTGCATTTTGCCCCACAATAAACACAGCTTTGATCATAAAACTACTTTTTACATATCTTACCCGGACATATTTTTGGCAGATAAAGAGTGACAACTGAAATGTATTTGCATTTTATGCAAGTGGTCTGTTATGCTATTGTATATGACTGTATAAATATCAGGAACTGCACCAAATCGCATATTTTTGTTCAGTTTTGGTCTCTGAATATTTATTTTTCCTCCTCGACTATGAATGAGCGCCATATATTGCTACATCTATGACCCATAAAAGCCTGTTGTATCAAATATGATTCTCAACTTTTTTTAAAATTGTGTCTAAAGTTTCAATAAACGGTTACATTTAAAACAAAATATATATACTTTTTTCTGACTACATCAGACTTTACAGGGTTAAACCCCGACATATATAGTTTCTTACCAGCTTAATGATCTTAATAAGAACCCAGTTGTTGGTGGAGGAGGTCATGAGTTTGAAGAACAGGGGCGCCAGGGAAAGGTAGTTCTTGGGATTTCTTCTGGCCAGTTCACAGATGACGTTCACAGCCGCTGACTGGACACCTGGGACATACACAATCAAACGTTCAGGTGGAACGCCTGAAATATTAGCATTTAGCGAGCCACATTAAGAGGGCACATTCGTACCGGGATCTGGGTCCTCCAGCTTCTCTTTGAGTCGTGGGAAAGCAGGACGCAGGGACTCGGGGTACTTCAGGAACACTTTGTACATGATCAGCACCGCCTTCTTGCGAATGTATGGCTTAGTGTGGGACATCTGACATGGAGGAAGGGTGAGAAGGAATGAATATGTGCTGAATGTCAATATTTGCCTTGCATAAACACTCTGAATGGCTTTACCAAAGTCATGATGTCATTGGCCAGGTCACGAGCCAGGTCGGGGGTCACAAAGCAGGAAAGGCCGGTCAGAGCCACGCCGGTGTCGTACTGGTTGGGACTACTGAGATCCTGGTGAGAGATGATGAAGCATCCTATAGCAACCAGCATGATCAAAACAAATTCAGGTGAACAGGAAGTTCAAAACGCACCTTGCGGATCTGATTGGTCGTCAGCATGATGACATCAGTGCCCTCATGAAAGCATTGCGATGCTGCAAGGTAGCCGATTCGCTGGAAACGAGAAGAAAAAAGACATTTGTGAACGAATGTTGCCAACTAAAACTATTGAATTGTTTTTGTAATAAAGATTAAATAAAATATAAATACTGGATAAAAAAAACAATTAAGCCCCTTTAACCCAGCGGTTGATCCCGGGAAATTGCCGCGAAATTGCCAGAGTGCCTTCTGTGTGAACGCAAACACGTCCCGGGATCGATCCCGGGTTGGGGACCTAGTAAGATTGCCGGGATCAGTCCCGGAACGCGCCCTGTGTGAACAAAAGCCAGGACCAATGACGTAAGGGGTGGGTCGTAGTGATGACGCACGTGTCATCGCGCGACTCTGTTGCTCTTAGAAGAAAGTTTGTGTTCGTCATAAGGGTGTCACGATTTCGATTTAAATCGAAATCGATCGAAATTAAGTCACAATCTCGATCATCGAATTAAAAAATGGAATCGTCGATGCTGCCACGCCCCCATGTCACGTTCGGTGGGCTTGTCAAGCAGAAATCTATGCGTCTATGACAACTCGAGGTATCGCACACACCGGACGAGAAGCGCCGCGGCGCGTCTATGACAACTCGAGGTATCGTACACACGAGAAGCGCTGCGGCGCGTCTATGACAACTCGAGGTATCGCACACACCGGACGCGCACTTTCATGTGGCCTGCAATATTATGTTTAAGGACATTATGGAATTAAGATCATGTCTATGTTATGAGGCTACTGTACAACGTTGCTTAGTTTGCACTTTATCTCTATCTCAGAGAGCGTCCGTTAACTGAATGTATCCTGAAAATCCGATAACATCAGCAATTTTCATTCAACCAGCTGATTTCTGTAAATGAATGTAAAACATGTTTATTGCAGCAAAGTCATAACGACGATTTGAGACAAATAAATGTATATAAAATGTATTAATTTATAATAAATGTAATATACAATGTGAATGGCGCTCTCTGGCGCGGCAGGATTCATTTTGAACAAGGTCCTGAGCCGTTGCTGGGCGCCGCGGACAGACGGCGAATGGCGCCGCCGGTGTGTGTGTGTGTGTGTGTGTACACTCAGAGAATAGTGTTAGAATTTTAAAGACGTGGCTCTGCGCGACGCATAGATTTATCTGTTAAACTGTTTGTTTGTTTTGTTGTGAACTTGAATGTCATCTTCTGTGAAGAAGACTGCAGTTACAAAAGAGAAACTAGATCGCAGGTTATTTTGCTTTAGTTTCCAATTGACTGAAGAAGTATTGTTACATTATGTTCTTAATACATGTTTTAAATTTGACAATGTAGTGTGGTACATTGCGAACAAAGGTCAGATATTATGCATAAAAGTTTGGTCTAAAAATGGCATAGCAACCTGTGCTAAAAAAAACGAAAATCGAATCGAACTGTGACCTTAGAATCGAAAATGTAATCGAATCGAGGATTTGGAGAATCGTGACACCCCTAGTTCGTCATCAACAAAGAAAGAAAAAATGTCTGCAAACTGGAACGAAGCAGAGACCAGGAGCTCCTTACTATCCGCGCTGAAGCTGAGATCGTTCGCCAGCTTTGTGGAACGGTACGCGATGCGTTAGTGTTCATGTTTTCGACGCATACGTTACACGTCTCATCCTGACGTCACATGTCTTTACGGGATCTTACCGGGATGTGTGTGAACGCACTCACAGATCCCGGAAAATCACTGGCAGTGTGAATGAACCAAAATCAAAAAATACCGGGAAAATTATCCGTGTATTTTCTGGAATCTCTGTGTGAAAGGGGCTTTAGAAATATTGCCTTGGCAACTAACTGAGATAAAATGTAAAGTACTAAAATAACAAACTGAAATAAAAATAAATGAAAGCTAAATATAAATATTAAAAAAATAAAACAGTAACACTTTAGTATAAGGTCATATTGGTTAATGCAAGAACTAAAATTAACTAACAATGAGCAACACATTTACAATATTTATTCATCTTTGCTAACATTAATTAAAAATACAACTGTCAGTTCATGTCAGCTCAGGTCCATAAAGTATTAACAGTTACAACTTTTGATTTTTTATTATGCATTCATTCATGTTGAAATTAACATGAACTAAGATTAACAAATCCTTTAGAGAATTAATAAATGCTTTAGTAAGTATTTTCCGTTGTTAGTTCACGTTAACTAACCAAAAAACAGACTGAAGTAAATAATAAAATAAAACCGAAATATTAAAATAAAAGCAAATTAAAAATATTAATAAATAGTATAAATAATACTAAAATAACACTGTTGCGACTGAACGCAAATATTATTTGTTGACGCTGCCTCTCTCTCACCTTGAATGTGAATTTGGAGGAGCTCATCACCTCCACGATGTTGAACGCAGCCCAACTGACATCATAGCCAAGCATCTGCAACTGTTCGAAAGAGAAATCAAAAGAATGAGTGATGGATTGAGCTTATTTTGAAGCAGATGGGAAAGGATCTCAATGATGGGCGTGTCTTACGTAGGTGAGCTTGCAGACAGCATTGGCTTTAACCGCGATGTTGTCCTGTTTGAGTTCTTGTTTGATCTCATCGATGCATGTAGAGATGTATTTGGCCTGTAGAAGGAACAGGAAGTATTGTTAGAAAGAGCGAGACAAAATAACAAACAATTCTCTCCATTACAGCCCTGGGCATCGTTTAGCTTCCTGTTATCAACAGCATCTGTCAAATCACTGCCTGACCTTAACGGAGAAGAGACGGGTTCAAATAAAACCATTAAACGTTTTGCCTTGTCTTTACCTGAAAACATACCTAGATAGACATTTATCAAATCTTGATAAAGACATTATATAAAAAAAAATAAAAAAAAATAAAAAAAAGATAAATTTAGTAAAATGTCCAAGCTGCTCTTTTCCATATAATGAAAGTAAATGGGGACCAGGGACATAAATATTTTAAAAAATTCATGCAACTGTACATGAATTGAATGCTTCATGATTTTCAGACATGTTCTCACATTAGGCTATATATATATAAGCCACAATCAAAGACGCATTGTTGAAACCCAGAAGCTAAAAATAATAATAATAAAAATGCTCAAAACTAGGTCAGTATGTTTGTGCGTGTATGCGTGAAGAAATCAATGGATGACTAAAAGAACTGACAAACCACAATATCTCATGGCCAGTGACATTAAATTGTTAAATGATTTAAAAAAAAGAGAGAGAGAGAGAGAAGAACCTTCAACCAGCACTCAAAACAGTACACACGCTCTCTGCTTTTCAGGGACAAAGTGCTGTTGTATGGGGCGAGTGTGGTGGTCATGTGTCTTTAGTCATGAGGCAGCCAGAGCAGTGACAGGAGGGGAAGAACTGAAGGGCTTAGAGAACCATAACCTCTCGTTTACCACAGTGAAGGATAGTAAGACGTCTTCACTGAGGTAAAGAGTGCAAATATGTGGTAAATGAAAATTCTCTGTAAGATTTCCACATCTTATCAAAACCCTTGTGAATGATGCATTATGGGCCGTTTAAGCGCAGAGAGAAAATACAAGAGAAACAAAGGTTCTCCAGAAGGTTCTTGTCACATCTTTGCAAAGCATTCTTGTGAATGGTTGAACGAGTGATTTCCTCCCACTGAGAATGAAAATATGAGGTAAAAGGTTCTCAAATTATTTTTTGTCACATCTTAAAATTCTTGTGAATGGTTCATTATGGTTGATTTCCACCTAGTACAAATATTAAGGAACACCACTTTTTTTGGAAATAGGCTCATTTTCCATCTAACCCTAGAGTTAAACAGTTGAGTTTTACCGTTTTCGAATCCATTCAGCCGATCTCCGGGTCTGGCGGTAGCACTTTTAGCATAGCTTAGCATAGATCATTGAATCTGATTAGAGCATTAGCATCTCTCTCAAAAAAAAAATGACCAAAGAGTTTCAATATTTTTCCTATTTAAACCTTGACTCTTCTGTACTTACATCGTGTACTAAAGACCAACAGAAAAAGAAAAGTTGCGATTTTTTTAATTGGAAAAATATCGAAACTCTTTGGTCATTTTTTTTAGAGAGATGCTAACGGTCTAATCAGATTCAATGATCTATGCTAAGCTATGCTAAAAGTGTTACCAGCAGACCTGGAGACCGGCTGAATGGATTCGAAAACGGTAAAACTCAACTGTTTAACTCTAGGGGAGTTGGAAAATGAGCCTATTTCCCAAAAAAGTGGAGTGCTCCTTTAATGAGGTAAATTAAAGTTCCCCACACAATTTTCCAGTCACATCTTTACAACCCCTTGAGAACGGATCATTTAGGCCCAGAGAGACTGAAAAAACAGGGTAAACAAAGGTTCTCCAGAAGGTTTTTGTCACGTCTTTGCAACATTCTTGTGAATGATGCATTACGGATAATTTCCAACCACTGAGACTAAAAAAAAAAAAAAAAAGGGATAAACAAAGATTCGCCAGAAGGTTTTCCTGAAGATTCTTGTGAATGGTGCATTATGATGCGCCTAGAACAAATAAAAATGAGGTAAAAGACGGTTCTCTTGTCAAATCTTCATGCAGTTCTATGAATGATGCATTGTGGGTCATTTCCAACCATTGAGACAGGGTAAAAGAATGTCCCCCAGAAGATTTTCCAGACCTCTTTACAAAACCCTTGTGAATGTTGAATTATGGGTACTTGGAGCCAAGAGAGGCTGAAAGTACAAGGAAACCAACAGGCACATCTTTACAAATGGTGCATTATGGGTGATTTCTACTTAATAAAAATTAAAAAAGGTTTTCCTGCCAAATCTTACATGTTGTTCTTATGAATGATGCATTATGGGTAAACAACAGACAGAAAATATGGAGTAAAAGAAGATTCTTCAGGTTTGTCACAAATCTTCATGTTCTTATGAATAGAGGTCGACCGATTCATCGGTTTTGCCGATTAATCGGCACCGATTGTTGACTGGTGGAACTATCGTTATCGGCAAAAATATATACCGATAGTTTTTCCTGGTTGCGTCCATTGCTGGAGCGGCTGAGAAGCGCACGCTGCCATTCATTACACAGTGTAAGAGCTGAGAAGGGTCTGCTGGCATGATGCAGTACAAGAGCGGCCTCTAGAGGTGTAATAAAAACTCGTGCCTCGTGTTGTTTATTTCGACACGTGATTCTGCGTGCTGCACTGAGAGCACATGCTGCGTGGAGAGCGCTGACATCAGACGCGCGTTTAAAGCACCGACAGCTCAAATGTATGTATACAGTACATTTTGTCATATCATTATAAAGTGATTAATTTGTTGACTAAATGCTGCATTAGTAGAGAAAGAACAGCACAACAGTATGTTTGTTTGCCTTTGAGGCTGAGAGGACGCTAACATTAGTAGTACCTCAAGCGGTTAAAACACTGACAAACATAAACGTAAGTCCGACCCGAATGTTTAATGTCACAATTGTTACCCTCTATTTGCATTAGTTCATATCCAGCTGGTCACTTTTATGCATTAAATATGCAGAGAAGTTGCATATTTAAAGCTAGAGACGTAAGCAAACTGATATGTTCATACAGCCGACAGAAACATAAACGAATCAGAAAAGCATTAGATTTCGGTTATTTATTTTTTTCATCTTCACTTTAATACAAATTTTGTTACTTTTTTATTAATTAAGTTGGCTTGAAAAGAACAGTTAAATAGTTACATTTTGAATGTAACTAGTTTTATTTGTTATTTAGAGTATTACTTTTTGTTTCAGTTTGAATGAATGTCTTTTATTGACTTAAATATTTATTCACATTTATATATTTATTTCATTTAGCATGTTTTCATGGTTCAATACAGTTTTTTTTATTTTTATAATATAGTTCAGCACTGTTTTACTTGGAGTGTTATGTTTGTTTTTATCCAGTATCAATTTTAAAAACTATCGGTTCATTAATCGGTTATCGGCAAGTTTGGCCCAACCTAGCTATCGTTATCGGAAAAATCCACTATCGGTCGACCTCTACTTATGAATGAATCTTATTCCTTCTTTCCCCGCCATTGACATAATTTTTTAGCTTTCAGTGTTTAAGTGTTGTACGTTAGGGAGCGTCAATACCCATCTTCTGAAAGAGTAGAGAATCTCCGGATCCAAACAGGCAAAAAAGGAGCAGAAACGGATGATAAAACCATTGATTATGAATATAGTATTTTATGTTGAAGCCTTTGACAGCTTTTTGTTCAAAATGTAGATTTTTTTTATGAACCTTACCCACATTCAAGTGTTGAGAAAAAAAGAATGCATGAAGGTAGAATAAAATACAAACAAAATATTCTGGGGGCAATGACATTTTGTGTGAAAATTATCAAAAATACTTGCAACTTAAAAAATAAACACTGGCGGTGAAAGAGTTACGGGTAACTTCAGTAAAAATGAAACTCTAGAGGTAAAACTAGTTATCAAATAGTCATGAATGATGGATTATGGGTAATCTCATCCCTGTAAGAACAAAACCATAAGGGATGTTCTCTAGAAGATGCTCCTTGTCCCCTCCTCATTCAGTTCTAATGAATCATGCATTATGGGTAATTTCAGCCCATTGCCATGACTGAAATATTTGTGAGTGAGCCAAGAGTTGGATTTGACCAGCTCAGCAAACCATCAGTCAAGTATGAAGACAAACTAAATGCAACAAGAGAGCACAGTCTGAAGAAAACCTGAAGTCCTTCCATCTTTTCAAGCTCTACCAACATGTTCAAATGCCCCTAAATTGATAAACAAACACACCTATATCAAAACTATTCGGCTCAAGCGCAGCTACGGTGTCCAAAAAACCATTTAGGAGGGCAGCTCACTAGTTCTGAGACCCAGCGAGTGCTTTGGCTAAGTACACCCACCTCTTGTGGAAAACAAATATTGAGGTCTCGTATGAAACCACAGGCAGAGAGCAAACAGAGCAGCGAACACACATACGCACAGTCTGACAGTTCATTCAGGAGGCTATGAATATTTCACAGCACTGTCCGCTGTTGGCCAGGTAACAGACACGGTACGCCGGTACAGGTTACATTGACGAAGCCTTGCTGATACCCGACTCCAGATGTTTGCAGATTAAACAGGGCCAGGAGACTAGAACTGGAATGTTAAAGCAATGAACAAAGCAAGTTTTAAGGATGTTTGTTTTTGAATGCATGGCACGTAAGGTGTGATTAAAACATGGTTTAATATTAAATTAAAATGAAAGTAGGAGACTAAAACCAGTCAGACCAGAATCATGACTGTAGTATGAAGTCAATGTAATGAGGCGCCAACTAACTACTTGAACAAGAATAATATCCAATATAAAGTTTTAGAGAGCGATAACTCGGACAGCTTGCTATCTTTATAGATGAGTGTGTGCGATCATGATACAACATTGTTTTGCCAGACTCAAGGCCACATCGGACAATGATGGTAGAAACGCATGACATTAGTGTCCAGTGTTTACTAGGTTTATTACATTTCATAACACGTAAATCACCGATCTGATGTCTGCTGGAAGAGCAAACCGTGACTAAAATCAATATGAATCTCCAAAAAAGGGAAGAGAATACTGTAGTTAAAGAGGGAAAAGACCTATTTGATTATAAACGCTCAGTTTTACAGCATCTTGTTCTCTTTTTTCCCCAAAGGGAGGGGCGAAGATGGAGCATATTGCAAAAGAGAATTCAGCTTTGTCATTATAGGTGACCAGCAAGCCTGAGGCCTACTTCCTACTTCATCATTTCATCTTTATTTCAACCACAGATCACAAAATGAACGACAAGAAATAGGCTTTTCATCCCTGACGCTGTGGTCAAACTGACAGATGTGATTTCATATCCAAGACGGCTGCGTCTCAATACCTTGTCAGCGGCCTACCTAGACAACATTTTTGGGCATCTCAGATATTAAAGATATTAGGGGATTAGAAGACTGTTCGAACATTTAAAATCAAATGTTTTTGGGCATCATATGCATATTTGAACATTTTGGGCTTCATCTGAACTGGTGTTGTCATTACCATTGCAAAATGGTAACTAGTGTTGGCGATACCATTGCAAAAAACTAAAACAATAGTTAAAGTAATTGAATAATATAACAGAACATAACATCATTGTAATATTAAAACACATTATCAATCACATTCGCTAGCCTTTAATAATTCTGAACAGTTTGGGATAGGCATGGGTGACATGATCAGAATCTTATTCCACATTATGAATAATTATATATTTAATGTAATTTTATATCACAATACAGTCATCTTAAAATATATTTTAAATGATTTTATCTTTAAAATAAGCAAAGACGCACATTACAATCAATATGACAAGTAGTACAATATAACAATATTAATATTTTCAGGTATAGGCTACAGTAGGTCTATTTAACATCAAGACATTCAAGTAAGAAATTATAGGCTAATCAAATGTAGAAAAAAACACACTGCATAGTCTTTAATCTATAAATTAACTATACTAAATCATAAAGTTATTCAGTCAAGCAGTGGGTGATTTTCTCTTTTCTTTTGTTGTTTGCTTAACATTAAATCACACACAGACAGCAGCAGGTTTATTACGCCAAACATTGTATTATTACAATGTATTGGATGCATGGATCCAATTAGGGCTGTCACTTTTTATTCGATATTCGAATATGCATTCGAACATGACGTGAAATAACCGTAATCGAACTTCAAATAAACTATTCGGTTTTTAAAGTGCCATGTCTAGCGCATTTTTTACAGTCTATGATAAGACCGTTTGCTTTTTATTTTAAAAAAGCGTGTTATTTTGAAAGCGTGTTACAGGCTGTATGTTATAGTCAGATATGACGGCGCGCTGCAACACGCATCACCGCAGATGATCTATTCATCAAGCGCCAAGCCAACGTGCAAACTATCGCAAATCAAAGTGAAAGTAAGTCGCAGACGCTTTAACACAATAATAATAATCTTCATTAAAAGTAAAGAAACGAAATGATCTTACCAGGGCTGCCGCTCTCTCTTATTGCAGTCTTTGATGTTAGCTGATGATCAATAAAATGCAGCTCATATGTTGCTTTCGGTGACATTAAATCCATTAAATCTGCATATAGCGCGGGAATTGAAGATCGGATTTATATCCGGTTTAAACCACATTTAGGCCTATGTGACCAGGTGTAAATGGAATCGTTTTGATAGCTATCCGATCTGAGAAAACGCATGAAGTGGCCAGGTTTAAACAGCCCCAGAAACGCAGAGCATCGCCAGGCGTCCAACATCGTATGACTGCATACTTTCCTGCACAACCGGTCGGCACCGTGCAGATGCACATGTAAAGGCAAGGTTTATTTGCAGATATGAGTCCTATAAGTGTAATTTTGGGAGTCCTGTTTATGACTGTCAAACTGTTAGTAAAGTTTCGATTGACGTTTTTTTTTTTTTTTTTTGCACGCGCGCGCGGGGTGGGGGGGGGGGGGGGGGTGGGAATAGATATTCGAATATATTCGAATACATAGGCTGGTATTTGATATCCGTTCGAATTTGATTTTTCTCAAAAGTGACAGCCCTAGATCCAATACATTGGAACACCCCCGATTTCTTTCGTAACCAATTAAGTTCACTTGCACAAGCCGACAGTGTTTGTATGGACACATATTTTGGCATATTTTGGACCATTCAAGCACAATAATCATTGAAAGAGAACTGAATTCAGATCACATTCTATCTGAAGGCCAGCTTTAAGTTCTTTTTCAAGGCTTGTTGCTCTTAAAAACTCTTAACATCAAACACGTTCTGCGCTTTGCTTTGCACACACGTGCCGCTGTCACACATTACATTATGAAATACGGCTCTTATTAGAATGCTGTCAATCTTAAAGTTCTGGAACTAATAGAATGTGGAACCATACCGTTTTTGATACCGTTTCAGGGTATCGCAATACCTTTCTAGCGCCGGTATATCGTGCCACACTTAACTCAAAATTTCCATTCAAATGTGTTTGAACTCTTAAATTGGCCATTTGTGGGCATCATAAGTACATCAGAGCATTACAATCGACCACATGCAAGTTAAAAAAAAGAATTGACATGAACATTTAGCACGCATTTGAACATTTAAATCGCATCACAGGCTCATTTAACCAGTCAAATCGAACATCAGTCGGCATTATGTGCATTTGAACATTCAAATTGAATCACATGGCTGTTGTTCAACAAATATTTTGAATAAATGTTTTTGTGAATTATATAGGCTACGGGTTTGAACTTTTTGGGAATCAGAACATTTCCAATAAATGGTGTTCGAACACTCGAATTGAACATTTGTGGGCATCATAAGCACATCAGACCGTTCAAATCTGACACATCGTACGCAAGTTCAAACGTTTGACAAGAACATTTAGTTCATATTGTAAAGTTGGACCATTTGAACCAAATGTGTTTGAACATCAAAGGCATCATGCGCGTTCGAATCTTTGAATCGAACATCGTAGAACGCGCCTATGATACCCCCGAAAAAGTGTCTCCTAGATAGGTTTCTAAATAGGTTTTGTGACACGGCCAATCTCATGACACACATAAGTGAGGCAAGCTATAGCCTATTGAAATAACATCTTTCTTTCAGCGTGCCAAATTTATCACATGCATAATTACACAAAGAACAAGATGGAATCAAATTGGTATTTATTTATTTTGCATTAATATAACGTTAGGTGTCACAACCGTTATTAGCAATGCTAACTGGCCTCATCCATGATAAACAAAACGATGACAGACTGTTCTAACAACATTAACAGCTGTCACCTAACACACCAGGATTATTAAATCACTGAAATAATAATATTTCGTGTTTAATATATAAATAAAGTTCGTTATCGAAGCACATTTGACAGGTTATAGCCGGTTAGCTCACCTGAAATCAGGTGATTTGAGATCACTGACACGAGATCAACTTAATTCATTTATACCAGCTGCGTTTAAGGCATATTTACAAAAACATCCAATTCTGATTTTAATATAAAAGGAAATTAACTGACAGAAGTGTCTCACCTCATCTTCCTTATGGTTCCTAATGCCACGTACTAAATCCTGCAGGTTTTTATCGAACATCCGATCGATGCTCCCCTTCACGATCTTCAGAGCCATGATGATTTCCCTCCTGTCCGACCGGACCGAACCGCAAACACGGGCTTTATCTGAGTACTGACCGGCCCGCAGGAGCGCTAGTCTCTCATTCAGTCCCGAATAGCGGCCTGTGCAGGAGGGGTTTTGCTCTTTCTGTAAAGTGCTGATCTGCAGCGGACCCGTCTAGGAAATGGCTGACAAAATGGCGGACAGGTCACCTGACTGACAAACCCATCCACACCATAGATCCACACTGCTAGCGCGCGGCGCGACGCGACGCGACGCACTAGACGCTTCCCCGCGTGACAATTATTGGGATTTTCACATATCCTTCTTGATGTTGTGAAGAATGTATTTTGCAGTCACGGATACATTTCAATTATTTTTTATAATAATCTTAGCCAAGTTTAATGTTGTATAAATAATTATATTCAGCTAATGTTAAAAGAAAACAGAAATCCAGAGCCATAGAGAGATCAAGCAGAAAAAAACCCTGAATGATTAATCACCAAATAACTCAGTATTCTTCATTAAATCATTTGTAATCTCATATTTCCTCTTTTCGTTATTTTATAATATCAAGTTACACTTTGAATTAAATAAATTAATTTAGTATTACAAATAAAACGGTCTAGACCGCAAGTTACTTAGCGCGACGCGTCATTAGGGGTTTGCGTTCGAATGACGTCAGCGCTCAATAGACCAATCAAAGCCTTTGTTTATAACTTACAAGCGACTGAACGCGTTTCTCATAAGCCAAAGAGATTCAACTATAAGAATATAAAACATTTCGTTCAGAATAAAATATATAATTTAAATGTTACTGAGCTGGTGATTTCCATAACATACGCTATTTAAATTACAATAAATATAATTTTACATTTTTTTAAAAGTAATACCAGTCAATGTCATAATGTGTATGTTTGCAACCGCATTATTCCATACTACTCCTACAAAGACCGAAACATACAGTCTATACTGAGTAGTATGCACTAGGCAGTGTGTTCGTATTCTATCGTATTCTATGTCCAGTGAATATCCTTATAACAACATTGTCGGCCATCATGCGGAATTTTTTATTTAATCCTTCACGGATACTAAAAAAAGCTTGGACCAAGTTACATAGCACTAGAAACATGTTTATAATAAGCATGATAAGCTTGTTTTATGACATCCACAAAAAAAAAAAAAAGAGAATACCATTATTGGGGTCAACCTATGCAGATGTAAGTTGTGAATATTAGAGGACCAAACAACAGACAACAAAAGGTATGTCTACAGAATTTAGTAAAAGTCCATAGAGTTATTGAAATCCATACCAGACAGATCAGATGTAGATTTGTGCACTAAAAATGATGAAACTTCATGATCTCTTGTAGTGGGTGTCAATCAACAAAACCAGCCTGCTTTACTTTTCTTTTTTTAAACATTTTCCTTTTTCATAAAAAAACAAAAGGAAAAAAGTTACTCATAAAAAGCAGCTACATAGTACAAGCACAGTCTTCAAATACATTTGGGCTTCGGTGTTTCCCCCCCCCCTAGACGTCAGTGTGGTTCTGAAATGAAACGTTCCCCTTCGGCTATCCAAATGTGGTTAGTGCAGAAACATACACATCCAACATTTAGATTAAGGCGCTTGTTTGCCTCGTGACGTCTCGATTCAAAAGTGCTAATAATGTTCATATCACGTTTTATGTACAACACGAAAAACTCATGTAGGTCACAAAGGTGGGCAGACAAAAAATAACACAAATGAATGAAGGAAGCCAAAGTGTGTTTGTGAGCATAAAAGAGACAAACGCAGTTCAGCTCTCAGAGGACATCTGCTCGTCCTGTGCTCTGCTGTCCTCTTTTACGTCCGTGTCTGCTGTCGGATTGGGCTCTGGAGAGTCAGTTGTGAGTGTTTGCTGCTCTATAGGGTCATCTGGATTAGGCCTGAAAGACAAATAAAACAGTCAGCATGTTTTTAGATTCAATAGACCTTATGCGCCAGAGAAACAAGGGCGCCGCCATCTTTAGATAACTGTCTTTGAGGTCGCTCTGTATATTTCTATGGCATTGCTGTCCATGAGTAATTCGCTTTTGAAGTGGATTTACTTAATGGAAAGTTAACGAAAGTTATCATAAGGATTGTAATGTTTAAAGCAGATGACTTAACAAATGTAAGTAGACCGGGAAGATTTTAAAACGAGCCGTTCATTCATAAATGCGTAAGATCGCTGTGAAAATACAGACCGGAAGACAAAAGACAACGAGTGCTGAAAAGGGGCGGGGCTACATAAGGTCTATAGGCCATATACAGTATGTCATTTTTTTAAAAAGTCTGGATTTTGTCTCAACTAGAATAGGCCTTCATGCTTGAATGTAAAAAAAAAAACGTATTTTTTAAAAATAAATTTATTTTTACCGTGCGTTTCCCGAAAGAATCGTTAGCCAACTACGTTTGCAAGTTCCGTCATTATCAGCATAGTTCAACGAGTCTGTTTCCCGAAAGCGTAGCTCTAAACGAACATTCGCAAACAGCATCGCAAAGTTGTGTGTTTGGAACGACAGATCTCGACCTGTGGTTTGAAGTTTCTTGTTTGCATGACATGGACTCAATAAAATCTTATCTTGAGCCAAATAAGCAAGCTGACGTTCAGAACAATCCGTATATTTTATTTAGAATACATACAAATGTAATTTACATCTTTTAGTTTGAAAAGAGGTTGAAAGCACCGTTTTTGAAGAGTACTGCGTAGTACGCAAGAACGATCCTATGATTGAATCTGGAAATAAAGCAAAATAACTGAGAAAAATTAGAAATAGTCCTCAGATGCCATGTCCGTAATTTATAGCAAAACATCTAGCATTAATTCGATCTCAATCAGATTCATTAAAAGAAGTTAGTACTCCACCAGCTGCGTGACATTAACCTACGCGGTTGAATGACCAATTTGCGACAGTATGGTTTCTGGAAACAGTCGTGACTAGCTAGTTGATCTCTTCAACGATGCATCGTACTATGGAAGTTACGCAGAGAGTTATGTTGTTGTTGTACGGGAAACGCACCCTTGTTTAGTTCTTGTCTCTATGAAGCCCCTCCCTCTGAAAAGTGTAATGTGCTATGATTGTTCGGCTGCTGGACCAGTGTGTTGAGATTGGTCAACCGCTTTAAATGAGTTTCAGAAAAGCCACTGACCTTTCCATAGCCGCGAGTTTCAACACACTACTAACGCAACTCAATCAGGCCTCGTCTCGTTTTTTGCATATGCTTTGGGCAGTAATTCATTAAAGAGTTTAGTTCACCCAAAAAAGAAAATGATCGAGTCCGATCACTTTTTTGCCAGAACTCGACTTGCGTACGGCCGTTACCAGAAGCCAGTGATTAGTTTATAAAGTTATAAATATGGATTGTTTTCTTACAAAAACGCATCACTTCGCTTCAGAAGGCCTTCATTAACCCCCTGGAGTCGTATGGATTACTTTCATGATGGATGGATGCACTTTTTTGGGCTTCAAAACACAAGGTACCATTCACGGCCATTATAAAGCTGGGAAGAGCCAGGAATTTTGTTTGGCTGAAAGAAGAAAGTCATATACACCTAGGATGGCTTGAGGGTGTGACCTTTAAATGTGACCTATAATGCCCATTCTCACATATAAATCTCTGATGTCCTCAGAATGTGTCTGAAGTTTCAGTTCAAAATAGCAGCTTGTAAAAGTTGCCCCTTTTTGGGTGTGAGGCAAAACGCGCCGTTTTTGTGTGTCCCTGTTGTATAGGTGCTTGTGTTGGAACTGTATTAGGATGCCCACAGAGCCAGAAAATATATGCTGCATGGAGATAGAGCAGCTACGGTTTAGTTTACGGTTATAATGTCGGACTGCTGCTTCTCACTCAGGACGGGATCTAATGCAGATCGTCACCAGTCGTGGGTGGGGTTTCCCTACTCTAACTTAGGGGACATTTGAAACAGCTTGTTGTGAGATTGATAATGATATATGGGGATTATAAAAAAGTATTGGGTGGATTTTTACACACACTGTGGACACACATCTTTGTGTTCAAGAGAATTTTGCATAATAGGTCCCCTTTAAATGAGGAATATTGGGGCATGTTTGTTCCAGGAAGAAAACTCAAGACTACAATTGAGGCTCTTAAGGGAGTTCAGAAACAGTGCGCACTGAATAACTCCTTCTGGAGTGACTGTGCTTTGTATCAACAGCAACATTACACACTAAAGAAAACTGAAAATGTAAAAAGAACTAGGAAAATTTGTAAACTAATTATTAAAACAAGACGAAAGATGGCCGCTCTTCACCTGATGCCGTTTGGAGATTTGTTCTCATCCTGTTTCTCATGGTCTGTAGGATTGGGCTTGCTTTCGGAATCAGAAACGTCTTTTATCTCGCTTTCTGATTCTCCGTTCACTGGTTTAGAGTCGTCTGGGAGAAAGAAACAAAGCGCAAGAAGAAAGCATATTTTAAAACTGGTTTAAATGCTTGAAATTATGTGGAAACATTCCAGATTCACAGTTTACCTGTGTTTTGTGTGTCTTGCTCATTGCTTTCTTGGTTCTTTTCATCCGGTTTTGGTTTAACGGTCTCAATCTTGCCAATAAACTGGAGCTTTAGTTTATTGTAGACTGCGGTGGCCTTCTCCATCACTGCACTACTTGCTTTGTACCGCCGAATCTAAAAAACAGTCAGAAGTGTGGAAGTTTTATGATGGTAATGCTATCCCATGTCAACCGATAGCTGTCAATATTACACACTGCACCTTTAAATAGTAAAACGGATTGCAAATGGAAATTCACATCGACTTTTAGATAACAGGGTGTCGTTTTCCAGTTTTCTTTAAGTTCTTGTACCTTTTTGAGTGTGGCAATAACATCTGCATTCTTCTGCAAGATGTGAGTGGTCACTTGTACCGCGCCAAGCTCATCCAAGGCCTGTAGACACTTCTCAATGTCCTACAGATTGAAAAGGAAGATTGATCCATGAAACGTTAATTAAAACATCTTCGTTAATTGAAATACAGCTGTAATAAAAATATAAATATCATACTTTTTTTTTTTTATATAAATGTTGCATTGGCTAAAATTGGCACTAAAATTACCAACCGTCAAAAAAAAAAAACTTTTTTTTTAACCTATATCTAATCAACTCAAAAAGATCGAAACTATTTGAAAGTGTGATATCTTTAAAAAAGCAAACATTAAAAAATAAATAAATTCCTGTACAAAAATAACAGTAATAAACAGCTAAAAATCCAACTATTTGTTTCACTACAAATGAAAATTAAGTGAGCAGGGACTTCTGTGGAGTGATTTAAATGAACAGAATGAAGTAAAAGAAGCGAATTGGACATCCTAAAGGAACGTGCTTAACCAGAAACATTGCTTGTGTGAATGCTAGACATGGTACCTTTGCTGTAAAATTGCCAGTGTAATGTTTCCAGTAATTTTAATGGCTTTCATGTGTGAAAGTGACTACTGATCCCGATGAAATTCAAAAGGTAACATCACTACTTACTGGGTTGTCAACCTTCAGTGCAAACTTGATGTCTGTGTGGAGCTTCTGTAGTTTCTCTTCAGGTGAGGGTTCTGAATTTATACAGGGCGATAGAAACGATACTTAAAGTCTGATTGACCATAAAAATGATTTTAAAAAGGACTGAACCGCCATGAGAACGTTTCATGTGACCTTTTTTCTTCTCAACTTTCTTCTCAGGTTGACGCACCGACTTCCGTTTTGGCTTCTCGGGCTTAGACCTAGTGGGAAACAGTAATAATTATTGACCTAGAGGGTCCCAAGAATTGTGCCACAGTGGTTTTATCAAGGGTGAGCCAAAAACCTAGGACTAGTTCACAAAAGTTGTTTTTTGAAATAATCTCCAATATTTATTAACAAACGATTCGATTGACAGCGGCAATCCAAGAGGCAAAGTTGCTCAGAATGAGGAGTTCTACCATGCGGTATGAATGACGTGTGCCAAAAATCAGTACATAATCCTTTAAGCACATGAAAAACACGAAGGTGCCCCCCAGTGGCCAATTTCTTTCGAATTTCTCACAGGCCTCTAGGGCCGTGAGTCAAACAGCCCCAGCGAGTTTAGTTTCTATCAGCCGCCTCAAACTTCATTGGCATTCTTGGCACCTTGGATGATGACACCGCATGCCAATGTTCAAGTCAATCAGACTTAGGGTTGCATAGTTATAGCCATATTTATGTTTATGTTATAGCGCCACCAAGTGGCCAGTCATCACATGCTTTTTCACAGAATGAGCTCTTACATAGGTGTGCCAAGTTTGGTGAAAATCTCTCATTCTGTTCACGAGTTATAGCCATTTTAGTAAAAGTGGCTCCTCCCACTTTGAACGTTTTGACGGCCCCGAGAGAGTGAATCGAAATTTAAACTTTTTTGTGGTGATTATTGACACCCAGACTCCAGAGAATCTTGCTGCACTGCTTTGGTTCCGATCGGGCAAAAACCTGGGAGCCAAGGATTCCACCGATATAAGAAACTTGATACACCTATGCCTTGAACCCCTAAAAATCAATTAAAGCTAAATAAACAAACAAAACTAATACAAATGACAAACGCACGTCAAATTAAAATTAAAACTAAATGTAAAAATAATAGAATACAAATAATACTAAAATAACAGTGGTGGGAAATACTGCAAATATCATTGCGAGGCGCACAGTTGATTCGACTCAATTGATTCCAATAGTTTTGTTGCTATACAAACAGTACCCTGGAGATCCAGAGTTCTCGCGAGAGCACAATTAGGATTTGCTCAGCGAGTAGCTCTGGTGTCGAGTAATGATGCTCTTTAAATATGCCCCCCTATCTGAGCTGCACCAATCACATCGGGTTAGCTGATATAGGCGGAGAGGCGCATTAGTCATTAGTAAACATTGCAAGATGGCTATGGATGAACACCAGTCGTTTGAAATGGCTTTGGGCGCTACAATGAAAGATTTAGACTTGCCTTTTTCTCTAAAAGAGGAACAGAAGACGGCGCTCGAATCGTTCCTTTGCAAGAAGGACGTTTTTGCTGTTTTGCCGACCCGATACGACAAAAGTATAATCTACCAGTTAGCTCCGCTCAAGTTCGAACCCGAAGACAGACACGAGAGGCGGGGAACTGAGTAGACGTGATAAATTTGAAGTTGCAAAAGAAAAAACGCAGTGGATCAGGAGGTGAGGTGAATTAACACACTGCAATAACCTGAACTTAAGTTGGACCCAACTTTTCAAATGTAATCAACATTTTTGCTAAGTACTAGATGTGTTGGGCTATTTAACATGACATTTTAATTATATTATGCTGAGATGAACGAAATTACTTGAAAAAAGATTTGTTCATTTTGCTGAACGAGATTCAAAGATCCGAGTCAGTAAAATGATCCGAGCTTCCCACTACTACTCCGCTGGTAGCTAAGCGTATGGGGCTTAGTGATACATCACCCCATGTATTGTTGTGATTGGTCGTAGTGTTAGCCAATTGCGGGCAGTGAGATTTTCAACTGCAATACTTGGTGCCGCCCCTCGAGCTGGCTGATTTTCATTAATCGACACCAGACCATAAATCTTTCAGATTTAGGTCTGGATTTCCAGGCTATACGAACAGTGCAATCCAAATACATACCTCGCTTTGTGTTTCTCCTCTGATCTCTGTGGCTTCTTTTCTTTGATATGTCTCTCCTTTTTTTCTTTCACCTCCTTCTCTTTCTTTTGCCGCCCTTTCTGGCTATCTTGACGCTTGGCCGATTTTTTTACCTAGAGAAGAAACGCAACAACCCAAACACAGTTAACATTTTGAGAAACGACACTAGTAGAAAGAGTCGAGAAAGTTCTGGTGACTGACCTCTGAGGGAGGTGGAGAGTCAGAGTCTGATGGAGCAGGGATGGGGGCAGGGGGAGGTTTCTTGGATTTTTTGAGAGGGTGATCTTCCACGTCCTCATCTGAGCTGCTGCCGCCGCTACTACTGCTGCTTCCTTTCCTGGCCTTGGTCTCTTTGTCTTTTTTCCTTTTTTCTTCCTCCTCTTTTTCTCGCTCCCGGAGCCGACGGAGCTCTTCTGCCTCCTCCCTCTTCCTTCGCTCCTCCAGTTCCTTCCGCCGCTCCTCGTCTCTCTTTTTCCACTCACTGACGCGGTCCGTCCCGCTATCGCTTCGCATTAAAAAAACAAAGACAAACTCAATTAACCATCCATGTGTTTCTCAAATTCATAGAATATTTTGATGTTCTTTGTATATCATGGGAATTGTATTTGACAATATATTCAAATCAGACAGTCTGATAATGTTTCTACAAATTTTTCATTTTTAAAATGAACTATTTATTGCAATTAAGTTGCAAAAACAGCTTGTTTTGTAGTTTTGAAACTTCTTGATGTCACATGACATTATGTAGTCTTATGGGAAATCTGTTACACTACTTATGTAGTCGGTTTTTTTCCCCATCTCTTTTCCACGCATTGTGAAAAAAAATTGGCCAACCAATTAGATTTACGCTTTTGATCACATACCAGTGCTGTAACATTAAACTACGACTAGGTGGCGCTCATGAACACACCATTTGCTAAGCAACAGTGAATAGCAGCCTGGAACAATCTGAAGCCGGCTTTTGTCTCCGTTAACCTGTATTTGGTTTTGTCAAAAACAAAACACATTTTTGCTTTTCGGCAAGTGCCTACCAACTGTCAGAAAGTGATTTTGCATATCTAAATCTAGGTTGCATATCTAGGTAGGCTATCTACCATTTCTTTTGCATTGGTCTGAATTTATTAGTTGAACTTTCATGTTAACGTGAACAGGCATTAAGGGTTCGAAAGATGGTGGAAAATTGTCATATAGAACAAATTAACGCAAAACAAAAGTATTAACATTATTAGTGTAAATGTACATGGAAAAGAAAGGAAAAGAAACCAAACTCACCTATCACTATCTGATGAAGAGGAAGGAGGCCTTTCTGGAGCTGGTTTGGCTTTCCTTCCGCGTGGCTTTGGTGGAGGTTTCTCCGCTTGGAAAATGACACAAAAAGAAAAGTGTCCTTTAGTATTCTGATGTACTTGTCTAGGACTCCTGATATCCGAGTGCTGAGGATAACCGTCTCAGGTAATGTTTCCATCCACTTGCTATTCAACGCAATTACTCAACCATTAAAACTAATTATAATATATGCTGGGTTCACGTTGCAAAGCGTTCTCACCTTTCTTGCGCCCTTGAGGGGCTTTCCTTGCAGGAGGAGGTTCGGGTTCGGAATCGGAATCGGATTTGGATCCAGACTGCGATTCGGATCCAGAGACGGCCGGCCGTGGCTTATCGTCTTCTGATTCGCTCTTGGCAGCTTTCTGATCTGACTGGGAGCCTGAGTCTGAATCCGAGCCTGATGATGCTTTCTAAGATGATACAAAAACAGTATAGAATCAAGCAAGTATGTAATTATAGACTGCCAATGTCACTGAGGTCTTCTCACCTTCCTCCTGCCTCTGCCAGCTGGCTTTTTGCCACCTCGACCGCCCGAATCCTTCTGCGGTGTAAAGTCCTGAAGAACACATTAGTAACTTATTAATACAATTTTAATAGCATTATTGGCAATAATGAAGCCATGAGGTGTTTGAGCAAAATTATCGACCCAGTACAATTCCAGACAAGAATACCTGGTCACTGTTTTTTCCGGATTCAGAGTCAGAGCTGGGTGATGGTTCCGGTTCTGATGGAGATCCACTCTCCTCTCCATCTCGATCACTGGATGATGCCCGTGTTCTCTTCACTGGTGGCCGCTGCAAAGTAAAAAAAAATAATAATAATATTGAACTGTTATTATACATCTTGCGCATGCAATTACAAAGTATTGAGACACAAAACATCAAAACAGACACAAAAGCACCATAAATAGTTAATTTGAGTTTTACTCTAAGTATAAAGCAGGTACTCCACTGGATGTTTTGTCCAACTACATCCTTTAAGCCCACAGTACACTTCAGTTTTGACGAGAACAGCCAAATGCACTGCCTTTCAAAGAATACTCCGTTTCTTAGCGCGCATAAACACAGGCGCTTGAAATATATGCATTAAAAGGTTTCAACCTTATCCAGTGTCTGTGCTATTTTTTCTCCAAAAGGTATTAGTGATAAATGTCTTTGCGCTTTTGTTTACACCAATCATTCATGCGTTTTCACTGATCGGATAGATATACAATATGTTAAAACTGTTCCATTTACACTGGCCACATATACGCGTCTCCGCAAAATGAATATAAACGGTAACCCAATCTTCAATTCCAGCGCTACATGCAAATTCAACGCAGTTCATGTCAAAGAGAGCAACAGATATGAGCAGCATTTCATTTATCCAAGATCAAAGACCGCAATAGGAGAGAGAGGGCATCACTCGTCTCACTACTTTTAATGAAGATGATTGTGTGTTGAGTTTCAGGATGCAACGGCAAACTTTCAGTTTCATTTGCAGTATTTTGTTTGACCGCCGGCTTGCTTAAGAGATTCTCATCTACTCCTCTGTGGCGAAAGCGTGTTGCAGTAGCGCTGTCATATCTGACTACTAACATGTTTTTTTTTACTACTTTGAGAGGAGAAAAATGTACATATGTGGCTCCAACAACCAGATGCATTTACACTTGACCACCTCATGAAGTGGTTTGAGAGATCTAAAAATTTACATTTTTACACCTGGGCTGCATTTCCCAAAAGCATTGTTAGACTAAGTTGATCATATTGACCATTGGTGGCAATTGTTCTGCGATCAACTTGGGCTTACGATGCTTCTGGGAAATGCAGCTCTGGTCTTTTCACAATCCGACAGCTATCCGATCAGAGAAACCGTATGAAGTGACCAGGTGTCAATAAGCCCTTAAACTAGAGTTGCATGTATTTATTAACCCCTTCACACAATGCGAGTGTCTATTGTTGTCATGTCCCCAGCAGTTTTTTGTTGATGTTCCATTTCATCCGTCTCGTTTACCAAACAACGGGCCGAGCCAGTGTCGCCAACTTTGTGGACAAACTAATTAGTGCAAAATAATTCTAAGCACATGTGCAAAGTGAGAGGACATAGCACGTGTGGTTAGAAAAACATGCAGAACGAGTACAGTATGTGCGTACTATGCTGATGACGAAATTATGCCACACGCACTGTACGCAAACCCTAGCGTAAATGTAAAACATGTATACTTTAGGCTTTGGCAATGACAACATTCATAACATAGAATGACCCTAATGCTTAAATAAAAACTAGTTGGCAAAACACTGATTCCTCTACTAACACTCTTCTATTTAACACTATAAACATTGCGACTAACTAAAACTATGACATTATGGAAAAATTCAAAGCACCTAAAAATGACAATAGATGACAATAAGGATAAACTGCTGATTTACACAATAAGCGATCATGTTGGCTTGTTTCATGTTTGAATACCTTTGCAGCAGGAGCTTTCCGCTTCACTGCCGCCTTCTTTTGATCCTCACTCCCAGAGTCAGAATCATCACTTCCCGTTTCAGCTTTCCTTGGTACCACTGCTTCCTCTTCATCTTCCGCATCACTTCCCGCAGCAGGTTGGTTGTCCTCGCTTTCCGATGATGATGCAGCCTAAACAAACACAAGGAAAATGTGACAAATCAGCATTTGGTGTCATGAAACAGATTTTTGGGTTGTAGAAATTAAGTCTTACTGCAGGTGTGGTATAGGAGGCATGAGGGTTGTTTTGGATTTCCCACAAGCCTTCATTGAACCCTTTCCTTTTGTTGGGCTTCCCATATCGGTCTTGGTTCTTTTCATACGCAAAAAGGTCCTTGGGTGCAAGGAATGCACTGAAAGAAAAGAAGAAGATGCTAAAATCAGAATTATAAATACAATTAAAGTCACAATGAAATGGAAGTAGAGACAGATCTCTTCTTTTGTATTGTGATATGCATCCGAGTGTAACAGATTTTAAGGAGAAAAAAAGATGTAGGGTGAGACGCAGATGAATGTAAGCATGCAGGAGTTAAAGGATTGAAGAAGAGAAGACCAGAAAGAAAACTGTAATTGAGTTATGCCATTTTTTATTAAATGGTACAAGGTCAAAACATAAAAAAAAGTGCACAAATGAGCAGTTTACAATAAGACTATCATGTGCATTTATACAATAGTTAGTATTTTAAAGGTCAACTTTAAGATCTGGTCTGATCCCTGGAGTGACATCTAAAAAAAACTGTTCTTCTAGTGTGCCACCTGTTGACTTGTGGGGTCAGATGAACTTAAATTTGTTACTTCAAGGCAGTTTTGACAGGCAAGGTCCCACCATACTTTTTAAAAGCACTGCAATTATCCTGTTCCTGGAGATCAGATTCAACACTGATCCAACACACCTGCACGAAGATCCTGAATTTCTTAATCAGCTGGTTCAGTTGTGTTTGATCGGGGTTGGAGCTGAACTTTGCAGATCTCCAGGAACAGGACTGGGCACCTTTTTTATCTAAAGTAACATGCATCTATTCACCATCATTAACGACCAGGTACTCATTAAAATCCGGGGATACGTACGTTTCGTGAGTCCCGAAGAAAAAAATGGGGATCTTATTAGGTGGTGGTTTGACAGCTCCTTCCGCAACATCTTCAATCTGGAAGAAAAATACAGTCCAAACATTACAATAAGGTGATCGCATGTTTTTCAGCAATAGATCTACATTTATTTTTTTTACAAAAGTTCTACAGAATTACGCACTAATTTATAAATGGGTTTTCTATTTTGCACCGGGTGGGTCACTTTAAATATGGACAGCAGGACAGGAAAGAATGCCCATGTGTAAACATGACACTCAACCCCCCCCCCCCCCCCCCCCCCCCAAATTACATTTTACATGTGATTGGGCAATGTAAATACAATGCAAAAGTCTCAAGTCTAAATGAAGTAATCATTCATATAATCCCATTATGCATCTAAAGACGATTCCCAATTAATAATATGCAAAAAAATAAACAGGACTTTGTTCACGCGACCTTAGCTGCTTCTCCAGCAAACAAGTTAGCCAGCCAGCTAGCCTCATACATTCATGCATAAGGTAATAAATATGAAACAAATGCATCAATTAAGATGCCTAGACTTTAGAGTGATAGATAGCACGGGTTTGTCTGCAAACATATATTTCGTAAACGACCAGGCACTGAGGTAAAGCTGGTGGGGGGGTGTGTGCACTGGATGCAGCGCGAGCCTTGCGCGAGCTCCCCCGCTCCTCTTACCCGGGCCGGCCAGTGGGGATATCCCTTCATTTTAGCAAAGACAAGATCCCCGGGCCGGAAGTTGTGCGGCATCTTGTCGTCCCTCTATGCACCGCTCCTCGTTCTGCTTGTTTGTGTTTGTCCGCGGTCCGTTTTTCAGGCCGACAGACAGTCCTGGTTCAGATACAGTAGGTGAGTAAAGGCGGTTGGTTTCTGCAGCGGTTTCCGCTCATTCCATTTTTTGCCAGCGGAAGTTCCGCCCTCTGGCGATCACTGATTGGAGGAACGGACTGGCACTCTTTACGTCCACCAATAAGAATGTACAATGTGTACACCGCTAAAGACTTCAATGTAATAGTATTATTTTAACATTCGCACTGCTGATTATAAAACGACTGTTGGAAATTGAATTTGGAGCTAATCAAAATAATGTTATACTTTCTTGATTATAACATCTATATAAAATGCATTCAATGTAATATAATGGCACTTTTATGAAAATAATTGTATCTAAAAAAAAATATTCAATTCACTTTAATGAATTACTACTATTTCATCTACTAAAACAAGAATGATAATCGTAAGGAATGTAAAACAATTTGAGGAATTTTGAGGAAGAAATATTTGGAAAATAATGATTGAAAAAAAATATTATCGCATTACTCAAATATAGAAAATATTATGGAATATTACTCAACAGAAAATATTATTTAATTCTTGAAAAAGGTTTGTTTCAAAGATTTTATAATTATATTTCACGTTTCAACGCGGGGTAAATCAATGCACCCCAAAACTGGTCTATATCTAAAATAAAATTCGAAAACAAACAAAATGTGTTTAAAATATATAAATAAACAAACCATCACTGATCTACTTCAATGTAACTTCACTCCCCTCCGCTTGATGTCACTAAAACTCAATGTTTATGTCCCGATCGATTCATGACCACATTTCCGGTTCAGAAAAGGTCCTATTCCCGCTGTAAACACATCGCTCTGGGTGGTGGTGTTCCTGACAGTTATAAATAATTAAAAACAACACATTTTTCATTGCAGTATTTTTGCATATAGTTTATCGCTAAGAATGAAGAAGTTTTTCGAGGACATCAAGAAGGATATGAAGTTCAAGTCAGCTGGGCCAGGAAAGAAACTTACTGAAGAATCGAGGTAAAAGATCAGATATGTATAGGGCTACGTTATGCTATCTGTCATCACAACAGCTCTGAACCACACTTATCATGAGTTTATATAATCAGACTACGATGATGCATCGAATAACAAGGTTTCTTATTATATAGATAATAATTGTTTTACATAAGTTAATTCTGTAAATAGCAAGCTATTTATTACACATAAAATCTATAGTAAATGTATAACAGAAATATGTATGTATTGGTACCTGTCTAACTGCATTTCTAACATGATCATATCTGGAGATGGTGGGTTAGGAAACCGCTAAATGCATCAATGTTTGAATAGTTTTGGATCCCGGAATAGGATCCGACCAATGAGTTTAACCTTATCGCTATAATTACTCATAGGATAACAGGCTTAGTAAAGGTCACGTGGGAGTGATTTACACCTTAACACTGCTGCTTTAGTGATGTTTTTGGTTACAACAACCGTGTTAACCACATAAATGAGTGGGTGACACCTGGTGTTTCGTGCAGCTCTAGACCTGAAGCCTCCCAGGCTGCCCACAGTAAAGGAGCGTCCAGGAAAGCTCCCACTAAAGGCGCACAGATGGCAGGGGCCGCGGCCCTCGCCCGCATCGAGCAGCAGCCCCGGCCGAAAGTGCAAACCTCACAGGACGCCATAAGGAATCAGGGTAACTTACAGCAAGAGT
Organism: Phoxinus phoxinus; assembly: GCF_949152265.1. Taxonomy (NCBI): domain Eukaryota; kingdom Metazoa; phylum Chordata; class Actinopteri; order Cypriniformes; family Leuciscidae; genus Phoxinus; species Phoxinus phoxinus. The sequence goes on along the minus strand of NC_136895.1, from coordinate 14,300,668 downwards.
ATAACTACAGCTTTTACACTCAGAAGTCTATGGAAGCTTTTTGTCCGCCACGGAATAAAAAGGGAAATTTTTATCTGACAATTCAGATTTTTTTTTATCTTTCTCGCTATTACCAGTTGTATGTTTCTTAGTTTATATCTCACAAATCTGGCTTTTTTTTCTCTCTAAATTCCGAGTGGTGCTTATTGCAGAGCCAAATGACGTCCAGCTCCCCCTTTCTGGACGTCATGGGTTGAGCTTGACCTAGTCCAGCTCCACCTCTGTGGATCTAATGGGTGGAGGGATAGAGTTATGGGATCGGGTTAGGGTGTGGTTGGACCTTCTAGCTACACCCATTATGCCAAAATTACATCTAGGCTGTGTTCAAAATCACCCCCTATTCCCTACAATAATACTCCACTAATATAGTTCACTTGAGGAAGTGAATGAAAACGAATGAGTGAATTCGGACACTGAGTGCATCGGAAGGGCTGCCGCTTTTGCATATAATAGTTTGTTTTTGTTTAAACAATTTAATAATCAATTATAAAGGAATTTATAATATTACGCTATACACACATTGGACCAGCGGTTTCTTCTGGTCAGACGAGAGAATTCGTTCAGTTCGAGACTCTCAGTGCATTATGGGTATTCTCTAGCCATTGAGCGCACATCGATTGTACACTCGTTATTGCGGTGTATGTGTTGGATTGAATGAGTGCACTCGATAACGTCCACTATGGTTCTGGACACCACTACAAATGGCTGGGTATAGGGGGCGATTTCGGACACAGCCCTAGAGAGGGGGAGCTGGACTTCACACTCCAGTCATGAGCACTCTCCTAAATTCCCAGTTTATATTTCCCAATTATGAGTCAGTATTGCAAGTTGAACCTTGTATTTAGAGTTATAAAGGCTGAATTGTGATATATACACTCACAATTCTGTATTTTATTCTGAAAAAAGTCTTGCGAGTAAATTCTTTTATTTATTCTGAGTTTATCTCACAATTCTGAGAAAAAAAGTCAGATTTGCGCATTATAAACTTGAAATTGCTAGAAAAAGTCATAATTGTTTATCGCTGCATCCAAAATCCAATACTGACTGGAATACAGTACACTAAAAGAGTTGTATAATTGCATCCCTATACTCTATGCACTTGTGCACTATGTACTCATTTGTTTAGTTTATGAACTTTATAAGCTTATTTATTTGTCATTCAATATCGAAGTCTGAAAGAATGATATTTATACTATAAAACGTGATAGAATAGTGCATAAGTATGCAAATTGGGATGTCTGAATTCATACATAGTATTGGAAAAACAGTAGGGAAGAAGTACCTGGATGACCTACTACTTCCGGCGGGATTCTGAAGTGTGCATGCGATGGACACTTTACTATCCCATGAGGCCACGGGAGAGGATTTATGAATGGCAGTGAAGCGACGCAACTGATTCTGGTAGGTCACGTGACAATAACAACGTGGCGTATGTAGTACGTCCAAATTTAATTCATACTACATAGAACATACTTTTTAATAGTCGCAAAGTAAATTCAAGTTCATATGTAGCACCTACTCAGTATATGATTTTGGACGCAACATATAGGCTATATCTTGCCAATCTTCTATATCTTTTTCTCAGAATTGTGAGGTATAAACTGCTGAAGTTAGTTTTGAGTTATAAGTCTAAATTTATATTTATATTTTTATATTTATATATATTGTAAGCTAAAAAGTCGCAATTACTTTTTTATATTGTAATCTATGGTGGAAACAAGCTTCCATAGAAATCTTAAAAACATGAAAAAATCTTTAAGCATGAACAACCACTCATATTTGTATTGCATTTCAGTGAAGCGAGAACTTGAAGCAGAGGCGGCTGCCGTAGCGGCCAGTCAGAAGAACACAGATATTGAGGCAAGTCCGATGGTTTTATTGGGTTTTGTTCGTATTTAGCTGGACAATATAACTTTATGCTGACACCTGTTGGCAGGGATGCAGCATCACACAAATATGAATGTTTACATAATGGCTACATCCAAAATCCCAACATTTCAGAATGTTTGTAAACAATAGGCACCAAGATACTTCCGGGTGGCAGAACGCGAGCGGCTTCGACTGACTACTGAAGAGATCCAGCCGGTGTTGTGCCGAATTTCGAGCCCCTGCCAAATTATTACCCCGCTCGTTGAAGTCAGTGGCTGATTGCCTAATTCTAACCCCACCCCTAATCTTAACCCCTCCCCCACAACTAATCCTAAACCTACCAATGCTAGGGGGGTAATAATTTGGCGGGGGTCGAAATTCGGCACAACACCGGCTACTGGAACAGTTACATAGTTAAAAACATTGTTGTTGATCAAAGTTGAAACGATGATGAAAACGTGTTGTGTTTGGGGTTGCGCTGCCAGATATACAGCAAAATCAATTTCCTGTGTATAGCGAGTGGACGTCGTGTCGGCAAAAAAGTATGGCTAAAAGTAGGAAATCTTAATGATCCCCTAAATTATATGATTCATCCAACGTTTAGGCTACCTTTCTGCTGCCAACCCTGCTTGCCCTTCAACTGTGCTTCGTGTATTGTCAAAACGGTCCATCTACAAAATCATAGCTGAGCATAATTATCTTCAGCCGGGGAAATTCGAGACTAATATTAGTAAACTTGTCTCTTTTGAAGATCAGACTCATTGCCAGTCACTGCCTGAAGTAAAAGAGGGCTGCCAACTCTCACGCATTGACCGCGAGACTCACGCAATTGTCACTTTTCACACGCTCTCACGCCATTTTCTCACGCAACTTACCGAAATGTATATTCCTCATACTATCGACCAATCAGACGCAAAGAGGTCAATATAACAGCTGGAGGACAATTATGTCACATAACATTTACCTCAGGAAAGCCATTTAATGACCATGATATATAACACGTTATTTTGGCTAGAAAAAAAAGAGCTATAGAGAGTATGCTAATTATGTGTAGGCCTATATTACTTATTTATTATAGTTTTACTTGTATCATTAAATACAGTTGTTATTATAATAAAAAAGACATATTTAATTCAATTTTTATTTCATTTTTACTGCCGATGGTGGGTCTCCCTTCCAAGCAATTTACTAGCGTTGCCATAGGAACGCTTCGGCTTTTGCCACCCGGAAGAACGTCTATAATTGTTGTGAATGTCATGGTGAATTGTTGTATATAGTTGACGAAAACAGTGTGTGAAAAGAGAGTAGTCCAAATGCCCAGTATTCATAAAACAGTAGGCGAAAAATATCCAGATGACCTACTACTGTACACTCTATGTTAATAGTATTTGGTCATGTGATCTAAACATTATGTAGAACAAACATTTTTGTGTGTACACATCATTTTCAACACATTTTTTTTATATCTGTATGTGTAAAACTTGTGAAAAGCAGCAAAAATGCTTTCAGTGGACCTTTAAATGATCATTTTAAAAATTGTTGCAAAAAATAAACTCCCATTAAAATGAATTTACATTCTCACCTGGTTTCCAACCCGTATGATTACCACTCATTTGTGGAATATAAATGTTTACATATTAAATTATATTATTTTGATGAAACCAGGTTAAAATGTAATACTGTATAAATAAAATGAATGGTGACCGAAACTGTCAAGCTCCAAAATGACAAAATGCAGGATAAAAGTGTCCTACAAAATGCTCAATTCTCTATAATACATAATTATATGATTTCAGAAGAGTTGTAAGTTATTGTTCAGGTAAAATGTATAAATGATGACATTTTTAGGTGACCTGTCCCTTTAAGATTCAATACTCTTTTCCTGACTGTGATCATTAATCCCTTTTCCAGGGCTCCGGGGTTCCACAGAAGGATCCGTCTTGTTTCTCAGTGGCGGGAGTTTTCTTCATCTGCCCTCTTACCGGAAAAACCCTAACAAAGACTGAAAGAGAGATGCACATCAAAGAAGCCATTCTTATGGTGAGATTATTAGACAATCTGCAGGACTTTAAGAAACTACATGTGGATTTTGACTAAAGGTGCTTCTTTTTTCCCAGAGGTTCTCAGAGGATGTGATGGAGGCCTCCGTTATGATGATTCACACCTTTAATAAAGACAAAGAGAAAGTGAAGGCTGCCATTGACATCATTAGCAAGTGAGGACTGTTTAGTAGGACTATATTAACTTCCTACAACCATATCTCGGTGTGTTTGTAAAATGTACAACTGAAATCCAATGACAGGTACATCGAAAACATCTGTAAGAATCCGACCGAGGAAAAGTATCGGAAGATCAAACTTAGCAACAAGGTGTTTCAGGTACGATCGTTTTCAGTCAGGATAGAGAGAACTGAATTCATAAAGCCAATTCACTCACATCTTGTTGTTTTACTCGTGAAGGAGAAGGTCAGTGTGATTGAAGGATCTCGTGAGTATCTCCAGGCTCTGGGATTTGAAAGCACCGCACTGCCGGTAGACGGCGAAGGTAATGCCGTTATACTTCAAAGACAAGCGTGTGGTTTCTTTAAAGCCAAGCCCTCACACATCTCCATCCCTTAATAACGTATCTCAGATAGGACTGAGGAGTACCTGGTGTTGCCGCCGCAGGAACCGGACGCTCTGGAGCAGATAAAGGTGGATTTGGAGCTGCTGCAGAAGGGCGAGCCAATCAGAGCGAAGCTGGATCGCCAACCGCAGGTCTTCAGACCCTCGCAGAACGCCACGAACTTTGAGTTGCCCCCAGACTTCTACAATCTCACTGCAGAGGAACTGAAGAAAGAAATGCAGCTTAAGTAAAGAAATCAACAACAGTAGTGTTGTGCCAAGCTGATAAAGAAAGACGCGTACCATGTTTTTATGATCTTCTTTCATCACAGGAATGAAATCGTGGAGAGAAACGCAATGCTGCGGACGAAAGCCATGCGTGAAAAAGATGAGCAGAGAGAGAGAAGGAAGCACAACTACGCCCTTCTGAGAGTGCGGTTACCGGATGGAAATATACTCCAGGGTTGGTAGTCAATGCAAGAGTGCAAACACGATTTAGCTTCTTGTGGCCAACTGAAGGCTCTCGTTGTACAGCATAACTTACATTTTAACGCCCCGCAGGCACGTTCCTGGCATGGGAGAAAGTGACAGCGTTGTACCAGTTTGTGCGTGATTCGCTGGAAAACGGCTGGCAGCCCTTTGAGCTGGTGGTTCCTGGAGGACAAAAACTCAAGGACGACGAGGAGTTCGCTCTGAATGAGTGCAACCTGGTAGGTGAAGATCAAAGAACACTGTCTGCAAAGTTGAATTTACGAAACAATATTTGAGTCTCACATTTGTTTTCATCTTCCAGGCCCCAGCAGCTCTGTTGATCTTCTCGTGGGACGCCGCAGTGCTTTCAGACATCGCCGCCGCGGGAGGAAAGACTGACGTTCTGCTTAAAGCAGCATTATTAGAGAACATCAAGAGCATGAGCTGAACATCTAGTCTTGCTGTGTCTCCCTGGTCGCTGCTGTCCCGCCTGCGTTGTCTTGCCTCTCCTAGTGATTATCTCTCCCATCGTCCACAACCCCACAGGATTGGTTGAGTCCACAACATGTGCTAGGTGGATTTATATGGTGCTAACAACAGGAGTTGCTTCCTGTCAGTGATGTATTATGGGAAGTGTTAGCACCTTAAGGGCCAATTTCTAAACAGTCTGTCCTATTATAATGCATTGTTGCTTGAAGTAACATGACCAGTCATCATATGAGCTGGGTGTGTGCACTGGAAATGATCTGCGAGTGGATCTGTTGTGATTTAAAGCATTTTTTAGCTATTTCTCAGAGAGAAATTTTGATTAATGTACCATAAAATCTCATTGTGACAACGGTTTGAAATTGATCTAACATGAGCACTACCAAGTTCAGATTGTCTTCTGTGTTGAATTGAAGTCGTTTCCTGCTAAACAAAAATGAGATTACGCCTGAATGTTTTAACGCAACTTAAATTAGACAAAAAGCTGTGGTCTGCAACAATGATCTACCTCCTAATAGAGATAAATGTCTGTTCAGTTCAGTTGTCACCATGTCAAGTATTGACTTGTATAATTAAGCCCAAAGTATACTTCTTTTTACACAAGCAGCATGTTTGACAGTTTTCCCCCTTAATTGTGTGTACTACGCGCTCCCTTTGCACATGCAATTTTTAGCAACGAGTTTGTCCACAAGGTGCCGACGTTGGCGACCATGTCACGGTTGAAAAGAAACTCTTTTCGTAGTTGACAAGCTTGTGTGAGGTTAAGATATGCGCAACTATTGTTTAAATGAATATAAAGATATTTATGGCTCATAGCCTCTATATATAGCGCAGACAAGGATGACATTGTTTAGTGTGTCTTGTGTGGAGCATCTGTTAGCACACGCAATCCAATTAAATATATACTTTGAAAGGCTGTTCACGTCAAAAATCCCCCTCATTTTCAACCAAGTATGTAAAACAAGCTATATAGCTATAGCTGAATATGCAAGACTTCCGATTCTTAAGCCGCAATAGGCAGGTCGAAGAATAACAGTAAAGGATAACCATTTCCACTACAAACCAGTGTTTATGATTATGGTAAAAATGCACCAGCTTTTACGAAAAATAAATGAAGTGTATACTTTGGGTGTTATAATGCTCACTGATAAGGATGCACCGAAATAAATTCTGGATGCACTTGGCCGAAAATGACTTATCTTATTTTAAATATTTTTTTTATGTACTATACTTTAAAATTAAATGCAATAATTTTACTGAATCAGAATTTAAAAAAAACTACAAGCCAATTAAATAAAATAACCAATTTTATTAAAAGTGAGACAGAAATTGGACAAATAGTCTATTAAAATATCAATTTATTATTCTTCATTCAGTTTTATGCAACATAATAAGATTTAACATGTATTTTTTTGACCAATTATCAAAATAATATAGTCCTACAAAGCTATTGTTATCAGAGCAGATAGCAGGGATTGGATCAGAGATCATTTTACCAGCGTTGCCCAGCACGGCTATACCACACAATGTTACAGCACAGTATAGGGCTATTGCAAACAGAAACAAGTCTATAAGAGAAATTTCATGTCGGCACGACTTTGCTTTTCCGGTGAGCGTGATCGGTACATGAGTGGAGCGTTTTGGCCGTCAGCGTCAGAAGTGTGCAGTACACACACGGAACGGAGAGCGCACAAGAGTGAAACCTGATCGCTGAACACGGAGGAGCATATTTTTGGTCTTTTATTTTCCTCTTTCGGACAAAAAACACATGCCATTTTCGGTGCATCCCTACTCACTGATTAAACCATGCTATATTGTAAAAACTGCTTGTATTTTGCACTCACAAATTTGTAGTTTAAAAATTCTGATGCTTTTGATGTGATAAATGAAATAAAATGCATTGTCAGAGATGAGTGAATATGAAAGAAATCAAATGGCGTGACTGTGCAAAAGTCTTGAAAATGTGTGGAAGGAACATATTGGTTAACAGCATATTAAAAGTTGTTCGTTTTTAAATTATGCTTTATTTAAACAAGCTTTGTAGGAAACCCATTACAACTGCAAACTATGGTGCAGTTTATTCGAGACAATTAAGAAAATACTTTGCCAAAAGGAATGCCAATGCTGCTGCTTTTTCCCCCCGTGTTGGACGGCCTCCTATTTCAGCTTCTACACCATTTTTTCCAAAAAAAAAAAAAAAGTATTTACACCGCGTATAGCAGCCTGAGCAACAAATGGCACATGCTGTTTTTATACAAAGCCTCTCGTAAAAGAAAACAGGTGAAAGACTTCTGGTGGGGGTAGAAGAATGAAATAAACAGAAATGGAATATAAAAGTGCAATATATTTCAATTGTCATTATTTTTGAAAGACATACACCAGTTCAAGTATTCAGAGAGGAAAAAAATAAACAATTTAAAACAATGTGGCTGAGCACTGAGCCCAGCAGACAGCATCAACCTCCTGATTGGTGTCAGAGCTGATGAATGTATCAGCCTTTCAAAAAGTGGGACTTCACCTATGAAGAAGAGCAGTACACCATCTAACAGACCTCCACTAAAAGAGGAAAACATTTATTCATTCTGGGGACCTTTAATACTGTGTGATCCGTCGAATCGTAGATCAGATTTTGAGTGCCTGGTTCACGTGCATGCAAACCCAACAGGAAGGAGTCAGATCTCAGGCGGTGGCTGGTGTGAGGCAGGGCAAGGCTAGAGCAGCAGTTTCGGATGCATTCGTGTCCATGGGCTCTGTGTTTCTCTCTGTTTGTGGTAAGGATGTGTTGGCGTCCTGTTCCGAGGATACTATTAAGAAGAAAAAAAAATTCAAGCTTGTTCTGGCAGATTTGTCTTTGTTGTCAAGCTTTAATAGAGACGCACGCATACTAACCAGATTGCTCCCCAATGATGACGCAATCATCGTCTTCATCATCCTCAGTGTCCGCCTGGAAGCCATCGGTCTCCATAGTCTCAGTCTAAAGAATAAACCAAAGTTAGACAGGTCTAAATAGGCATTACAAATCAGGCTGGGCGATATATAAAAAAAAATCTCGATATTGTACATTCTTACGATATTCAATATACATCTCGATATGTTTGCATTTAAATAATACAAAAAATATGATTTTCTTTTGCCCCCATTAAAAAACAAACTATTTAGATAGAACAGCTATGGTTACAAAGTAAATACAAAATGTTTAGTGCAAATTTAAACAGTTAAAAAAAAATCTAGACCAAGTGATCACTTACTGCTTTTTATTAAATGAACATGTAAATGTAACTGAAGTAGTGCAAAACAAGTACAGCGAGTGCATTCTGCGATGATCTGTGTATCAGTGTATTCATTTGGAAAATAACTGGTTTGCAGACAAGTGGATTTCAGCTCCCAGACATCAATAAAATGAATGGTTCGCAGGTTCGGAAGTGGTCGTGAAGTGCGTTATCTTAGAAAGCTTCCGTGTCAGCTGTTCGCGAACTTTAAAATACAATTTCGGGAGCAGATCCTAGGCAAAGTATTTACGGCAAGACAAATTGTATCGAGGGTAGATTGTCTTTAGCAGACGTTTGAAGCCAGGTTTTTCCACGGTACTGACAGGTATCATATCTTTGGCTATGTAAAACGTGACCGCCGATGTATTTTCTTCACACTTTTTACTATTTCTCACATATGGCACCCCGCAAGAGAATGAATCGACCAGCTTTATTTGTTTAGGGACGACAGGCCTACCAGATTTTTCGGCAGAGGCTAGTGATGATGGCTCACGGAGTTTCATGCATTGCTCGCACTGCACAGGATGCTGCTTGAGGTGATGAAAGAGTTTAGTGGTGCTGCCACCCTTTGTAGCTATCATCTTCTTGCACACCTTGCAAATGACAGTATTTTGATTGGTATCGGTTATCTGAAAACCAAACCACCCCCATATATTACAGATTGTGCGTTCCTTTTGGAGACTAATTCATCATCCCCTCCTGTGTCTTATTCCACACCCGTGTTGTTTTTTATCTCAATTTTGCTAATGTGACAAAAAGAAAAGAAAAACCTCCCGACCTCATGTCTCTTGCACGGTAATATGTGACAAGACGAAAAGGGGACGTGATATTGGACGTTCGGCGCGTTCTTTGGGAAAATATCCTTGATTTTGAAACATTCACGATTTTTTCATATTTGACATCGTCGTGAAAATTATTGCGATATTATTGCTAATATTCTATATATCGCCCAGCACTAATCACAAATCGGTATAAATAGGATATATACTGTACTATGCAAAAGTCTTAGGCACTTTAATATTTTCACCCAAAAAAATGGTTACGCCAGTTATTTCTGTCTTTTGCTCTAGTGTCAGTTGGAAATATCAGTTTGCATTTTCACACATTCCTTTTGCCATTATTTGTAATAATCCAGTGAGATTTTTGTATGCACAAGGAGTCTGACAACAGCCGGTATGATCTGATCTCACCGTCTAGTCTGTCTGTGCTTACATGAAGAAATAAAAAAAACTGAGACAGACTAAATCCAGAAGAACTTCGGCAACGTCTTCAAGACGCTTGAAGAAATCTTCCTACAAAGCTACCTGAAAAACGATGTTTAAGTGTACCAGGACAAAAGCGGTTATAATATTAATATTAAGGAAATGTGAACTGATATTTCCAACTGACATACTTTTGTGTGTGTAAATACTAACGCGCCTAAGACTTTTGCACAGTAGTATACATAATCGGTCTGTACCTGTTCAGAGTCGCCACATTTCTTCATATACTTTGTGATGGAGTGGCTGCTGGCACTTTTCCTCTTGTTGGAGGGTGTGGTGGAAGTGGACATGGTGGGCGAGTTGCCCTGTGAGCCGGTGGGCTCGTCGCGGGTGATTTGAGCCCCGGAGGTGAGGTAGGTCCACTGGCAGGGAACGCGCAAGGCCTCCTGAGAATGACGGGTCAGAACTTCCGCATGCACGTACCAGCAGCATCGTCTGTAAGTGGAGCGCTTTTCGTACACGGCGTTCTCTTTTATGATACGCCTGATGTGGATCCTATTGACAAAAAAAAAAGGTCAATATCCTTAAAAATTAGTTTCGTGTAGCTGTGTGGCTTCATTTAAGTAACTTCTTAATATTCTAACACACTTCCAAAAACACTCCCCCAGAGTGCAACTGGAATCATGTTTCCAGGCATTAGGCATGAGTCATCCAGTTTACATAGAAATACATACTAAAATTGTTTTTTCTTTTTCCAAAAGGAATAACAAGAGTGCTGTTTTGACTGAGTCATTTGAGTCAAATGAGTTGTATCCCAAAACAAGGTAGTATTTTAGCACTTGTGATTCTATCGTAAGTCAATAGCCAGTTTCCCACCAACAAGCCAAACCATTCTCATTGCTTGCCAGATGGTGGGAAAGCAGCTAACCGTGTGTTTTGAACAGGCTTTTGGATAAATGCCTGAAATAAGGTCTGGTTTACAAAAGCTTAAGATATTATTCATTACTACACCACTCTGGATTTCTGCAAGCCTGTTCATGTCTTCAAAAAGGCGTTTGCTAAAAAAGTGGCTAAATGGGACAACAGGCTGTCAGGGACATTAATCTTCATCATGCCAAAAAAACTCATTTAATTGCCTTGTGTTTATAATCACACTCTTTCAAAGCTTTTTCTGTGGCAATTGTATTTAGGCTTAAAAATCATAAAAGTAAAGTTAATTTGAAAAAGATTTTCATGATGAACCAAACATGTAAGAACCATAAACTTGTTAGTCACAGAGCCATATTTTCAGCAATAACCCAAAAGCCAAGGGATTTATTTATTTATTTTTGTCAAAGGAACTAGGGTGATGCTAATTTCCTGGTTGGCCAACAAAATTACACCAACCCTGTGGTACTCCATGGAATTTTTTGTTGCATAATGACTGATATTAAATAAACAGTTAGCTGGGTTACCTGGGTGGGACGCTGTCAATACAATTCGAAGAGCTTTCTGTGGGTGAGGATGTTTGCTGGCGACAGATCTCTAGGAACTCGGTGATTATGACCTTACTGCTGTTCACATTCCCATGGAGCAAAGGCAGTAGCCGTGACAGCACTGAAGAGAAGTGAAAAACACATTAACAACCACTGGATAATTGACATACTCTCAGGACAGCCAGCAATGTGCAACTGTATTAAAGTAATGAAGGCAGTGTTTGTTCAGGTTTGCATCTCTTGTAAGGGGATCAGGAAAATTCAGTATGCGCCCATTTTTTTGGTGTGAATTTTCACTGGTGTTTTGCATGACTTTGCTGCACCTCTCATAGAAGGAATAGGCCTTTAGGCTCAGCTTTGTGTATAAACTGAGCTGAAAGTGGCTGTTAAAGCAGTGTGCGCACTTCATGCAAGGATTGCATTTGCATTGTGATGATCTCTCACACAAAAAATGCTTGAAGAGACTAAGGCCTCACCCACACTACTGCGTTTTAGTTTAGAAACGGAGAATTAAAACGAATACGATCTCCGTCCACACCAGCGTTTTAGCTGCGTATTAGAATTGATCTCCATCCACATTAAAACGACTGAAAACGCGGATCACGTGACCATTCACCAACACTGGGCATGCGCGTGTGGGTGTAAACAGGCGCATGTAGGCAGTTATAGCTTTGTAAAATGCAGAATTTACTTGCACAACAGCTGGTAGCAAAGACATCAACATCAGTAACTCTTGTAATTCATTATCCATGTTGCAGTCACTAACGTTACGTAGTCCAGGCTGTTTTTTTATGTTTTTTTCCTGGGGACAGGTCATGTGATGGGTGGCTGACGAATCAGGGAAGGATACGCCATGACTGATGACACCCAATCACAGAGCCAAGCGTGAGCCTCTGCGTCATCGTTTCTAAAGTCCTCCGTTTTGACCCGTCTTCACTAAAACGCCCTCCAGAGATTCAAAACGCAAAACGGGGTCGGCAGCATTTCTAAAACTTCTCCGTTTTTGCCGTTGTAGTCTGGACGGGAGGTGCAAACGTAGCCAAAGGTCTCCGTTTCTAAACGAAAACGCAGTAGTGTGGATGAGACCTAAGTTTAACAATATATACAGGTGAAACTCGAAAAACTTGAATATTGTGCAAAAGTTCATTTATTTTAGAAATTCAACTTAAAATGTGAAACTAATATATTATATAGACTCATTACATGCCAAGTGAGATATTTCAAGCCTGTATTTGTTATAATTTTGATGACTATGGCTTATAGCTATGAAAACCTTTTCACAATGTTCTAATTTTGAATTTGGAGTTTTCATAAACTGTAAGCCATAATCATCAAAATGATAACAAATAAAGGCTTGAAATATCTCACTTTGTATGTAATGAGTCTATATAATATATTAGTTTCACCTTTTAAGTTGAATTTCTGAAATAAATGCTTTTTTTCCCTGAAATTAAAAACTTTTGCACGATATTCACATTTTTTTGAGTTTCACCTGTACATGATTCAATTTGAAAAATAAAAACGGTCCAACAAAGTAAGACACTGTAATGTTTAATAATGCAACATGGACAACAGATGAGAAAACTAATATAATATAAATATATCCCAAGTATTCAAAAGTTAAGCACACATTGTACTCACGTTTCTCGTTCCTCTGTTGGCGTGAGATGTCATGTTCAGGGGTGCAGGGCTCATCTTTAGGTAAAGGCTTCAGCATACAGACAGCGTACGGCTGCAGGAAGTCCAGCGAAGGCTGTTCCCCCTCCCACAAGCAACCGCGCACCACCGCCTCCAACACCTTCACCCTCCCTTTAGACATCAGCTCGGTCTCCCATTCACGAGCCTTCATCCTCTGACGCACCTTCTGCTTCTCCGGATCTCTACCCTCCTGCAAGAGCAGACTGTTAGTGTCATGACGTGACTGAATGAGGCGATGGAAAATGAGTGACGTTCCAATGTACCTCGTCTTCAAGTGCTCCTTCCCCGTCTGACAGATAACCGTGGGGCACAAAGAACCCGTCATCATCATCGTCATCATCTCCTCCTCCTTCATCGTCGTCATCCTGGAGGGAAAAGCAAGATTAAAGTCACCCCCATATTCAAACTGGTGAATTTTGGTGTGAATTTTCACTGGTGGTCTGCATGACTTCTGTAGTGGCTAATTTGTCACTATAGAAATGTAACAATAGTGATGTCGTATCACTCACTCCCTCGCTGTGTGACAGAGACTCTCCCGGCTCCTCCTCTTCCCACTCTTCATCACTGTCCACCTCATAATCCAGCAGGTCCTGATAAGCCAAAAAAAAAAGTCTAATTAACATCACTTCAGGTTACTATGGAAGCACATTTCCTCCACATAAGAAAAGAAATACTTAAATAGTAACTAATAGGTAAATAGTTATACCATGTCATAATTTATATAAAAGGTTGAAATTAACACACAACGTAATTAATGATCTGGGGCCTCATTTATAAACATTGCGTACGCACAAAAGAAGGCGTACGCCGCTCTCTACGCAATAATTGGTATTTATAAAAAGCAAACTTCACGGGAAAATGTGCGGTCCTTCACACAAGCTCTGACCCTGGCATACGCACAAAAACGGGTGAAATGAGAAATGGCGACACCGTCGGCAGATGGAAGAAACACGTGAAATTGTGTGAAACTGTAGACCGTGTGTAAAAGAAATGGCAATGCTGCCTCTCATAAATAACACGAAGACTTCACAAAGCAAGTCTTACAATTAACAGCCTACACGAACACCCGTTCGTTCGATCGATCTGCAGTGTAAAACAAACAAAATCAAATGAAAATTACAACAGAAATGCAAATATATACACATATTTGCAAAAAGAAAAGTGAAATAGGATATGTTCTGCAATAATATTGGCATGTTATGCAATTCATCCTCATAAATAATATGGTAAACAGAACGAAATAATGTACAAAACTGATATTCTCGTCAATGTGTCCGTCTGGCGGAGCAGATATAGGTGCAATTAGATAGATAGATAGATAATTAGGGAGATAGATAGATAATTAGGGAGATATATAGATAAATAGATAGATAGATGTATTAATTGTCCACTGGGGAAAGTTGTTTTCATAGTAAAAATGTCTTCATCAGCTACGGAATCATGCATATGCCTTTAGTTTGTTTTATTTTTGATAAAATAACGTATGACGTATGTCTCAACCATTCAGAAAGCTGCAAGAAATTACATTTGCACTGAACTATTTCCCATTTCCACGTAGATTATAACCGACATCTGTAGCTTGTCAGATGCAATTAAATGGATGGAAATAAAATGCCCCATCACAATGCGTAATGACGCACAATTGCTGATCTTGTCCGATCATTTCTTTTTTATTTCGGCCACGGTCCGAGGTTGTGATGCTACAGCATTTACGGCGTCTGCAACCTTTTGCCACTCAAGTGCCTTTTTGGCATTAGTAATGCCCACACTGTGCCCTCCAAACAACATCTCCTCTTTTCCACCTCGCCAACGAACTTCACATTGAGTGAAGTTACGTTTTTTTGATTTCCTCTCTGTGTTTGCCATGATTTCGCAATCGATGAATATTAACTTGTGGGCGTTTCACGGACTATTTATGGGCAACTATGGGCGTGACATGAAGCCGCAAAAGCTGCGCTACATTTAGAATTGATTGTGATTTATTAAGGGAAAACTGCGTAGGATGTGTTTTATAAATCCAAATATTTCTGTGCGTACGCACGTCCTATGTTTCATCCGTACGCCACTTCTGACGCAAATCCTACGCAAAGTTTTATAAATGAGGCCCCTGAACATTTTAAATAAGTAGTAAAACACATAAATAACAATTAAGGCACGTCACAATTATGAGATAAAATTGACTTCTTATTTCAGTTATTACGATTTACCAAAATATAATCTTTCCCCTTACGTGGTGGAAATGGGCTACCATAGGTTATGGACTCACAATATTTCCTATCTTAAGCTGTTAACTAGCCAATTCTTAAACTTCAAGTACATAAGAGGGAGTTGGGGCATGCAGCCACATCTCTCAGCAGTGCAACACTAAACTTCCTCCACAGTTAATGGTTCTACCAACTTAAAGTTGCTTTCCGAATTGCCTAGAATCAGCGGAAGCAGGGAGGTGAACCCTCGGGCCCTTGACGTTGACCAATGAGCTTCTTTGCATGCTGAAAAACTGCCAAGCCATTGTCCTGCTTGGAGCTTATCCAAACTTCTAAGAAAACAAGTAGCCAAATATAGCCACAGATTGTATCCATAGAGAAATTCCATGAACAAACCAAATTTCCCTCAATATTTTTGAGATATAACCTCTTTAAAACAGCCCAGTGAATTTAAGGTGACTTAAATGCAGCATTTCATTGACACATTCTTGCGTTTTACCTTGTCCCGTCTCAGCGGGCAGCGCGGCGAGATGTGAGTGCTTTTTTTGCACCAGGTCCCCCAGTAAGCTGGACGATAGTTATCATGGAAGTGCAAGAGTTTCATGCGGCCGTAACGGTGGCGGTCAGGGGCGCCATCTGCCTTTTGGCTTTCAGTAATGACCACACAATCTCTAATAACAGAGAACATGAAGAAACAAACAAAGAATAAGCCTTTCAAATCACTATAACAAAAACCCCAGCTGGTGTTCTGCATGTATAAATGAGGAGTGCATAAGTATCTCGGCAGCGGCTCGATGTGGCTTTACCTTACTGCGCTGTGACTGGGCCTGGTTGGACCTGAACTGCGAGGTTTGTGCCTGGTCCAGTCCTTTAGTCCATCTAGAGTGCAGTCAGGTTGACCAAGATAATGGTCCAGCTCCTCTAGGACTGAGTCTTCACATTGTACCCGGGTCAGTGGTGCCAGAGACATGTGCGCTTTAATCTCAAAAGGAGCAAACTTCCCACAGGCAGATGCCAGAGTCTGAAACACACAACGCGTTTGGAGATTAAAACACTGGGAAAGATTTTTAGATTTGGTAGATTTGTTTTAACTCGTTTGCCTTTACATGCCTAACAAGGCCACATTCTCAAAATATCGTATGTAGCATTTGTAAATGTTTTACACAAGTAGTTTGACACAGGAGCTCTTCATTCTACACTGAATATTGTGACTCTAACCTTTGGTGCCAACTGGGTCTTGGACTTCTGTAGAAACCGTGTAATCTCAGCCTTCCCAGCTTTGATTCGCTGAAGAGATGCACAAACACAATGAGGACAATATGAAGCAATCAGCAATAAAGAAAACCTTAGATAGATATAAACACTCACTTCTTTCTCTTCCTTCAACCGTTTTTCCTCGTCTTTCTTCCTTTTCTCTTCCAGTCTGGCCCTAAACGGATTAACACCAGTTTAATACTCACAGAAAACACCAGTACAACTACTATCGTGCTGCTGTACTCGGTCACTCACTCAATTTTCATTTGCCGCTGCTCTTCTTTAGCTCTTAGTTTCTCTGCCTTTTCTTTCTCCTCCCTCTCCTTTTTCTCCCGCCGCTCCTTTTCATCTTTCTCCTTCTTCTCTTTCTTCTCTCTCTCCTTCTCTTCCTTTAGCTTGCGGGCCTCCTCTTTCTTCCTCTCCTTGGTAGCTTTGGCCTCCTGTTTCTGCCGTTCTTTCTCATCCTTCTGTCGCTGCTTCTCTTCCTGCTCTTGGACACTCTGAGGGACAAAAAGACAAAGGGCTTTTCAAACGGAGTGCAAAATTCCACAGTGACAAGATTGTAAAAGGAAACAATCGATTCTTCTTGAACCCTTAACAGAGTGCAAACATTCACATTGATGTACATTTTATTTATTTGCTTTTGGGGTAGAAAAACACACCAAGATATCAGCTTTGGGCTTATGTACCCATGACCTGCATTCCAGACAGACGTCAAGCTGTTGACATTGTTGGCAAAAAAAATGTATAATATTTTTTTTTAAAAGAGCCAGTGACATTTTTTTTAACATATATTATATCCATCACCATATTGATTACAATAGCTGTAATATTTATTAAACGCAGACTATTATCATTTTAATGTGTTGTATTTCTATCTACTATAACTTTAAATGAGCATGTCTCTCAAGCTCACAAAGGATGTATTTATTTGACCAAAATACAGTGAAAACATTACAATAATTTTTTTTTAATGTTTCCTATTTATTTAAATTCATCTTTATTTATTTTTGTGATGGCAAAGTGTATTTTTTAGTATCATTTGTGTACCTAGCATTGAACTTAAGTAATAGATAGCTTCAATGATCTTCGCTCTCTTTAATATATACTTTTCATACGACACATGGCAAAGTTTCTGGATTGACAACCATATTTAAATGCATGATTGAATCCGATTGACAGTGATAACCATGGACAGATCAAAACAATCAGATACTGTATGTCAAATGATCTGTGTATTAGCATAAGTATTGGAGTGTAAATGCAAAATAATAGACCTACCACTTTTTTCTATAACTTTGTTGTTCATTTTATTACTAACTTTTCAATCAGTCACTCTTGACATTTTACATGTATAGATTCATATAAAAAATAGTTCTAAGCACTTGTTTCTTTGCATTTATTTTGGATTTAAAGATGTTTAAATTCCATGGCACATGCTGTTTATCTAGGACCAGATTAACATTACACTAAAATTGTGGGTTTCTAAATGTTGTAAAAACCAGGATTTTACCTTAAGGGAACGTCGCTTCGTTGTACTGGCAGCATTTATTTGTGATGTCTGCGTAAAGAAAAGAGACTGATCAATAGGTTAAACTTTCAGCAAAAAAGGACAATAAAAATAGCTTCATGTCTACTCACGGAGGCAGGGGTGGTAGGAGCACTCTTGCTGGGCTCTGGTGAGCTCTCTACCACTGAGAGGGAGCTGGTAGATCCAGTCGACAACACAGACTCATTCCCGGGACTGACTTCAGTCTCCTGCTGCTCCTCTTCGTCCGTCTCAGACTCCTGAGTTATGTCCAGCAGTGGGAGGGTGTCCTCATCCTCTTCCTCTTCCTTGTCTGTCTCTTTATCGGTCAGTGGCGTGGTTGGTTCTGTAGATTTTGTGGTATCTTCTGCAGTATTTGTCGGTTTTTCACTAAGGGGGCAGGTGGCAGCAACCGGAGGTGCAGGTTGGCTTTTGACGGCCTCATTTGAGTCTTCGGTGAGGTCGATGGTGGCTTCAGGGACACAGTGGGCTGGGGAGCGCTTCCGTCGGCTCATGAAGCAATCAAGTGGACCGCGGCCGTTTACCAGAGCCGGGCCACGGTGCATCGGGGAGGAGGAGCTGTCTATCTCATTCTCTCCATCAGATGCGCTTGGCTCAGAACACTTTGGAGCAACCGGACCTTTGGTTCTTTTGGGTTCACTGCATTCCTTGGGTTCTGGGTTGAGCCTTTTAAAAGGTAGACGTGCTGTAGGGAGGTAACATTGTTAGTCAAGGCTGGAATACACTAAACGACTTTCAAAATCTAAACAGATATTAAAACACTTGGCATTATTGCCAGCTTTGTCAGAGAACAACTGGGTGTCATACAATGTGAATGACTGAAGATCAATAAATACTAGGGCTGTCACTTTTGAGAAAAACCAAATTCGAACGGATATCAAATACCAGCCTATGTATTCGAATATCTATTTCAGCATTTATGAGATTCAGAAACAAAAGAATGGATTGTATATGTTACGATCAGATTTTTTTAATGCAATTTGTTAAATGCAATCATTTGTATTGGGTTTAAATACTTTATATTTTCATAACGTATTCTATTTTACATTACGGATAACTATTTGCTCTACCTTTTTATCATCCTACATAAAAGTAAAACCACCATTAGAAAAAACATAAAAAGTTATGTAAAAAAAAAACTTAAAACAACTTAAACTTAAAAAAAGAGAAAACTCTTAAATTCCTCGTCCTTTATGGTACGTTAATTTGTCATCGGAAGTGGGAAATTCCTAGTTCGTAGTAGGAAGTTTTAACTGGAATATCCCCTCAAGTCAGAGTTGAGATTGAGAAACTCGGGGGAAGCAGAACAACCCCGACTTTAGAATCCAACATGGCTGCTCAGCTATTTGTCTCAAACACAGGGGGCAGTAGTGGCCTAATGGTTAGAGTCAGATTGGTAACCAGATTGCAGATTCGATCCTCAATACCGGCAGGAAATGATTGACGTGCCCTTGAGAAAGGCACCTAACCCCTAATCGCTCATCAGGCGCCACAGCAAAAGATGGGTGCCCACTGCTCCGGGGGTGTGGGTCCACAATCTGCAGTGTGTGTTCACTACTCCCAATGTGTGCGAGCACTACCTTAGACAGGTTAAATGCTGGGCTGGGAGAAATAATCGATTCACCCAGCTATCGCGATTTTAATTTTTTACGATTTTAATTTTATTTTATTCCAGAATCGATATTATTCATTCAAATTCAATTGCTTTATTTTTGTCCTTGCTTGTAGATGATGTTGACAGAAGCTAGCCACTTTCGTTCCAACAGAGGATGAAATGTGTCGTTATCTATGAGTGTTGAGTGACGTAATATCCCAAGTGGACGTGTGGAAAAGACGTGAGACTGAAAGCACTGAAAAGCCCTCGCGTTACTCATATGCTGAGAGAGAGATAATAGAGCAGCACGATTCATCTTTAAAAGACTGATCTCGATTCAAACACCCACACGATCTTTTAATTCTTCTGTCTATTAAACTTTGACAAAATCATATTGCAACATTCAAAGCTGCATTGGCGCTGCCGCTGACCCGGAGAGAGTTATCATGAAACAGCTTCACAGTCTTTTCAACCTTATAGTATCATTATTTCTGTGATGCAATAGTTAAAATTATCAAAAGTACTTGGATAAAAGTTTACAGTTCAAACATGAACACTGATGTCTACAATAGCGATTAAAATCAGCTTTTATAGAAACTTGGTGCTTAAAATAACGCATTTATCGCCACTTAGTTATCGTTCAAAGTTATAAGCACAAGTTATCGTTAAAATTTGTATTTGTTATTGAATCATTTATTCAAGAGAATGTAGTATTGTATGATGCTTCTGAAATAAAAGTCAGAAATATGTGATGATTTAATTTTGTAAATATGACTCATCTTATACATCATGTACATTCTGTATAAGTGTACGGTTTAACTTTTCCCGATGGTTTAGTGTTAATAAAATTGCAATATCGAATCGTAAAACTTGCAATTCTTTAGAAAAAGAAAAAAAATTCAGGAGATAGGTGTATCGTCACAGCCCTATGGGTTACCATACTTGGCCTTCACGTGTCACTTTCTACGGTGCAATATACTGCTTTTTTTGCATTTCCATTTCAAAATAGCAAGCACAACAAAGGTTTGCCTGGACGTGTCCATGTTAGTTTTCCGACCTCTGTACTGGAAAACGGTCAACTCCGGTGTGACATACTTCCCCGCTATGACATCCCTCTTCCGAGGTAAAAAGAACACAGAACAAGTCTTGATGTCTTTTTAAAAGTTAGAAAAACTTTAAAAAAAAAGCTCTTGCATTTTCATTTTACCCTTACAGGAATTGAGTCCAAAGACAGTAACAGTAGAGGAAGAAGAAAATGTCACTGTCACTTGACACCCTCTAAATTGTTGGATGTCCTGATATATTAGAAGTGAGCCAAATTCATTTAAACTAAATTCATTACTAAACCATAAAGTATTTTGCTGGGTGGAGATGGTTTTACAATATTGACCGGAAACATCAACACTTGAGTAGTTTACCTTGAACAAGCTTCTTGCTGGTATTAGCTTTGCCCACACAATCCATGCCTGAAATATAAAGAGTGTGTTAAGGTCAAATCCTTCATCATAAATACTCCAAGCCATAACAAATTCAAATGACATCACTCTGACGTAAACTTTGACATATTGTTAATATCAATACTTGAGGCAAAAAACACAACTTGTTGTCAAAGCACGTCTCGTCATAACAAAGGTGATAGCTCCGTCTGCATGCTAACTTCCAGTTGACAGTCACATCCGAATTTATTTTAGAGGATAAATAGTAACTTTAATCTTTTAAATGCCAAAAAGTCCTCACATAAAACGCAGAACGCTTACAGGCTTTCGAAGTAACGACAGGCACGTACTATACGTAAAATGTTTATTTTTGATCTCCCGCCTTTCAGTGAATGATGGTTTGTACAGGCCAGTTTGGCGACTGAACCTGTGAATACGTGAACAGTTCATCCATTAGCGCAAGACTAAGGAACAAAGAGCTGGATTGAGCTCAAAACAACATAAACGGGACGTGCTTCGACACACCACCACGAACACTGGAAAAAATAAACATTATACGCGAGGAAAGTCACATTTTGTGTGTAGAAAGCTAGAATGTCAAATAACAAATCTGAGCCAATAGCTCACCTGCTAACATGCTAATTAAGGTTATAAAACACTCGACAACCCCAAATACTACCTGGAAAAGTCATTAAAATTATATTCTTATTGTTTGTCAGAGAAACCGAGTTAGACAAATTGTTTTAGAATTAATTTCAGGTAATAAAGTGGTGTTTTTATACTTTTCTGCTAGCAGCCGTCTATGCCTTTATTTACCAAACTATTCTCGGTGTATAGACTCTATTCATGCTTTAACCCAGTTTTATTTCACATTAAACATCAAACCTCTGCGTGGAGTGGAGGCCAAAGGCTCTTCAGCCGCGAGCATCACGACCACCATCCGCGCGCCTTTCAGCTCCGTGCGCTCGCGCAGTCCTCTCACTGAAAACGTTAAACGGAAACGGGGAGCGCTTTTTTCGACTCCGTGCACAACTTCTTAAGGCTAGTCATCGACTCCACGTCTTTTAAAGTTGTAACATTAACGTGTCAACTGCAAATTTGATGAGTTTCTGTAACTTTTGGAGTTGTAGATTCTGTTTTTTCGTGTGTAATCCTAGTCCCGTCGTTCCCGTATCATCCCCGGCTAGACTCCCTCGCGCTCCCCGCTCAGAATTGGCGGGAGCCTGTTGCAGAGATGGATCGCAGGCTGTGATTGGTCAGTAGCGTTCTACGTCAGATCAACGAAGAGTCACGTTATTGGCTGTCACGGTCGGTCCCGCCTCGCAACACGTACAAAGAGCTGTGATTTGACAGTGAGTGTGATTCTCGAGTAGGATTGGGTCAGATGAAAATAACAAGTCACAAAGTTATTCCGTGCAACTAACTAACTGCTTTGGCTAGGCGTTTTGATGGTTTCTGTGTAACGGAAAGCACTTTAAGAATTGAAAAGTGTTTTTCTAAATAAAACAGTTGAGATTAAATGACTCCGTGTTTTTGAAGAGGCTTGACGCATTTAAAAAAATATATTTGAACAGCTAAATACAAACGTCAGTAATTCCGCAAAAGATCTTGAATTATCTTAAGATAAAATTACATTCCAAAGTACGAAAATGTTCACAAGTTTCTGCCAAAAATAACAGAAATGTGTCATATTTATTCATTGCCACAAGGCAGGGAAACTGGTAAATATATTCTAGTCACAAGCGCTGAGACCACACCTTTGATCATCTTGTGATGGGGCTTGTAGTGTTCAACAGTTAAAACGTCCGTCTGCCACGTACAAAACAGGCCGCTTTTAGAACTACAGTTCCCACAATGCATCAGAACGCTTCCAGTCCGCCACGTGATCGCCAGGATTCAATACAGACTGCAGACGCATCCTCATCAAACTATTTAGCGGTGCACAGGTATCGTCGGCAATATAAGTTTTTATTGTGAAATAAGATTTTATTATATTATCAAAGCAATGTTTTTTTCTTTTAAGCACGTGGAATAGCATTTCTAATTTGCGTAGATGTGGTATAGTTTGACTGTTGATTTTCTACTGCAGTTGTGTTTGACAGTGCATGGTTAGCTGTTGGCCTGTGCTATGTTTTCCAATATGCTGTAAAATATCGTTAATGTATACTTATTTTAAACAACAACACATATTCAAACACATATTAAACAAAATAAGCAAGCCCTAAATTTGTCATGATCTTATGCGGCATTATCAACAGTTATTTATCATTTATTCAATGTACACAATGTTGTGTGGTCAGAACTTAAAGGCTGATTATTATATCCTAAACTATTGTTAATAATGTTTTGCATGTTTTTAGGATATCTGTGTGTCTTTTAGCACTGCAAACATCAGTGTATCAGTTCAGAAAGGGGAAAAGTTAATTAGCACCAGAAACATCAACATTATCCACCTTTTCTCAAAATTGAGAAATGACAGGTAGGTCAGTTTTGGTTGGCATAAAAAAAACTATAAATGTTACTGTTTTTATTTGCTTTTTGGTCCCTTGTTATTGCTGTGGTTAAAAAATGAATAATTTCCCTTTTTGCCTGACAGATCGAGCAAACAACTTCCCCCCTCTGCCGAAGTTTCTTCGCATAAAGCCATGTTTTTACCAGAATGTGGACGAGGAAATTCCCCAACCCCACTGCCAGCTTGTGCGGCGTGTTTACAATCTTTGGATCTGTGAGTAAAGAAATGCTAACTTTACTGGGAATAGTTTGGTTTCAGAAGTTCCTAAGTTTGACAGAAGCAGTTAAAGGGATAACGTTTTAAATAAAAATCTATTTACCCTCATGTTTTTCCAAACTCGTAAGACCTATGTTCATCTTCGAAACACAAATAAACATCTTTTCAATGAAATCCGAGAGATTTCTGTCCCTCAATTGACAGCTATGCAACTACCACATTGACGCTTTAAGAAGTTCATAAAGAGATCATAAAACTAATCCATATGAATTGAGCGGTTTAGTCCAAATTTTCTGGAGACACGATCGCTTTATATGATAAATATGTCAATGGAGTAGCTGTCAATATGACACAGCTGTCAATGGAGAGTACAGAACTGGCTCATATTTCTTTAAAAAGATCTTAATTTTCCGAAGATGAACTAAAGTCTTACAGGTTTGGAACGACATGATCATTTTTGGGTGAACTATCACTTTAAGATCTGATTGCTTTGTCTGATGACTGCTATTCTGTTTTTCCAGTGTACTCTATCACACTTTGTGTTAATGTGGTGGCCTGCATAGCCTGGTGGGCCGGAGGGGGTGGAGCGATCAACTTTGGCTTTTCGATCCTCTGGCTGCTTGTTTTCAGTCCATGTAGCTATACCTGCTGGTTCAGGCCGCTCTATAAAGCATTCAGGCAAGGAAACTCTTTTTGGCGAAGGACAAATTTGCTAAGGTTGTTTTTTCACTTTGATTGAACTGGGGGTTGTTTTGTGTCTTTTCAGGGCTGATAGTTCCTTCAACTTCATGGCCTTCTTCTTCATTTTCTTCCTGCAATGTGTTCTCGCTTTCATCCAGAGTCTTGGAATATCAGGTTGGGGTGCATGGTGAGTAACATTGAAATGTTAGGATATTTAATATGAGTTTATGAGTTGAGTTAACATTCAAAGTTCCACTTCAAGGGCACTGCCATCTACCCTTTGAATGGAGTAGGGTATAGGGATGCTCAAGAGCAATAAGCACGCCCCAGTTCGTCACTTATTTGGTTCCCCTGGAAACATTTCCGTTATGGTCTGTGTTATTTGCAGCGCGTTTCTGTATGTGGTTGTGTTGTGAGTATTTGGAGCACACGTATGTTGTGAAACTTATGAAGATGTTTTCTTAATTTGCGGGTGGTTTTTTTTCTATTTGCATGTGTTTTCTTCAGTTGCAGCGTGTTGAGCTCTCTCGGCCACCGTACTTTTTTCCCTTGGTCGAACATTATTAAAGTTAGAGCTTATTTAGATATATATTAGCCGAATGGCTTAGTGCAGGCGCTAATGGATCCAAGTTTGTATCTTGTAAATTACCACACTAATAATTTCCAGAATGGTACCAAACTTCTACAGTAGTACAAATAGGTTCTGTACTCATACAACGAGGCATTGGAAAGTATGTACATCAGGAGTTTATTTAAATAACACTTGCCTGATGGCGTATGCTACCGCAAACATGGACGTCGACGGTACTTCAGTGATTTGGGAAAAGCATGTAAAAATCCTGGCAGAAAGCGATGCATAAGGATGTAGTGTAACGACGAATTATAATTTTTTCCGAAGTGTTGACAACTTAGTGTTAACTAATAATTTTTACAAATTGGTACTACCAACAAAATATTAGTGCATTCCTGGAACTGGGCATCATAACACTACATCCTTATGCATCGCTTTCTGCCAGGACTTTTACGTGCGTTTCCCAAATCACGGAAGTTACGGCGACGTCCGGGTTCGCAGTAGCATAAGTCATCAGGCAAGTGTTGACTAAAGGGTAACTAAACCCTAAAACAACTTTTTTTAGTTAATGATCTGTAAGAACAGGCTTTAGTTATGCCGTTCATTGATTCAAGTAATTTTTTTGATGTTTGGGTATAAAGTGTTTTAATTCTACAATATATGGTGTAAAAACGTCTGAGTGCTGCCCTCTTCAGGTTGAACAGTGGCTACTGCAGTTGAATTTTCCTATTGGAAGTTGTGGGTAAGAGGGTACCAGCTAACCACGCTCTTGCCTACAGAGAGACCCGTCTCCGGTGCCGTCTCAGCTTTTATTAATATGATATTCTAATATCGATATTAGCAGTGTGCAAAAAGGATCTCATAACAGCCACCGAGCGAATGCACAGAGTAACGTTAACATAACTTTCAACACACTTAAACATATTTTAGCATGATTGTTTTGACCAAGTAAAGCAGCGCTGCATTACCCCACAATATTAATTCATCAGATAAAATGACATGAGTAGTGATTCTGCACTTGCGTCTGTTTTATTAGAATGAAATAAAATATGAATTTAAGAGATCAAACATACCTGTAACAATGTTCAGAGAAAAAAAAGGGGTAGATGTTACTTTAAACGTAACTTTAACCATAAAATATGCATAAAAAACAGAGGGAAAGGAGCGGCAGCGGCCGACTGTGGCATATTGTAGCATACTAAAACCAGCAAGGTAAAATGTCCCAGGCTCTTGCTCTCCCGCCCTGCTCTATACCACAGTAACGCTAATAAAACTTTAATACATTATCTCACAGATGAACATGATTTCATGAGTCCCATCGGATGTTACCATCGGCTGTGGAGGTGAAGACGACAACTCCCATGATTCATGGCGTCATCACGCTACTCCTTAGTTATTGTTTTGAATAAGTGACCTCTAGTGTTTACATACTGTGCCTTTTAAATAGACTTTTATACAAAAATGTATCACGGTGTCCACAAAATGCAGCACAACTGTTTTCAACATTGATAATAATAATAAGTGTTTCTTGAGCAGCAAATCAGAATGATTTCTGAACGATCATGTGACACTGAAGAGTAATGATGCTGAAAATGTAGCTTTGATCACAGTACAGGGGTGTGCAAACTCCTGGTGGGCCACTGTCCTGCAGGGTTTAGCTCCAACTTACCTCAACAGACCTGCCTGGAAGTTTCTAGAATGCCTAGTAAGATTCGCTGGTTCACGGGTGTTTAATGTGGGTTGGATAGTCTTCTTTCAAAAAAAATTTTTTTTAAATGACCAACCCCAAACGGTAGTTTGTATTCTGCTTTACCCCAACTGTAACTTTTTTTCCATATTTATTTGTAATAATCAAAACAATTATAAATGATTGTAGTTATTTATTCTTAGTTTTTAAAAGGGATCTTTTTGTGGTAATCAACATTATTATTATTTAACAAATGTTGTGGATTGAGCTTAACATGTGTTGTATCAATAAATCCAATCTTTGTGTGCCCATTTTAATACTTCCAATGATGTTGACTCGCCATATTTTCCTCTCTTCACAGTGGTTGGATTGCCACAGTGATGTTTTTCAGCACGAATGTAACCTCGGCTATATTCATGCTCATCTGCACTCTACTTTTTACCGTAGTTACGGTTCTCATGGGACTTGTTCTCATCAAGGTATGATTTGAACACACAACCCTTAACTCATCATTACTACTAAAAAATGTTTTACTTTAAAGAGCAAATCCTTAAGTTAAAACAAAAGAGCAAAGTGTCACATTAGTGTTGTCCCCTCAAAGGTCCATCGACTATATCGTGGTGGAGGCGGCAGTTTACAGCGGGCGCAGGAAGAGTGGAGCACGGGTGCGTGGAAGAACCCCACTGTGAGAGAAGCCGGATTCAACGCCATCTCTGAAACCGGCCCCAGCCTGCCTCAGTATCCAGCCGCTGTGCCCAACTACCCAGAGAGCGGACCCTGGTGATACCTTTTTTGAACTACAGATGGAGCAAGAGCACCACTGTTTGTCTTAACGTCAAAGGGGCAGTTTGCAGAGGGACATTACCCAATATTTTTGTGCAGAGAATGTAAGAAAACACTTCAGCCAGATCACAGACTTGTGAATGGTTATTTTGCTTTTGTAATATTTTTTTTTTAATATAGCGAAAATATGTTAATCACTCCTTAAAAGAATGTGTATAGGTTTTTTTTTTTTTTTTTTTTTTTTGAGCTGTAAAGAGTAGATCTCTTGAACACTGATTTAAACAGAAGTGTATGACGATCGAAAATGTGTCAAACCCCTGTTCTGGGTGCAAATTCTGACAGAAACGCTAACCAGAAGGTTAAATGGCCAATCAAAATAAGCAAACTGCTCCTTTAAAGACATCTCAACACATACTACCCTCACACTGACTGCAAAATGGCAGAACATTAGTTCAAAAATAGAAAAAAAAGGACACTATTATATAATATTACATTGATGAATTGACTTCAGTTCATCTGAGCCTTGATCTTTCTTGTCATTCCATTGACTTGTTTGAAAATGAAAAGAATGGTTGCACATCAAATCTGATTCAAAGATCATGTTAAAACAAATGCATATATAGCAGACAATCGCTTTACTGTTTTAGGGAAAGTGATTTTTGAGAGGGGGAAAAGCATGTCTGAGTGTTCTTTTCTAAATCATGGCAGCTTTTCTATTTACCTCAAGAAATTCGGTCTTGCATCTCTTCCACATCAGCGCTTATGCAGTTAATTTACTGTTTTTTTTTTTTTTTTTACTTCAGATAATTATTCACTTACACTTTTAAGATTCACAAGCATTAATTAAATGTCTTTGTAAATGGTATGATTTGCATATGACACGCCCCTTTTATACACTGCAGCAAAACGTTTCAGATTTTTTAAAAGTTCTATGACCGGGAATGCTTCCTTGCAAACACATCTTGTGCCTGCTGTCTTTCTGTTTAAAGCTTTTCACTTCTTTGAAATGAAGACCGCCTTAATTCTTCATGCATATTAAGCATGTGTGAACCAATAGCTTTCGAGTTTCCCTCAAGTGCTACAATTTATTGGTGGATGTTGCTATATCCTGTGCTATTTTTACTACTGGCGTATAAATATGCGCATTTATTCCTGGTTTCATCTCGCTGAGTTTACAGTTGTGGTTGGCTGGAGGCTGAAACACTCAATTTTAATATGTGACTTGATCTTTGGTCCTTTTTGCTCAATATCTCCCTCCACAGAGCTACAGGAGGTTGATTTTGCAGCGTTTCATGACTGTTTTTGTGTAGCCAATGTATTCAACAATCCTGCATAATATTATGACATGTGCCTGGAATGGCTCTCCAGCTTCAAGTTCAATAAAAATATTCCTTTTCAGACTGTAGTCGCTTTTATTGCGGTCACTCTCTATGCATACTTCCCTACTAAATAATAGGTGAAAAGCAGTATGTGAATACTGTGAATGAGTAGTGTGTCTAAATTCCTAGCATTAATTGAGGTGAAACAGGAGAGAGAACAGACAGTGTTGTAAAGAAATGTGTGCGAGTACACCGGGTCACGGCACCAAATAATACTGACTTGTATTGACATTCATACAGAAGTGACATGGCTGAGGTGTCACATGTCACTAAGATTGCAAAGTTCATTTTGAAGTTGAGCTACTGATTGGTAGGATGTTTTACCTTAATATTTCTTAAGAAACATTTAGTTTTTTCACATTTATCTAAATTTTTAATGAAGCTTTGACCAACTTTTATAGTTTAAATGTATGATTTTTTTTTTATTAGTAATAAAAAAATAAATAAGTATAAAAATTATATAAAAGAATAAAATCTTAAATCTCAGACTCATCCGTAATGTACTTAGAAATATGATTGTTCGTTGACGTATCCCCATTGCTGGTATTCCTGTGGAAGCTGGTTGCTTCAATAGTACTGTTTGTTGTGACACACAACCTGACCATTGGCTGTTTAGTGTCCACGGCATCACTTCCTGTGCGCATGTATTCCCTTTCTGGAAGATTCCTGTGGCTTTTGATTGGTTGTCTCCCACAGCACATAAATGGAGAGATGTGGCCCATGTACACGTTCCAGATCAGCAGACAGGCCACCATAACGGATATCAAGGCCAGCGCCACTTGCATTACCACCCATTTACTCTCACTGCTCTGATTTGTAGCATATGATGGAGGCTTTTCGGTTTTATGCAAACCTGATGATGTTGTGTAGCTTTCAGTAAGTATTCCCAATGTAGTTTTAATCTTATCCGTCACAACTACTGGGAAACGTTCACACAAGTCATAAATGGCAAGTGTTTGGGTGTACTGTTTCCCTTTGGCCTGCTCGACTGACGTGCAGGTATAGACTCCAGCGTCATTGGCTGAAGCGTTGTAGATTAGGATGCCATCACTATAAATAGTGTACTTCCTGTTTGAGTAGGGGAGTGGCTTTCCAGCAAAGTTCCAGTTGACCTGGGCCAGGTTAGAGTCTGCTCGACACAGCAACATGACGTTGTTTCCCAGTATCAGGGTGCGGATCTTTGGTTCCACGGTAGCTGATGAAGGGGAAAACATGTTAAATAAAGCCCTGATTTTAATGTGGAATCTAAACAAAAAAGTTACTACATACCTGATGTTGGGCATTGAGTGGCATCCCCGTCTTTCAGGCTTTGTATCAGATTTCTAAAATGCAAAAAGGTTGATGTTAACTGTCAGTATGGGTTGTTTAGTCCTGTAGATATTAGATCTGCAAAGTGGTGGTTAAAGGAATGATTTACTGAGCCTCAGCAACAAAAAAGCTGACTGAAAGTAATGAAATTTAGTTGTATTGTTTAAAGGTGCATTAAGTGATTTATGAGAAAGTGGATCAGACCGAGCAGCACAACACATAGTAGCCAATCAGCAGTAGGGGGCGTGTCCACTCATGATGGGGGAGGAAAGAGAATGAGCCAATCAGCAGTAGGGGCGTGTCCACTCATTATGGGGGAGGAAAGATAGTGAGCCAATCAGCAGTAGGGGGCGTGTCCACTCATGATGGGGAGGAACGAAAGTGAGCAAATCAGCAGTAGGGGGCGTGTCCACTCATGGGGAGGAAAGAGAGTGAGCAAATCAGCAGTAGGGGGCGTGTCCACTCATAATGGGGAGGAAAGAGAGAGAGCCAATCAGCAGTAGGGGCAGGGTTCTAAATTAACTTTTTTGATCACCAGCCAATGTGGCTTATCAGCCAATCAGAATATCCACTAGCCAATTTTTTTACTTTAAAATTATTAGATCCTACTTTGAAATTGTTTGCGGCAATCTTGACAATACATGACGACATTATTGTGATCAAACACTAGCCATTCACGACCCGTCAGCCATTTGGCATTACATTTTATTTTCTTAGTTTCTCTGTCGATACCCTTCTCATCCCCTGCCTTGTTCCTCTTCTCACCCCCAGAAGTCTGTCCTAACCACCGCCGCATTTCGTTTAATATTAACCTACTTTACTAGCCAACTCCGTCTCTCATTTCTTGTGTTTTCTGTGTCTGTTCGTTTCCATGGTTTCTCGCACTGGTTTCACTGCAAACTGCGCGCAGCCAATGGCCGTATGAAACGTCATCATGTAGCATTACGGCACAGTGTTCATGGGAAATGTAGGAAGTACTGCCAGGGGGATAAATGACCGAGAACAGAGCGGAACAGTATCATGCATGTAATACTTCATGCATCACCGGCCAAACCGGCTAGTAAGTTTTTATTAACACCCGCCAAAATTAATTTTAACCCGCATTTGGCGGGTTGGCGGGTGTTAATTTAGAACCCTGAGTAGGGGGCGTGTCCACTCATGATGGGGAGGAAAGAGAGTGAGCCAATCAGCAGTAGGGGGCGTGTCCACTCATGATGGGGAGGAAAGAGAGTGAGCCAATCAGCAGTAGGGGCCGTGTCCACTCATAATGGGGAGGAAAGAGAGTGAGCCAATCAGCAGTAGAGGGAGTGAGCCAATCAGCAGTAGAGGGCGTGTCCACTCATGATGGGGAGGAGAGAGAGTGAGCCAATCAGATATCAACAGTGTTTCTCAGAAATCGCTTACTGCACCTTTAATTAAATGTTATCATTTTAAATTATTACTTCTTTCTTTTTTATATAAATAAATAAACCAAAACTGTAAGTTATTTGCTGAAAAACAAAACAGTCTTTTGGGATTTCTCCAGAAAAGGAAAGTCTTTGTTTTGGAACGACATGAGGGTGAGTAAGTG
The DNA here is from genome assembly GCF_949152265.1 of Phoxinus phoxinus. Taxonomy (NCBI): domain Eukaryota; kingdom Metazoa; phylum Chordata; class Actinopteri; order Cypriniformes; family Leuciscidae; genus Phoxinus; species Phoxinus phoxinus. The sequence goes on along the minus strand of NC_136895.1, from coordinate 14,268,812 downwards.
ACAGGATTATTTTCTTGATATGGCATTGTTCTTGTGTGCGAGTGTCTTACCCTTTTGGGTCCTCAGGTGATGTGGGTAATCTAGAGCACCGCAGAGTGGTGACGTCCCAGGCACAGTAAGGGTCTCTGGCCAGCACACAGTCCAGACAGGAAGAATAACGACTGCAGTTGCTGACGGGCATTTGTACAACCCCAGACGCAGAGCCTGCGTACAACTGGACCAGACAGACAACTCATGATGATTCATGCTTTTTTTCATGCAACTACCGGTAAATAATCCTCCACTTTGGCTTTCTAATCATTAGCAATTATGAGTCATTACAATGAAATCAAATCTGAATATAATTGAAATAGCAACTCTTATCTATACCCATCATCCCCAGTATTGCGTACCTGATTCTGGTAAAGTCGTAGGATGTCAATCGGCTCAGAGTTCTGAAACAATTTAACTTCTTCAATGACGTGTATTTCTCCATCATAGTTCACTGCTTTCTGCACATAACCATTTTCTGATGGAAAACAGAAAACAATTGACAGCTTTTTAACATTACTCAACGAAAAAACAAACAAATTCAATAGCTCAGTCCAAGGTACAATTAACATTCCTCTGAATGACAGTTTACACACACCCTCTAACTGACTTTAAGAGCTGCTCCGCCCTAGAGGCTAAAGGTAATCTCACCTGTGCCGACAAACATCACAGGATAGGACTGTCCATCCGATGCAGTTACGACCTCTACCACAAGGCGGGTCAACAACGGGCCTCTCTTGAGCAGCAGGGGCTTGCCTGTGATTGGACGGACGGCGTCGTCCATGAGAGGCCGGTCTCGGATGAACTGCAGGGTTTTATCAGGGAGGTCCAGGGTCCCTTTTATTCCCAAACTCCTCGCTGCGTTGTTGATGCACTGTGAATATTGTACATGAAAATAAGATATATATTTATATAGAAATATACTCCATTCATGTTTTTTGGGATAATATCAGTATATTCTTTGACATTTGTTACAATGTTTTGTTATATAACCATGTTATATAAATAGGGTTTTTAAAGTAAACCATAGTATGTTTCTATATGGTAGTTTTTAACTATTTTAACATCTTAAATATTACATGCATCCCCTTAAAGACTGTATCAGACTATTAATGACCACTCACAGCTCCTGGTCGGGGGACAGGAATATCTCCGTTGTACGTGACCCACTTCACATCAGACATTTCCACGGTCACCTCCGTCTTAAATTTTCCACGAGAGAACACCTCGCTGATGTCGGTTACATTAAATGCACATACCGCTGAAGACTGATCTGTTGAGCGCCTGCATACACAAACACAACTGTGAGCTGAGTGAATTCAGATACCAAAAAAAAAAAAAACACCACGCAGGACGAAACTTACGATTGAGAGGTGAAGACAGCGTAAAAGACACTTTTCCTCCATTTCTCGTGGCGGACATGGAAGACGTCCTGTATGACGTAGGGCAGACTGGGCTCAGGGACAGAGCAGTCCAGACGAGCCTTCAAGAAAGAGGTCCATTTCCTTTGGAGGGTCCTTTGACCACCTATATCACCCTGTAAACGGGAAAATGACAAAAGTCTTTAGAAGATCAGGGCTAAATATGCTAATTCCTTCCGTTTCCCCTGGTTAAAGGGACCAGTGAAGTGTTACCTTGCAGACTCTGGCGACACGCGACACCACAAGCTTGTTGTAGAAGTCGTACTCCACGGCGTTCTCACTGAAGAACATGTAGACTTTGTCATCGTCGCCCTCAGCACTGTCCTCACTTTCTGGGACCACGTCCATGTAGACGAAGCTTGGCTCTTGAGTGGGTAAATGTGATTTTTTACTATGTTCGGAGCAGTTGTTATTGTGAACTAAAAATAATGATATATTCTGATATATTCTATATCCGAATTATAGCAAAAAAAATAAATAGAATATAAATCGTACATACATTTTTTTATAATAAGTTGCATTAAATTACTAGCAATTACAAACTTAATAGTAAATTACTAAAAACCACTAACTTTAAGTTGATGTAAAATTACTAAAACTGAAATAGAATCAATAAAAGCAAATATTTTAAAAACTAAAAAACGACAAAAGCACATAACAAAATGACAAACTTAAATTAAAATGAGAACTGAAAACATGAATTCAAAAAGACTCATTCAAAATATGAATAAATACTAGAATATTATTTACACAAAGCCTTTTATTATTAATCTACAATTAGAATAATAAAAGTCTGTAATTAATCTTTGTTTCCTGGAGGAAGTCTTGTCATCACGTCTGACATACCATTGAAGCTTCTTAACATTGTGCGCAGTGTATTGGGAGAGGTGCGGAGTAGGACCGGGTCCGAACCCAGAAAGTTTAAGGACGTGGCAGAATACAGGTCTTCATCTATGGAAAAAAAACAACTTTTTTTATATACATTTTTTCCCTCCACAATGCATTTAAAGTGCCCATATTATGCTATTTTAAAGGTTCCTAACTTTGTTTTGGAAGTCTCCTACAAAAGGTTTACAATTTTCTCATAATAAACACTGCACACCACCTCTTTTCTCAAAGAGTGTGAAAACGGTTAGTTTGAAGATTCAGTCTCTCTAAAACCCTACACTCTGCTCTGATTGGTCAGATCGTCCTGTCTGTTATGATTGGTCTACTCTGCTCTGATTCGTCAGATGGCCCAGTCTGTTATGATTGGTCTACTCTGCTCTGATTCGTCAGATGGCCCAGTCTGTTATGATTGGTCTACTCTGCTCTGATTCGTCAGATGGCCCAGTCTGTTATGATTGGTCTACTCTGCTCTGATTCGTCAGATGGCCCAGTCTGTTGTGATTGGTCTACTCTGCTCTGATTCGTCAGATGGCCCAGTCTGTTGTGATTGGTCTACTCTGCTCTGATTCGTCAGATGGCCCAGTCTGTTGTGATTGGTCTACTCTGCTCTGATTCGTCAGATGGCCCAGTCTGTTGTGATTGAAGTCTGTTGCAAGACCGTAGGCTGGCATTATACAAATTTCTTACATTGTTTCGTAGGTTTGTAACAGGAAGTGAGACATGAATTGCAGACGACTCTTTTCGGCAGTTCAAAACGATTCTTTCTTTTAAGAGACAATAACTTAATTTGTCGTGCACTTTTTAATCTTTAAAACTGCAGACCTTTTACCTTCACAAAGAGCTATATTACACAATGCATGAAAGGTAATATTCGAAAAAGCATAAAAGGACACTTTAAACTGCTAAAAAACCTGCATGGACGACACACATACCAACTATAACAGAAGAGGATCTCTGGAACGGATCGAAAGGACATTTCCCCCTCCCGTCTTCCAGCTTTCCCTCCAGCTTCAGCTGCCCGTCACTGTACGTCTGTTCAAACAAATGCAATGAACGCAAGGTTTTTTTATCTTGTTTTTTAGCACTATTACACTAGCGCTTGATGGATCACATGACACCTGACGTTCCTAATCTCATACCAGGAAGAAAGTGATGGATTGCTAAAATGAAAACAGTGAGTACAATGACAATGTAAAAGCCAATTATTTAATTTTGTTTGTCTTTATACTTTAATATGAAATATAATAACATAGAAAATGTGTAAATATAAAAATATTTTTAAAAACATGAAAATATTTAGTTTTTCTGGTTATGTCACTTACTATGTAATCGCAGGTTGGGCTAAAGGCGTTTGTTCCGCACACGTACATCATGCTGCTGTTCATTTGATGTAGCATCCGTACATAATTATGACAGTCGATCTGAAAAGGTCATCAGATTTTTGATATCATATAGAAAAACAACCTCCCTTGTTCAAAGCATTTATGCTGATGTGTTTATGTGTCTTTGTGAGAATGTGTGGCAGTTACAGAGATCTTTACTCACGTCAGGATGTTTTCCTTTGGAGGTGCACTCCTTTTGTTTCTCTTCTGTAACCTTCCAAAGCACCTGATGGGTGGAGAGAAATCAATACAGACTACAGATATGCTGTTTTGAAACAGGGTGGAAGAATTGTCTTGTTGTTGCCAAGAGATAAAGGAAAGGAAATCAAACCGGCACCTTAGACTTGGCGACGGAGATATCGTTTATGTCGAGGGCGTAGACGGCCTCTCTCGCCCCCAACACCAGCAGACCCAGATCCTCCCTAATCAGCATTGTGGAGTAATTCCAGATACCTTCCTCTTTAAACATGATCACATGGTTATCTAAAGACAAAAACATACATGCAGGTAGAATAACAATGAGTTTTCTATTTGTCAATGAAGCATTATAGCCAAACATGAACATGGTCCAATTAGAGTTAAACTCTAAAGGAGGTGCTTAACCTTCGGAAGATGTTTGATCAGCAACCACAGGATGTCAAAGTAAATATTAAATATATATGTGAACATGCAGTTTGATTTTCATTCATTTGCTATAGAGTGCAACAGTGCTCGCCCTCTATTCAGCAGCGCTGGTTCTCGAAGTATTTCTTCGGTCACACTTTTTAGATTAAGGTCCAATTCTCACTATTAACTACGACTTTTGCCTTAATAAACTCCTAATTACTGCTTATTATTAGTTGTAAGGTTGTTAAGTTTCGGTATTGGGTTGGATCAAGGGATGTAGAATATGGTCATCCAGAATAAGGCATTAATATCTGCTTTATAAGTACAAATAAACAACCAGTATCCTAGTAATATGCATGCTAATAAGCAACTAGTTAATAGTGAGAATTGGACCCTAAACTACAATCCCATGAAGCATTGCGAACTGCATAAACGAATTAAAAACAATATATATATATATATATATATATATATATATATATATATATATATATATATATATATATATATATATATATATATACACACAAATATTTAAGTATATTGACTCGATTACACCATTCGCAGTGCTTCATGTGAGTGGGTGGAGCTAAAGAGCTTGCATTTTGATCGTCTTGAACTCTGATTGGTGGAATTTTCTGTACAGCATTATGGGTAATGTAGTTTTCACCACAAATTCCCATTAAACACGATCATTTTAAAACCAAATTGAAATAATGCGGGCTAATGGCTTCAACACAAGCAAATACTATCGATTAACAACCTCGTAGCTCACAGTAGGTCTGTCTTTAAAAGGTTTATAAGTTATAGTTCAAAATAAATTTCTGTATGGAGAAAATGAATAGGACTTTTACTTCTGGAAATCGACTGTTGCGCACTATGGGGATTTTCAAACCTATTTCCAAACATTTGGCAACATGTCTACATACTGAAAATCCTGATTTTTGTAATTTTGTAAGTTCCTAGCAATAAACATAATTTTTTACATTCATTTTCAGGTTTATAAAATAAATATAGATTTATTTACATTAAAAAACAATGGCAGAATGTGTTGCAACAAGTAACAGGGTTTGATCTACCACTCAGAAGGTATCAAATGTTCTTTTGTAGTTATTGATAAACTATGAAAATTACTTATATTTTATTCTTACAATAACAGGGTTGACTATTGAGCTTGATGAATGATAAAAATTACTTATTTTAAATTAAAAATTAATTAAAAATTTGGTTTAGATATTAAATTAAAATCAGTTAATCATTAAAGTTTTACAACAATGGTTTAAATATAATTTTGATAGATTAAGTCAAAATTGTGATTTGCATATATTTGAATGAAAAGATACAGACAAGTTCAAGACTTCAAGAGGTGTCACATGTCAAAATCACATAATAAGTTGATGTACAGACATCGGTTGTGTACTTTTTATGTTAGATACTTAGTTTCTATAGCATATCTAATAGAAAAACATGAGATTTGTGTGCTGTATTTGCTACATATGCTAATGCTGATATTTAGCTCACAGTACTCAACTGTGAACTCAAGAAAGAAGACCCGTACCTTCATATTCAATGGTTTTTCGGGGGGTGCTATTCAGATTGCTCCATCCAGTGTAGGCACATGTCAGAAAGATGCCATGCAGAACGATGAAGAACAACAGAGGATAAAACATGGCTTTGTCACTTAAACAAAACAAAAAAAAAACTACAAAATTATTACTTCAACATTTAGCATAGTTAACAATCAGCTTTGTTTTTCCATAGTAGATAGGGCTATATGTAGGCGTCCGTATCCAAATACGTTTATCATTTGAGAGTTTTTGTGGCCAAAAGTGGTAGTCCATGATGCTGGATGCTGAAGGACTGGAAATAAACCTTGTCCACTCTCCCGTCTACATCTGTAGAACAAAAACACACGTTACACTGAGATCTATTTCAAATACACACACATACATTTGATCCCTTCCCAAACACGAAGATTCACCTGAAGGCCTGTTCCTGCACGAAGTGCACTGAACCATTCGATTTCAACTGGAGGGTGACGATAGAAAACAAAATCCTCCACTTAAACTCATCCCTTAGTAAACACCTCAACTCAAACCTGCTTAACCTACACATTCCTCGCAATGCTGTATACCACCAGGAATTCAACGGTGACTCATTGTTGTTGCACCAAAACCGCGCGCTGACAGATCACGGCAATCGTTTGTGGTTGAAAACAAGAAACACGGGTCGTTTTCCCACTCAGTTGGGGCTGGATGTGTGCGAGGAGGCAGGCTGAGACATGTGTGGATTAGGGTACGAGGAGGATACCTGAAATTGTTGATGCCTTAGGCTTAAAACACGCTTAAACGCCGTTGCATGTTCGCGTGACGCTGTGTGGGATAATCCACAACAGTCGTCGTGTTTGAAATGTTTACATTCAAACGAGATGCTTGTCTTGCGTGTTCGATTGAGCAACGTCCAAAAAGTTCAAGATCAAGAGATAACAACCTGAAAATAAATGTTAAAATAGCTCATTGTTTGGAAGTCAGGCATGATAAGAGCTAGTTTTCTGAAGAGAATGTGAGGGCTTGCTTAAATAAGTGAGCATGATTTTTCTACTTCGCCTAATTAAAAACAGTTATTCTAGTTAGTCAAACACAGGCCTATGGGGTGAATCAAATGAATTATTCAGTTCACTGCAGACAGGCTTGCTGTTACTCATGCCTTTAAAGAGCGTTCATCAAATCCAATTATTGCTGAGTAAGAACTTATCGGACGAGCCTCTCCCACCTGTTCACATGCTCACAGGGCCGTACACTTGTTGCCTCGCGGCCTTATCAGGCAATGACTTTGTAGGCAGCGTTTGCGCTTGAAGGCCCCTCACAAAACAATATTTAAAAAAAGCAAATATTTAATTACTACAATAGTATTTTTTCGCTAGAAATGACATCAGAAATGGAAACCGTTGGTCAAAAACGTACATTTACACAAAAAAACTGACCAGACACCGCAACTTTCAGACACCAATTATTATTTTTTTAGCTCAACTGACACGGAATGCAATGCAAAGGATTGTGGGATATCAAAAGCAGTGAAGGATACATCTACGCTGCCTTCAAAAATCCATCAAATGAATGGGATCTCAGGAGACAGGTAGCGGACCCCCACCTGCTGTTAGCATTCCATTGTTTATTTCACGTTTATAGAAACACGACAACGTATAAAAGGCGTCATTACCTTGTATCTTACGTTATGGCCCCGTAGCAGCAGTTTTTGTAAAAATAGGCTAACAATTGCATCATAACCGTGCGACTCTGTCGCACAAGTCGAGAAATTACCATATAGACAGGCGGAGAAGCTCACAAGCAATCGGGGGGACGTGGAAGCATAAAGTCCGATAAAGTCAAGGGAGAAGCCCACAGAGAGTGATAAAGTTGCTCCTGCTGCTAGCTCATGGACAGCTAATGCTCACGCTCTCCGTCTCTGCGAGATTCGGAAGAGAATGATTCAGATTTCTCTCGGCACAGCTACTAGAAGACCTACAGTTGTCAGACAGGTTGCTCACGTCACATCTACGTCATCAAGCTCAGTTTGAGCCTGCGCAGTTCGCCCAGCCATCAGGAAGTGAGTGCTTCTAATTGACTTCACTTTTCTTCGTTAAAACCATAGACAGTATATAAGATGGACACAGCGACCCCATAGATTTCAAAGGAGAAAAGTGAAGCCCATTTGAAGCAATCACTTCCTGATCGCCAGGCGAACTGCACAGGTTCAAACTGAGCTTGGTGACGTGAGCAACGTGTCTGACAGTTTTCAGTCTTCTAGTAGCTGTGCCGAGAGAAATCTAAATCATTCCCTTTCGAATCTCGCAGAGGCGGAGAGCGTGAGCGTTAGCTGTCCATGAGCTATGCTAGTTATTCGCTGTCAAAGTGACGCCAAAATGAATGGGAGTCAATGGAATGCTAACAGCAGGTGAAGTTCTGCTACAATGGCGGCTCCCGGGGAGGCTTCAGTTTCCGGCGGATGGATTACCCCCTCGGTTAAAACCTATGGGGTCGCTGTGTCTATTTTATATACGGTCTATGGAAGTGAAGCTAACTGTAATGATTCCTGTCTTGTGTGGACTTTTGTTATTATTTGTTCTGTGACATGTTTTGTAGTCCTTTGTAGTTTTTCTTGTTTATTAGTCTCCCCAGGTGTTTCTAATTAGCCACGCCCACTTGTTATCTTGTTAAGCTTGTTTGCCTGTGTATTTAAGCCCTGTGTCTAGTTCAATCTTTGTGAGTTCTTGATTTTGATTTTGTTGTAGTATGTTGGTTGTTCTTTTCCTGAGTACTGATCCAGTCAAGTTTTGAGTTTGTTTAAATAAATTCCTGCTGCATATGGATTGTGCTTCCTCCTGTTTTCAACCGCATCGTAACAGAAACATTGGATTTGGACGTGCATGGATGCCTTCCTACCTTCCTATTATATATATATATATATATATATATATATATATATAACAACCTTTAAATAAGAATAATACATTTTTTATTAATTTAGTTTGTAGCATTAAATATAAAATATAATATAATAAATATATAATATTTTTTAAAGGTTATAAAATAAATGATTGCATTTATTTTATTTAAAATACATTAAAATGCTAATTGTACAATAATTTATATATTGCTATCAAAATAAAATCGAAGTCTGTAGTATGAACTGTAAAATAATAATAATATATATTTTTAATTGTTTGAAATAAATCGGGGCATTAAAAAAAGTTTGAGTCCTATTTGTAAATATAATGACCTAAATGCAGTTTTTTTTAATGATGAAATCAATAAATCAATAATTGTAATATTTTTTATATGAAAAAATGCTTCATTAAAAGAATGAATTTCTTAAAGAATTCTCAAAAATTATTTGGCATAATATTTCATTTTTATTAAGATTATTATTATTTTTAAATGTTATAAATATCAGACATTTTATTATTTTTACTTTATCAGAGAAAAATACTGTATTTATTCTTTAACCAATTCATGTAAAAAAAATGTGCATAGTCCTTGCAAAAAAAGAAAAATAACACATGAAACAGGAAGTGATATCAATGATAGCTCAAAAATGTGCCTAGTCCATGCATAAAAATAAAATAAAATAACACATGCAACAGGAAGTGATATCAATGATAGCTCCAAAAATGTGCAAGCATGCAAAAATAAATAAATAATAATACATGAAACAGGAAGTGATAGCTCATCTAAAAGACCCTGATGACTCGTCGAGGGAATTGCAAAGATTAAGCTAGAAAATCTTTTTAATATCTCTTGTATCATACTGTCATTTCGCACATTTAGCAACTGGTAATTCCAGCTTCAGGTATAAATAGAGGCCTTTTTAAATTAACTGTATGATCATAGTTCCTGAGTATTCAAATGGTTGAACTGAAAAGCTTTGTGATTTATTAACCTGCAGCCTTCCAATGACACTCCATGTGTCACTCACATTGCGAAACACTTTTTTTTTACGTTGGAAAAACACACCCAGTTTGGCCTTTGTTCGTACAAAACACTAAAACAAATACGCTTAATAATTGTGAGAATGCTGGAGGTGGCATTCGTCATCAGCTAAAGGTTAAAGCTCTTTGTAGAACGAACAACAACAACAACAACAAAATACTATTGTGGCACGACTATAGAATATATTCACAAAGACACTGAAAAAAAAAAAGTACTTAAACTAATAACGCAGTTGAGTATAGTTGCATAATATGAAGACCTGGGGAAACAGATGGGCGTTTAAAAAAAAGAAAGAAAAAAAAAAGAGGAACATTCCCTTCTAGCGTTCAGGCAAGTCAGAGCAGGACTTGAGACGCTGTTTCAATGTTTTATGGGAGTACACTCAAAAATAAAGGTTCTTTATCTGCAATTATGGTTCCACGAAGAACCTTTAACATCCATGGAACCTTTCCATTCCACAAAAGGTTCTTTATAATGGAAAAGGTTTTTAGATTAATCAAAATGAATGTTCTTCACACTTAGAAGAGTTCTTTTAAGAACTGTTCGCTGAAAGGTTCTTTTTCCCTTTCGGAACCTTTATTTTTAAGAGTCACAATCAAAACGTGTATTTCATCGCATTAGATCACAAAAAAATGAAAACATGCTTATTTTTATTAATGACATTTAATCAACAAGTGATTTTTGTCCATGTATTAAGTCAGTTCGTCTACAGTTTTCACTGGTGTACTATGAGATTAAGCAAAGGTGTATTTCATCACATTAACCATGTGTTCGAAAAAAATCATTATGAGCAATATGTTTTGTTTTATCATTTCAAACGCTTTAGATGTGTGTGTTATGCCCCTTGGTTTGATATAATCAAATGACATTTAGACTTTTTATGTGTGATTTAAGGGTCCAAATACTTGTGGAGCCATGTTGTTGTTTCTCCTTTGCATGGGTAACACACACTTTAGTTTAGGGGCCAATTCTCACAATTAACTAGTTGCTTAATAGTATGCATACTAGGATACTGGTTGTTTATTAGTACTTACGACGCAGATATTAATTCCTTGTTCTGCATGACCATATTGTTCATCCCTTGATCCAACCCAATACCTAAACGTAACAATACCTTACAACTAATAATAAGCAATTAGGAGTTTATTGAGTCAAAAGTCAGTTAATAGTTCGTTAATAGTAAGAATTGGACCCTAATATAAAGTGTGACCCTGTTTTCCTTCCTTTTTCTTGATCTATAAAACATATAAGTAGTCTAAATTGATGTCAAAGTTAAAGTATAGTAGCCATGGATTCACTAAACGCTGCTCAAACTATGAAGAAGCTTATGCACCTACAGAAAGACTAGCGCCTAATTAAGCATTTAAGTCTTTCATTCTTCTAAATTAGCCTAAACAAATATTATTACAACATAAATCAACTTACCAGAGATGTCAGAAATGCTCTTGAATGGCTGAATAATTGTCGCTCGTGTGTGTTCACTCCGAGTGAGTCTGACTGTGTGTGTGTGTGTGCGTGAACGTGAACACCCACCACCTGTGAGAGACCGTCCGTCACACATCCTGCTCATGAATCACCACGGGTCTGTCAGCTCATGAGTCTGCCAGCTGCTAGCTTGATGATTGTGAAATTATTATGATCAGATATTCTAGTGTGGGTGATGATGAGCCGTATACTATTTATTATGCTGCAATCGGAATTATCATTAATACGAATTTAGAAAATAAGACGTGAACTTGTCAAGTTTTGAAATCTCTGGAATCTCGAAGAAAATTTTTATATGCCTACCCGAGTTTCCGAGTTGGGCGTGTCATAAACTTTGAGGGAGAACGATTGCTGAAACTGGTAGGCTACTATATTAGTTTATTCCACAACAGCTACAACTCATTATTTTCGTTAAAGTAGCCTGATGCATATTTACATACACGAATAACCATTTGAACCATATAGCCTACATACACAGCAAATATAGCCTGCATTTGACCGAAATTCCAGATTCGTCCAGCAATTGAATATTTATGGTTGTCAATGTCAACAAATGGTTGTTACGCATAGAGATCACAGTGGACACCCATTCAAAAAGCCATTTTGCGTATGCATGGGTTTTGATTGCATAGTTGAACATAAAAACCACTAGTGCATTATTCATACACTGCTAAAAGTGGCAACTGGCCATCGGGTCTCCTGCTGGTAAAAAAAAAAAAAATGCTGTAACATCAAGTTGCATCTTGTTTGTCATATCATTGTTAAATTTTATTTATTTAAAATGTTATTATTTTAAAATTTTAAATATTAAAAGTATCTCAGATAGGGAGGAAATTCTGATGATCCATCATGCATCACTTGCTATATTTTAACTACAAATCAATGAAATCATACTATTACTGTGACTGTTGTTGTTGAAAATACTTCATCTGCAGTAACTTTTTTGGTTGTAAATAAATATGTGTGTTATAAGAATGTAATTTGCAGTTATGTCAAAAAAGCAATCTAATTACGTTATGCATGTTACTTTTAATGCGTTACTACTCGTTACATCAAAAAAGTAATTTGATTACGTAATGCATGTTACTTTTAATACTTTACCACTCGTTACATCAAAAACGTAATCTGATCATGTAATGCATTGATCGTTACATAAAAAAGTAATCTGATTACATAATGCATGTTACTTTGCGTTACTACTCGCAACATCAAAAAAGTAATTGATTTTGTAATGCATGTGTAATGTATTGCTTGTTACATCAAAATGTAATTTGATTACGTAATGCATGTTACTTTTAATGCTTTACTACTCGTAACATCAAAAAGTAATCTGATTATGTAATGCATGTTATTTGTAATGTATTGCTCGTTTCATCAAAAAGTAATCTGATTACGTTATGCATGTTACTTTTAGTGCGTTACTACTTGTAACATCAAAAAAGTAATCTGATTTTGTAATGAATGTTACTTGTAATGTCATACTTGTTACATCAACATTAATGTTAATTAAGTGATGTTCCAAAAATGTACAATGTTGCCTCTAAAAACACCACTCCATAACTACAACAATTTTAGTATACATGTTAATATACAATGTTAAAGAATAATCAGCAGGCTGCAAATGAGGCCATGCGAAATTTATTAAATGCAATTGAAAGAACATGTTATTTGAACAATATGACAGCACAGCGCCTGAAAGAAAATAAAAGAGAGACGTGCTGGAGAGATCAGAGAACACACACACACTGTACAGTTTTCTATCGTGCTCATTTACAGTTAAATAATCCCCCGTTTGTGGCCCGAAATGGCCAAATAATAGTTCCATTTCCAGTAGTACCTTTCTAACGGATTAAAGATGGCGTCCTAACAGGCTACAGGCTGTGCGCATTATTTCCATTCCAAACACAGACACGTCACTCGAACTACTCAGTAGATGTTTGTATGTATGTGAGAACAGGTGTGCATGTTTATGTTTCAAGAGTCAAGCACCAAAAATAATGACAATTTTTACAATTCCTACTCAAACAAAAGGAAGGCTGTTGTTTTTCAGTCAGGCAACAAAAGCCTCTACCCGTATACAGCCACATTTTGCCTTAAGACGATTGAAGATGCGGTCACATTTAGCTATCCATGTTCGACATATTCTCTGTTGAAATCGTGTAATTTCAATAGGTATTTGCGCGATTGGTAATTTCGCAAAGATGCCCCCATGCAGAGATGCTCACGCAAATCCGCTTTGACCAATAGAAAACTGCTTGGTTTGAAAGCGACTCCTTTGTGAGCTGTGCTTCATGCATCACTACACTATTGACAATGGACATTTTTTGCCCGAGAAATGTAACATTTAATTTTTTTTACCAAAATTTCGCTAATATGATCGCACCTTACGGGGGAATGCTAACAGACTGAGATTCATAACATTATAAAATGCCACACAGACTCCAGGCATACAGAATGTGGCATGTTTTGACCTCTTCAACAAGTCAAAAAATTTGAAATTTTATTATTTTAAATAATTTACCATTCAAATGATTTAGCCCTCAGTCACAAAACATGGAAATGTCTCCAACAATCCGGTAAAATATCATTTGGTAAACTGCTTTTAATAGTTCTGTGTGACCCAGGACAGGGAAATACTTCAGATCAGTCCACAAGCATACATAACAGTACAAAAGTGTTTTGAAAATGGTTATTACTCCAGCATATCTTAATCCATGGGAATATCGTTGAAACAATTCAGTCCACCATAATCCGCCTGATTTTTTAATCGCACCAACAATAAAAAAAATGTATAGGTTAAAAAAACAGATAGGCTTGGATTTTAACCCCTGGTCTTATTTAAGACATTTTATGAAATATAAATATTGATTAAATTGATCATTATGCTGAACATTTCCTTCAGTCGGTCACCCTCCCTCCAAATATATATATAAAAAAAGCAAATACACCTACAGGAACCAAATTAAATGAATTCACAATCCTGCTGTGAATCAATGCCATCAGATAGTGTTGAAAAACCCATCAAAAGTGGGTTCGGCCTGCGAAGTGCAAACAATACCACTCACTGCACATTAGCACACTGGTTAATGAATACGAATATGAGATATGACAAGATTCCCTTGCAGTACTAAACTGTAATAATCACAAGCTACACATGTGAGAACCTTTCCATAAGCAGCCGTACAATCATATCAGGACAGTCGTAAAAAAGAAATCAAATAAAAACAAGATTAAAATATAGACAAAAAAGGCCACACGTCAACATATGTGCGAGATTTCTGTACAAACTAAGAACATTCAGTGCTTTAGTAGTGTACCAAATTAAAATAGCAGGTCATCCTTGACAACTTTTCATCATTTTGGCACATTTAAATAAAAACGACACGTACACGGTGCAGTAAAATCTTTCTTGAATCAGAAAGTCTTGGGTGTTAGACACACGAGTTTGATCCATCTGCCACCCCGTAGAGTTTTACATTCCAGTTGTGCATAATTTTCGCAAACTTGTGTGTCCGAACTGACGGAAGAGAGTAAAAAGTGTCGTAGGATTCGAATATGTACAAACAAGTGCATTGAGATTGTGTACATCCGACGTGGAGAGACACTAGGACTTTACGGCCGCCACTTTCTTCGGAGTTCCTGGCTTTTTGGTCTGCCACAGGTGGCTGTGGATCGTGATGGCGTCGACGCTTGCAGACATGGTCTTGGCTGGAATTTGGCTGAACTGCTTCCTGTCCGAGTTGTACTTGTAGAGGCCGTCGATCATCTTGCGCGAGATGGTTTTAGGACCGATGCCGGCCAACTTGTTGATTTCATCCATCTCGGGGCAGTACGTGTAGAGAGAGCGAAACTGGCAGCCGGAATCCCGGAACAGGACCAGGAAGTTGTTGGCCCCTGACTTCTCCATTTCCTTGAGAAAACAAATAAATACAATGAATAAAACTTAAAATATAATATAAATGTAATGAAAATTAACAGACATGCTTACCTCCAAAATTTTGTTTTTCTGTCCCTCATTGACTTTGCCAGCCAAACAGCAATGTGCCAAAGCATTCTGAATGATATGCTTATTTGACTTTGCGCTGGGCTCTTTATATAATTTAGGACCTGCAGCAAAAATATGGAGGGTGTATTATGCCATGTCATAATTTAATATAGGTTATTGTACCATCTGAGTCTGCTGTTGACCCTCCAGTCCTCTAGATGGAGCCATCACCCGAAGTTCTGAGCATGTTTTATACAAAATGTAAGTGGCTGCACCCGAAATCGCATACTTCCCTACTTTATAGTAGGCGAAAAACAGTATGTGACAAAGTATGTCCGAATTTACAGTACTCATAAAAGAGTTGGGAAAAAGTATGCAGATGACCTACTACTTCCGGTGGGATTCTGACGTGTGCGTACGATGGACACTACTATCCCATGAGGCCACGGGAGAGGATTTGTGAATGGCAGTGGAGTGACGCAACTGACGCTGGTAGGTCACATGATAATGACAACATGGCAAATGTAGTACGTCCAGATTACATTCATACGACACACATTCATACTATATAGAACATACTTTTTTAGTGGTTGTGAAGTAATTACTTATTCAAAATAAGTACCTCCTCAAAAGAGTATGCGATTTCGGATGCAGCCCAAATGTTTAGTCATTTAGGAAAGCTTAGATGTTGAGAGTATTGCTCAGAACCATTATACAGACCATAGCTCCCTCTGTTGGACTGGAGGTGGAGCTGCAGCTTTAGTATTTTAACCTGTATATTCCGTGTTGGATGTCAGTGAGGATGTGGTGGAACCATTCTCCCAGTCTTTCTCTCCGTTACGACTGCTGGAGCGAGTGGGCGACAGGCAACCGTCTGCTGAATCAGGCCTACTGGGATGACATGATAAACTGAGTCCTGCAAACTGCAACTCTGATAGGAACAATGCTGATACACCTACTAACAACTCCTGCTCTCATGCAAAATCAGGCAGTGAGGTCTTAGCGACCGAATATTAAATGTACATTAAGACCATTAACATGTATTATTTTTAAATAGCATTACTGAAGCCTCTAAATAAGTCTCTTGCAAAAGTGTGAAGTGCAGATCTTTATTGTAGTGTTTTTGCGGTTTCAGTGCCATTCAATGCCAGTGTGAGGCTTAGTGACCTTAAACCAATGCTTGTTTGATAATGACTAAATAAAACAAAAAAGCTGTGATGGGTGAACTATAATAGCCATCTTTATTGTTCAAAGACTGGGGATCATTCCTCGTGTTTCTGCCAAGCTCATAGCAAAAGAGGATGTTCTTCTTGAACAGAAGATGAATGCATAAAGAGTCTCATCCAACCAAGACTGACCTTCTATTTCTCACACGAGGAGAGCTCAAAAAGAAGAAAAGACTGCCAGATGCTAAGCTATAGCTTCTAAGAAGCAAGAACATTCAAGAATATGAAGGAAAAATACAGAGAATTCAAAGGATACTGGGTTAGTATTGTGCAATAAAGGAAACAAACATTTTCTCATTCTGTTGACTGCTTAAAGCGCCTCTTACCTAGGTGTTTTCTTATCCGAGCTGACACTTTCATTATCTCCAAGAGACGCCAGAGATAGGCTGGACACTGAAAAAACACGAGGTCGTGAACCTGGATGCAACAGAAAACGGGACAGGTCCCACAGTTACACAAGACAACAGCAAGCCCGCCAAACTTTGTGTTACCCTCATAACAGTACAGCTCTCTGTAATGATGTTGCTAAATGGTCTCTCCAACTCCTTCAAACTGTCTAAACAAAAAGAGTTTGTTTTCATTGTATTCATGAAGGAGCTGTCACATTTACTTTAAATCTGTCTTGTACAGTAGGATGTGTCCAAATAAGTGGTACAAAATAATTTGAAAGAATGCTTAAATCACTCAACCACTTCAGCTCAACCACTTAGTTACATTAGTTAGAAAATGATTAATTTGGTTAGAATAGAAATTTAGAGCAAGTGTTATAGTACTTGTTAGAAGAGGGATGCAGTGAGCTGGACAGGGAAATGCTGAGAGTAGCACAAAGCATACAGTGCCGGGCTTCGCCAGTAGGGGGCGCTCGCCCTTTACCTGCCGTGGCCCTGACAGGAGTCCTGGGGGACTCCATCACATCTCTGTGGATGGACTTGGGCCTTGGTTTCCTCTGCTTGGCCCCCGCAGGCCGTGGTTTGACAAGCGTGTCCATGTCCTCCATAAGTTTCAGCTGTTTTCTCCTCAGGTACTCCTGCTTGATAAATTCCCGTCGGGCTTTGTCTTCTTCCTTCTTCGTGCGGTCTTCCTCTGCTTTCACCCTATGGAAAGAGATAAATATTTGATTTCAGAATCAGGGGGAGAAGTTTAGTCTTGGTGATTGACAGATCACTGTTACCTGGCCTCCTCTTTCTTTTGCTCAAGCTCCACCTCCAGCTGTTGTTTCCTCTGCTGGCTCTCCCGTTCTCTTCTCAGCCTTTTCTCCAGAAGTGCGGCTCGTTTCACGGCCATGCTGTCCTCTCCTTTCATGTCATCCTAAAAAAATAAACACATTATCAAGAATCTCTGTTAATATCTTTTTATGTACAGGTTTTTCCACATATCTGAAGGCAGTCTACTGATGTTGATATGACCAGTCTGAATAAACGAGATATACGCTATGCTGCTCAGACTCCCTGCGGAATGCTAACATTATAAAATAAATGATTTATTTCCCTCCGTTTCTTGACCTAGATCCAACAGCTGCGTTTTCCAGTGTCTGTCCCAAGCTAACCTCCTTCTGCGACTGTATACACTAAGAACATTTCAGATATTAGTCACACCACAGCATTTTCCCAAACTAAAGCTATGGTAATACGCCATTTTGGGTAATAACTATGGCCTTTAATAGCTAAAACAACATGATTTTTTAAAAGTTTCTTTATAAAATTGGTCACAATGCTAAAGTCTTCTGGATAGTTGTTAGGGCATTGTTAGCTGGTTGATAAGGTGTTCTGTATTGTTTTAGCCCATTGTTAGGTGGTTGCTTAATGGTCAAGGACATATCCTACCCCAAAGTCTAAAAAAGCGATATCCTCAACAAACATAATTTAAAGTATCGTTCATGTTTTTTTTTAGCCCAAATGGTATTGGACAAGATACGCATTTAAGATTAAAACTTTAACTCACGTTCTAATCACTAACAGTAAGCAATAGTAATAGTGACGTTCACCACTAAGTATTCACAACATGTGGTACTGGAGGATTTAATTTCCAAGCATTCTTTATCTACAGGATTCTTTGACATTTAAATCTACCTTGAAGAAGAATCCACGGCATATTTTCTGCTCATCGTCCTGATTCTCTCCTGAAGTCTCCTTTTCACCTTCCTCTTCTAATGCCTGTCCATCCAGGGGCTTGAGAACAGACAGTGGAACCTCAATCAAATTTTTGTTGGTCTGATGGGCAATGTCAAATGGCTCAGTGGGAGTGACAATAACGGTTTCCATTACGATCTGCGACAAGACTTCTGACACACTAGATTCCATTGCTGGTTTAAACTCCTCTTTAGCACTCAAGTCAGAGTCTTCGGTTACTGCCTGTTGGGTTTCTTTGGTTGGGGAGGTGTTAGTACCATAAGAACATTCAATAGACAATGACTCAATGCCTTGTTCAATGTCCTTGTCTGTGGTTTCAGCTCCTGATGGTGGTTTCTTCGCACTTCCCAAATAAGTAAACGAGCAGGACACGGACTGAGAAGGGGAGAACCTTCGGAGGCGTGGGATGCTGTCCACTGACTGTGGAACGTTTAAGACTCGGTTGAAGGGAGTGATCTTTAGCTCATTGGGTCTAGGTGTCCTTGGCGTCTTGGAATGGAAAGAAGCGGACTTCCTCTTAAGGTTTGTAGGGGAATGGTGTGTAGCTCTAGGGGAATCTGCGGGTGAGGGAGACCCAGAAGAGCGTGCCCCACTCCCTCTGAGCTCCCGTACCTGCTTTTGTGGCGAAGGTTGAGGTGGTAACACAACCCATGCCTGTTGCTCTCGCATCTGCATAATTACCTCCTGCTGCTGGGCCAGTCGCTGCATCTCAGTCTGCAAGAAGCTCAGGGACGAATTGAGCTTATCAATGGAGCGCGTGTATTCCACCAGGTCCGCCTCGCATGTGCCATCCTCACCCGCAGACTTCAGTGTAGACTTGTCAGGTTGGGGTGTCTCCGCTGGCGTCTTTCTTCCCTCTGAGCTGGGAGTGTTCTCCTGAGATGGTGAGGTGCCATCTACTCCTTTCCTCTTGACAACTGTGAGGAAAGCACTGCGTCCCATCTTTTGACGGTGTCGGGTAAAGGCCGCCTCCACTTTCTTCTTCTGGGCTTCAATGGCCCGACGCTTCTCCTCAAGTCTCATGCGCAGTTGCACCATTTCTGCAGCCATGGTCTGGGCTGGGTCCTTGGACGGCTGATGTGCAGGGCTGATATCAGGCGAAGGGGCCCAGGAGACCGAGTGAGGAATCCCGAGATCTGAACCATCTGGTGTTGTGCCTTGGGAAGTACCACCTTTGGCCTCCCCATTTGAATTCAGTTTACGGAATTTCTGCTCAGCAAAGCTGGTCATCTTAATCCCAGGTGTAAAAGCAGGGGTTGGGATACTTCCGGCAGGGGATTTGGCGCTAAGGCTGCTGGGACATGGGCTAGTAGAGCCTTGGCTATGGCAAGCTTTTGCCTCAAAGTCTTGATCTGTGTCAAGCTCCATGCTGACAGTACAATCCCTGAGCGATGAGTCCTCATCTAATGTCTCTTGGATGTCCTCTGTCCGCACATGGATGCCGGTGTCTACTTCAGTGGTGGATGAGCTAGCAACCCCTTTGAATGATTCTGAAACTGAGTCTAGCTCGCCATCCTTTGCTTTGGGGTTCGGTTCACTTTTACTCTGCAGGTGAAGAAAGAAGCCCTCACCGGCCGCATGGGCCCTGGGGCTCTGTGATTGCTTCTCTGAGTTGTGGATGATCTCAAGGGCCTCTTCGATGCTAGGTGGCCCTGAGCCATTTAGACGGCTGTTATGATTTCCTGACTGGCTGTCAGGACAGCCTTCCTCCTCAATGCCCATGTTCTTGCCATTGATAGGCTGAAAGGACAGGTTTCTCTTGATGCCCCTTGTTCCGTGGGGCATCTTGAAACCAAAACCTTCAGTGCTGGCAGACCGAGTCATTCCTCGGCCAGTAGGTGTTTGATTGGTGCACTCTTTATCAAATGGGATTTCAAAGGACACACCCTGAGCAGCAGACCTGCAGAAAGAAGACAGGATAGTATCCAATGGCATGTAGTTTTACACTCTATGGCTTAAACTAAGTCTCAATAATGAGATGAAAATACACTTACTTCTTTTCCTTGGGCCAAGTACCCATGAAGCTGTCCACAAATGACATTGATGTTGATCGCCTGATCTCACCTGTATAACATACATATATAACTTATAAAGCACTGGGTGCATTTAGTACTTATATTTTGTCATAAAACACTTTTTTAGACTTCTGAACTACCTGAGCCTGAAGTCTGTGGTTGAGGTCGGAGGGGGAGACTTAAACATAAATAAAATAAAAATATCAATGTAATTTTACATTTGATTTTCAATATCTACAAACAAAGTAAAAAGCAGGAGGGGTAATTTTTCCATTACAGATATTTTTTATATACCTTGGTCTGTCTGGACTAGGAGGTCTTTCCATGAAACTTCGCTTTGTGACTTTTGAGATGGGCACAGATGGCAGATTTTTCAGTGAAGGGGCCGGTGCTATAAACCACATGATAAATGTGTCAGTATACAAATGTAATATGACATATACAAATATGTAATATTTCTGTGAAAAACATTATAAGATAAGCTTACCTTCAGTCTCCAACACCTGAGGTTCAACAAATGGTGGTTTAACAACCTCAAACCACCAGAAGAGCTCAGCCATGAACACAAGATAGTTATTCTGGTAAAAAATAAACAACAATAGCTTTATTATTTCATATATATAATAACAAGGAGAACTTTGCAAGGTGTCCCCAAAAAATAATACGCTTGTATAAAACTAGTACATGCAATATTCCTCCTCTCCCACAAGATGTCTCTGCATTTCTCTAAATCCTGTTAGTTCATGAACAGACACCACCTGGAGACAAGAACGACCTTTTCCTTCAAATTTAATTGTATAGCTTATATATGAGGAATTACATAATGTATGGTATTTATAGCTTTATGTTAGCTTGGTCTAATAACACAATCTTTTTGTGTTATGACCAACATCTTTAGGCCAAGACTACAGAATTCATGACCTTGAATTCATCGAGGGTACCTGACAGGATGAAAAATGCCTCTGATACACTATTCCCACTCAGCAGAAATTGTACCTAGCAGTTAAAAGGCACAGGGTAACGGCAGCAATTATCTGAGGCCACTCCCAGAAGACATTACCTCAGCATTTTAATTGACTTTCAACAAAGAGTCCTTGCTCTCTTTATAGGCTCGAGTAGCACAAAACCACATCTATTCCATATAACCAAATGATTAAAGCATTTATTCATCATATAATCCAAGGCATCATTTGTTAACTGCCTTTAATAATATAATAAAATGAATGTCACTTGCTAGCAAATTAACAAAAACAACACCACCCATTGTCAAATTATTCAAATACCCTCTATAGTGAAATTTATATATTCTCTCATACACAACCGCATTGATTTTATGCATTGCAATGAAACACCATCTACCAGCACTATTGGCAATAACTAAATAAATAAATAAAGGGGTCCACTGGTAACATTTGTATGGAGAGGTTGAAAGAGCAGGCGCGTGTTCGTACTCAGATGGTATTTGGCACATGCGTCCTCTCCCCAATCTGCCTGTCTACCGACTTATACACACATAAAGTGTGAACATATTATTAGAAGGCTTATCTATTGTTTTAGGGGATGTAAATGTTGCTTTCAATTACGGAGGCATATTTAAAGTGTTAATTTAGTACAATTAATTGTTATATGTAAAAACCTAAATAATGCTTCCTGACACAAATAAACATTTCTTAATAACGCAATGGCAAAAGAATTGAACAGAATCTTTAGTGCGGTCAATTAATAAAAAATGCTAGTGCTAATAATATTAATGTTTTGATTTCATTCAAATATTTAATTAGAACAACTTTTTACTCTACAGTTGAGAGGATAAAGAAATGAACGAGATCAGGTCACAATACATTCCAGATTCAAACAGGCATCTTCAGCAGGAGCACCACATGAAGCACACGTGCAAACCGCACTGAACATTTCAATAAAAGAAAGCAGCTGGGCTTAGGGTACTGACAGAAACTGGGTCAAGGTTACAGCTCAGTGACCTGCTCTCAATTCCACTCACATCTCTGAGATTCAGCTCTGAAGTCTGGCACTGTAGACGCTGATCATGTCATCTAAACAGAGGCTGTTAGGTGCAAATAAAACTCAACATAGTGCGAGATTTTGCTACCATTTGTGGCACTACACTTTAAACAAAAACCAGGTGGGGCGCTGATTCCAGTAGCATTGCTCTCTGTTTAGGAGTTTCTAACCTCTTTATGGTTTAGTAAGTGTGGCGAGGTTTACAAATCCAAATGACTGCCTTACCAAAAATCTCATCATTCTCTTTCAATACCCACTGAAACCAACCGCTTCATCTTATGCATTTCAACACTACCGGCAGAAAAATCATAAATTTTTAATGCAAAAAGAAAGAACCAAAGGCTTCTCAGTATCCGCGACTGAAAATCTTGGCTGCAGATGTTCTTTCTATCCAGTCTAGAATCCAGACCAGAGAGGACCAAGATCAAAGACATGACAACAAAACATTCGGAAAGAAAAAAACGGGTCTTCCCTTCCATCTGATCTCATGGAGAAAGTCTAGAGAGTCGGTTTTATAACTGACAGAGTAGTCTGGAGGTAAAAATCTCCAGTTTGATGTATATAGCTTGTTTTTTCTATTTTTTAAATAATATTTTAAGATCTTAGAGGTGGAAAATCGCATGTAAAAGTACATAATAAAAGCAAAAAAATGTTGTAGGCTTCTTTGGCTTACCAAAGATGCCACAATGGCTTATCAAACAAACAAATAATTCTTCCTATTAGAGATCCACCATGTATCGGCCAATAATCGGTATCGGTTAAAACATTTTTTTTTTTTACTAATCAGCTGTTTAAAAATAAAATAAAAGTCAAATAAAAAATGTGTTTAGATTGCAACTCATACTGTGTGTGAAGAAAATCTTGAATTTAGGGCAAGTTAACGTGACAATAACGCATTTACAGTAAAAAAAAAAAAAAAAAAAAGCCAGGGCTGCAAGGTGTGCAGTTTTTCCCTACACTAATAATCACAAAGAGCTTTGTTACTTCTGATAATAAACAAAGTCTCAGCTTTCAATTTCTGTCCATTTTATCACGATATTCAAATAATAAACGGTGTTTCGACTTTCTTAAACGGGACATGACAGATCTGGGATTAATTTCTTCTACTTTAATATAGCTCGAAAAAACATGCATGAACATCATAAGGTATGTTGAAAGACAGTACAACTTACCGAAATAAATAATGTCTCATGTAATCGCTCAATAAGTGTCTTAATGTGGCATTTACCTCAGAAAAGTTATCCGATGTTCACAGTTTGTTAGCTAGCTATATAAAAACACTAGAGAAGAGCTTATTTACTGCTAATGATATGTATGCTTGAATAAATTGGTCATGAAGACAAGTGTTTATAACTACCTTGTTGTTGTTTAAACACATGTATTGGTACATCTCTACCTCATATATTTAAATATCTGCTGGTTATTTTTTAATGTGATTTTGTTGCTCTTTCAGTCAATAGCACTAGTCTTTAGAGAATCTGCTTCCATTGGGAGGCTGGTTAAACCAGCGTTTAAAGGCACGCCTTATGCTTTTAACTTTTTAACAGGAATAAAGCCAACTCCCACTTGCGCTATTGCTAAAAAGGCTCCAAATAACAGCATTCAAGCACATGTTGTGGCCTGAGAAATGTGACAAACCTGGACCTGCAGTTGTAACATATCAACCAGTGAAATTTGAAGGCAATAGGTTCTACTGTGGTATCAGGGTGTAAAACGCTCCCTAACTGAAACCAAATCTGGATGCAAGTTGTCTCTGAAGGCTTACTTTGATGGAAGAATGAGCGTAGAGCATGTCCTCCAGATTGAAGTGGCAGCAGTGGTTCAAATGCTCCCTGCAGAAGTCCTGGATGAGCTGAAGGTTGTACAGACTGTCTGCCAGTGACATGGTTTCCTTCAGGAAAATGTCTGTAAATCAAAGACGATTCAAAGCGCTACACTAACCAGGCACTACTCAATGAGACAGATCATCTGGCCTATTTGTCAGATTCTCAAAGGGCTCAACCAATCACAGTGAAGCCCATTAATCATGGAGTCTAAACGACAGTCATGTGATTCAGCCTTTGGAGATAAATCTAATTGCATCCATCATTTGATTTCACAGCTAGGTGGATAAACAGTTCTAGTCCTCTTCATCGCTGTGATTAGATTAACAGTAAATTCAAGATGATTGAAGTCACAATAAAGTTCAGGATGTCTAAATGAGTAGTTGTAGACTATTGTATTCACTAATTCAAAGTCCAGTGAAACTTGCAAAATGGCTGTGAAACATTTAAAACACGCAACTTTTGTAATGTGACATTTTAAAGTGAAAGTGAAATATTTTGTGGTAAATAACACTTACATAAAGGATAAACAGAATATAAATAGAATAAATGCCACATAGAAAATTGTAATCCAAATAAAATATTGTGTAAAATATAAACATAATATAATCCTATACTAGTATAAATAATATTTCATATTTAAAAATACAACAACAACAATAATATATTGTTAACACGTGTAGTATTAGATTTATGTTTCACAGTATTTTTCTACATTTAAATGTTTGTATGGTTTTGTTATGAAATGTTTAAAAAAGCATTTGTCTGGGCTTCAACAATTGAAAATATATAATATTTGTAAAATTTTGAGGAAAAAATTATATAATGATAATAATATATTTATAGTAGTAATACTATAATGTTTTGTTTCATAATATAAAAATAATACATTTGACTATTGAATAATGCATGATATTTCAATTATAATATTGTAGAATGTTCTTATATAATATTATACTTATATTAATGCTATGATTTTTATTTTATAATATAAAAACATTAAAATAATACACAATATTATTGTATTTTTTGCTCCAATTGTAGGAAAAATATAAAAAAAATATTGTGAAAAATTGTGAATATTGTGAATTGTGCATATCTGGTGGATCCTTACTGTGTGTAATAGACTATGTACATTTACGGTAATAAGAAAGTAAATAGGGTTCATTTTATATATTAATAATTGTAATAATTATAATTTTTCTATATATCCTAGTCATTTGTTTTAACAACAAGTATTTGTTACTTCAATGAGCTCATTGTTTCTGCCTTAAATCAATACACAGTTAAATGAATACATTGTTAGCTAACTGTGTGATTTGTATATGTACATTTCTGAAATGTATAACTTGGACACATCACCTCTAATAACAGATCACTCTAAATTGTAATGTAGACATGAATTTTCAGTAAAGAAACGATATGTATTGTGAAAAACGCTATACAAATAAATGTGAATTGAATTGAAAATGTGAATTACCCGTGTCTTCAACAGCCTCCACACACTATTCCC